>NC_067398.1:549506159-549824159 GCF_016432865.1 Antechinus flavipes
TGTTAGGCAAGACATGGGGCAGTCCATCTGCAGGTGCTATTGCTCCAGGAAAGTGTGTGACTCAGTTACCAGAGAAACCACCTGCCTCCCAATCCTTTTTCTAGGAGTCAGGAGGTTTTTCCTGGGATGGGGAACATGACAGGGTCATGAGTCCAAGAGAAAGAGTACATTTGTACCATCCATCCCAAGAGTTGCAGGGATGGTGGTATCTGAAACATCTTAGGGAGAAGGTGTACCACCTGAATGGTGTTGCCCTGGAGCAAAGACCTTATTGCCTCCTTACCCTAAGATATGGTTTTCAATGTATGTATGTATGTGTATATATATACTGTGTATATGTATTGCACATGCACGCATTATACATACAATATACTAATAAATGTGACATGTTTTCTATGTTGTGTACATATAAACACACATATTCATGCATACATGCAAACATGTATGAATATATACACATTGTCAGACAGCAAAACTTACTGAATTTTTAGTGTATATAATTTGCTCAAATGAATCATGGAAAAAGACAAAAAAGAAGAGATGATTCATATCCACAAAAAGCTCATAATCTTATAAGAGTGGAATAAACACAGATAAAAACAATAAGAATAAATACAAATACAAATTAACTTAGTACCAATTATATACCTAATTGTTAAAGAGGAGATAGAATCAGTACAGCCATTAGTGATAAGTGAAATTACCAAGGAAAGACTTTAAAAAGTAGTGATTTTAGGCTAAAGTCATAAAGTCATTAGGATATTTTGTGGAACTGATCATTTTAATAATAATTGAAATCTATATAATGTTCTAAGATCCTAAGTTTCTTGTGGGTAAGAAACATTCTTCCAATTTTCTCTTTTTCCATAGCTCTCAGCTGAGTTCAGTAAATCATATATACTTGGCAGGTAGAAAGTTTTGCTGTCCCCCAATTGACAATAATGCTTTCTGAATAGTCTTTTCTTTAATCGAAGGTATACAAATAACAGTAACAAGAGCTCAGATGAAAAATTGATACTATTACTAAAATATTGACAGAAATGGTGTAATGGGCTGAGGCTTGAGTTGATGCACTGAGGTCCCAAGCACGTGAGGCTAAATAGTAATTGGACCATAATCTAGTAATATATATGCTTGGAGAAAGAATGGCCCCCGCCCACTCTTTGTGCAAGTCCTGATGTGTTGTATAGGAAATGACGTTTTTGGTAGGTGGAGGCAGGGGATTGGGAAGGGAAGCGGAAAGAGAGACTGCTGGCTGGCGTCTTGACACAGCTGCTCGCATTGGTCTCGTGACGGCCCTTCATCTCCAATCCCCCTCTTCTAGCTGGCTTCCTGTTGCAGCTGCCCATATTGCTATTGCAATCCTTCTTGCCTATATTGCTATCGCAATCCTTTTTCACCTCTTCATTTTAATTAAGATTGAAAATTTTTCCCTTAACCTGAATTCCTGACTCCGGCTGATTTTAAATATGCGGTCATCACACAATGGTAAAGAATTTAAAAAATGACAATTGACTTTCTATTTATCCAGAGAATATTCTAAGAGAACTAAGAGAACAAATGTAATAATTAAAAACTAAGGGCTACAAAGAGATATTAAAGAAGGGAAAGGGACCTGTATGTGCAAAAATGTTTGTGGCAGCCCTGTTTGTAGTGGCTAGAAATTGAAAAATGAATGGATGCCCATCAATTGGAGAATGGCTGGGTAAATTGTGGTATATGAATACTATGGAATATTATTATTCTGTAAGAAATGACCAGCAGGATGAATACAGAGAGGCTTGGAGAAACTTACATGAACTGATGCTAAGTGAAATGAGCAGAATCAGGAGATCATTATACACTTCAACAATAATACTATATGAGGATCAATTCTGATGGAAGTAGCTATCTTTGGCAATGAGAGGATTCAATTCAGTTCTAACTGATCAGTGATGAACAGAACCAGCTATACCCAGTGAAAGAACACTGGGAAATGAGTGTGGACTGCTTGCATTTTTGTTTTTCTTCCCAGGTTATTTTTACTTTTCTAAATCCGATTTTTCTTGTGCAACAAGAGAACTATATAAATATGCACACATATATTGTATTTAAGATATACTTTAACATATTTAACATTTTTGAGACTGCCTGACATCTAGGGGAGAGGGTGGAGGGAAGGAAGGGAAAAGTTGGAACAGAAGTGATTGCAAGGGTCAATGTTGAAAAATTCTACATGCATATGTTCTGTCAATAAAAAGGCTATAAAAATTTTTAAAAAAGGAAAAAAAAAGCTAAGGGCTAGAATTTTATTATAAAATTCCCTCCAAGACTCTTACGTGATGTTATTTCAAGAGGTCATTTAGTCAAGTCTCCAGTCTCTGAGCATGTCTATATCTAAATAGTTGTCCCTCCATTTCTAAGGTGCTTTCAGGGGAGAGGATGTTGCAGCAGCTTCTTTCAGCTGATGTCTCTAAAGATGAATAGCTCATTGTCAGAGAAATCAAACCTTCTCTAATCTCTCTCGTTTTCTTGTTGGCTCTTCTCTGTGATATCTATTGCCCTTCTGCTGCCCTGTTGGAGCTTTTCCTCAGTCTGCATTCCCCATCATGCTCCTGTCTTCCACCTCATCACAATTTCTCTGTCCTGTTTCCCATTTGCTTGGTATCTTGTTCTCTGCTTTCAGAGGTGACTGCTCATTATCTGATAAATTAATCTCTGTTAAGATGTTAAGGACTAATAATGGTAACTATACTTTTCCTTGCCTCACTTTCAACAAGGGACTCTTAGAGAACTTTTTAAAAATTCCAAATAGCAGTTTTCCTAAAAGTAGAATCTGACTTGCTATAGCAAGGAAACGGGAGAAATATTTTTGGATAGAGCGTGTCTTTGATACCAATCAGATAATGTCACAGAAACAATTGTATATCCAGGCTATAGGTAAGACTGCCTCAAGCATCTCTCAGACATACATAACGTGACACAGAAGATTAATTATTTTCTCAAAGTCTGGATCTAGATTCAGAAGAAATTGTTCTGAATCTTTGTTTTTATCATTTAGCAATTTTGTATTCTTGGGAAAATCAGTTATTTTCCCTTTCTAGGTCTCAGTTTTATCAGCAGTAAAATGGGGAGTCATCCCATAGCGTTATTGTGAAGAAAAAAAGAAATAATGTTTGTAAAATGCTCTGTAACATAATGAATTCTGTCAAAATATTACTATTATTATTTTTTATTTATTACATTCCTAGCTTTATCACTAACTTAAAGATTTGACTTTGTAGCTAACATCTTTATGATGTGGTTTTCTTATCTTTAAAATGAAAATGGTTAAGTGTTTCCCTTAATAATCTATAAGAATGTAAGACATTAGTTTTTGTATTAAGACTGGTCAGAGAGTTTATATATGTAGTAATAGACAGTGAGATTGGAAAGGTAAGTTGGGTTCATGTTATGGAGGGCCTGGAGAATGCCAGGATAATTAATCCATTAATTAATAACCATCTTTCAAGCACTTATTTTATACCAGGCACTATGTTAGCTGGAATAGTTTGAATTTTATATTGTGGGTAATGGAGAGTCCTTGATGACTTTTGATTAGAGTAATGGTGTGCAGAAAAATTTGTTTGTCAGTTCCTGCATCTTGACTCATTGTTCCCTTTCCTAGCATCATATACACCAAGATCCTGTGATTTTCTTAATATGACTGTATTACTCATCTGACACTACCCACCTGGATAATAACAGAGGTGCTGTTATTTGTTCTTATAAGTAGGAAAACAAGTAAAATAGTTTTGTTGCTAGATAGATGGATACCATCTTTTGAGTATGTTACTTTTGACCACTTAACTTGATAGGAAGAGCAGGAAAGATATCATATATTTAACATTCTCAAAGCCACAGCCCCAAGTAAGGGTCTCAAACTTATGGGTGATATAAGAGCTGAGGACCAGAGCTTAGCCTATAAAATACCTTAAATTCTTCCATTTTGGCCACTTTAAAAAAATAGTATTAGTGAAAAAAGTCTTAGATTATAGAGTTAAAAAACCTGGTTTCAACTGCTACCATTTCAGCTTTTTTTGTATGTAAGGTAAGGCGTTGGACTAAATGACCTCTAATATCCTTGCGAGCTATAAACCTAAGATGTTTTATCTTATTCAAAATACTTTTCAAAATATATAACTGTAGAGCACCATGAGAATGTAAGCCATTGTAGGTAAGCGCTTTCTCATCCCTTCCTTTTAGTCTTCAGTATAGTTTTATGAGGCAGAAAGTCCAAGTTTATTCATATACTCTGAGTTCTTGAAAGCTATTCCTCTTAACCATTGTTACCCCTCAGCATGGGCTCTGTATGGATTTATCAAGCCTTAAGAAAGGTTGATTATAAACAAGCTCAAAGGATATCTTAGCTAAATTTACAGAGCTTCATCACCAAGAGGTTGGCCAGTAAATAATGTTTTTCAACCACAGGAGTGTGTGTGTGTGTGTGTGTGTGTGTGTGTGTGTGTGTGTGAGAGAGAGAGAGAGAGAAACTATTAATGTATAAATATATATGCATAGAGGACATACCCATTCCAATGAAATCATGAAATATTAGATAAGTTATCATAATTCTATTATATTATTATAAATTATTAAATATTATGTGCCAGGAGCTGTGATAAGCATTGGGCACACAAATATGAGTAATTAAGGAAGTCCCTGCCTCAAGGAGTTTGCAGCCTATTGTTAAAGAAAATACACAAAAGGAGTTAGAAAGAAAGGTGAGGGATGCACACAGTGGTATGAAGATGATCAGAAAGGTTGAAAAGGCTTAATTCTAGACAAATTTGAACTAAAGCTGACCTATCAGAGCATGGCACCTAGGAGGGTAGTTTTCAATTCAAGTAGGGGTAGATGAGGAGAATGTCAATAGTAGGCAATACATATTTATTAAGTATTTATATATGCACCTGGGACATACTGTGTTACAAACAAGGAATGCAAAAAAAATAGGTTGTGCTGGTAGTGATGGGGGAAAACAGTCTCCGCCCTCAAGGAGATTATATTCTAATGGAGGATTCAACATGAAAAAATTGCACATGTGAAATATAGATAGAGTAGATGGAAGATAACCTCAGAGGTAAAGCAATAGTAGTGATGATGGTTAGAGTGTAGAGTGTGAAAATAGCCAGGAGATGGATGACAGACATTTGTTCCTGGGCAAGATAAAACATAATGTCACTTATTGCATCTCTTCATCTTAGGCATGTAGGACCAAGATCTCAGTGGCAGGGTAGAGAGAGATGATGAAAATGAGGATATTGGTCAGAATATAGACAACATGATACATTGAAGTTCAGACAAAAAATGCCCAGAGAATTAGAGAGGTTAAATAATTTGCCTAAAGTTGCCTAAAGCTAAGAAATGTCAGATCTGTGAATTTAGCTACATTACATACTTCTAATGATCGGTGTAATCTATAAATCTTTGCATTATTATTTCCTACAGATATGTCCTACTGAGTAGGACAGCTAAGTGAATAGAACATAGGACCTAGAATCAGTAAGACCTGAATTCAAGTTCAGCCTCAGACACTTACTTGTAATGGGCTGAGGCTTGAGTTGATGCACTGAGGTCCCAAGCACATGAGGCTAAATAGTAATTGGACCATACTCTATTAATATATAAGCTTGGAGAAAGAATGGCCCCCGCCCACTCTTTGTGCAAGTCCTGATGTGTTGTATAGGAAATGACGATTTTGGTGGGTGGAGGCAGGGGAGTGGAAAAGGAAGGGGGGAGAGAGACTTTTGGGACTGCCATTACCACGGTTGGCTCCACGGTTGGCTCGGCTCGCATCGCTCTCTCTTAGCTGGCTTCCTGTTGCAACTGCCTATATTTGCTATCACAATCTTTCTTGCCTATATTTGCTATAGCAATCTTTATTCACCTTTTCACTTCAATAAATATTGAAGATTTTTCCCTTAACCTGAATTCCTGACTCCGGCTGACTTTAAATACGCGGTCATTACATTAGAAACAAATCAGCTAACAGAGAGAGATGTGAGCTGAGCCAACCGTGGTAATGGCAGTCCCAAAAGTCTCTCCTCCCCTTCCTTTTCTACTCCCCTGCCTCCACCCACCAAAATCGTCATTTCCTATACAACACATCAGGACTTGCACAAAGAGTGGGTGGGGGCCATTCTTTCTCCAAGCTTATATATTAATAGAGTATGGTCCAATTACTATTTAGCCTCATGTGCTTGGGACCTCAGTGCATCAACTCAAGCCTCAGCCCATTACACTTACTAGCTATGTGACTCTGGGCAAGTCATTTAACCTTATTTGTCTCAATTTCCTCATCTTTAAAATGAGTTGGAGAAGGAAATGACAAACCAACTATATTATTTCTGCCAAGAAAACTCCAAATGGGATCACACAGAGTCAGATACAACTAAGTAACTAAACAACAACTGGTTAAAATAATGAAAGAATCACATTTTTTTTTTTCCTGCACTCAGTATGACATCTCTCAAATATAGAAATCTTTCCTCATCTCCTTTAATTCTAGGAGATTTCTTCTATGGATTATTTCCAATTTATCCTGTATATAGCTCATTTGCTCATAGTTGTTTACATATTGCCTTCCCTATTAGTCTGTGAACTCTTTGAGAGTAGGAACTGTCTTTTGCATTTCTCTCTATCCCTAGTGCTTAGCATAGCACCTGGCACATAATAGGCTTTTAATAAATGTTTATTGATTGACCAACTCTAGCAATGTATATGTTAATGCAGTGCATCTGGAATAATTGAAATCCTACCTAAATATCTCTACCCAGCTGAAATGAAGTGAAGGACTGAAGAATTATGTGGAATTTTTAGTTAAAAAAAAATAAACTCCTCCCAATACCTTTGGAGAACCTGAATACAATTTATTTAGAAGATATTGGGAAGACCATGTGGCCAGAATGACACTTTAATTAGCCACTCTACTTATAAACAAGATCCCCAAGATCCATAAATACTTGATCAAAAGACTGAAAACTGAGACATGAACCAATTATTTGGTTTCTATAAACAAAGCATCTCTGGGAATAATCCTGCTGCTTACTTACAGGTAGAAGAAAGTGGTCTGCCCCAGACAAGTTATGCTGGGTTCAAGATTATCTGTGGATCTTTAACCACTCAAAAATCTTCAAAGCTCATCAATCTCCACTTATGGGTTAACTTTTACTAGTTAGTCAGAAGACACATAGTTCAGAATATAGAAAATTAATAAAATATGATAGAAAAAAGTAGCAATAGTTTTCCATATAACTACAGTGACCTCTCCCATGATCACATTGGCAGGGAAAACAAACACATTTAAGGAACATGTGTGAAGACATACACACATGAAGGCACAACTCATACTTCCAATGCTGTAGGGCCACTGATGAGGTCACTGTGTTGTTCCTCTTGAGCTTATCCCCTCCTGTCTTCTGTGATCTACAGTCTCTGTTAAATATATAGTTTGCTGGCATGGGGCATAGTATAGTTCCCTGTGTTATTGTGTCTGCTGCTTGAAACTATTCTGTTAGTGCAGTGGCTTTACATCTTTGTGAAGCTTCTCTTTACTTCCAACTTACTAAGAGAATTAGGAGTCTCTGAAACCTCTATTAAGTTGAAGCCTAGAGATTTGGGGTCTTTAAATAATCAGACTCATCCTAGAGGAAAAGAAAAAAGGAAATAAAAACAAAAATCTTTAGCTACTTTTCTACTGACAAATAAAAAGTTTGTCAGTTCTCAAAGCCCCTGACTGATGGGCTTTTCCTCTCCCGAAAAAAAGCTTTTATTTCTCAGTGGTCAAGAGCTTTGGAAAACAGAATACTCAGCCAGTTGTCTGTTTTTTAACCTTAACATTTTGCTCATTAAGGGTAGTATCCTACCCTGTTTATGACTGATAGAGTATTTGATAATCCTTTTAACTCTCAGTGTCTGATTGCCAAATTGTATCTCTTCAAAACATTTTAGTGTTTTCCCTTTTGAAAAATCTCCAAGGGCTATCTGGGTCTGAGACCTATTGCACATTGATTTTCTTAAATCCCCAACTCCCAACTCTCTAGGGTTCACAACTCAGAGATTTTTAGAACTACCATTTAAATTAATGTGAGAGGGAAAGGCAAAGGAAGAAAAGCCCTAAACAGAGCTATTTTTAGGCATTTCTGTTCTCCTCACATACCTCAATTCTTTGTTTTAAATTCATGCATTTGTGGTTTGCAACAAATAATAGGGCCCGAATTTGAGCCCTGGTTTTGTTATTTAGGAATTTTCAATTGTGTCCAACTTTGGGGTGTTTGGGTTTGGGGAAGCCCAGCTTTATTAGGGTAAACCCTTTGGGTTTTTTTTTTTTTTTGGGCAAAGAGACTGGAGTAGTGTGCCATTTCCCTCTCTAGCTCATTTTACAGATGAGAAAACTGAGGCAATGACAAAGAGAAATCACATCACTCAGAAAGAGCAGAGAACTAATAAACACTGCAGCCTTCAAGAGAAGTATTGTTCACTGGTAACTTCATATGAGTTCTATTTGTTTTCATTGATCTGTAAATATGATAACAGGATTATGGATTCAGAATTTCATCTATCAGAAAACATCTAATCCAAATCTCTCACTTTATAAATAAAGGAAAACAAAGGCCAGGGAATTTAATTGATTTGCTTATCATCAGGCAAGCAGCAGAGTCAAGATTTAAATCCAAGATCTTTGTCCTTAATTCCAACACTATTTCCAAAATAATCTTTTTCTGCTTTGAAGTTTGTGACCTATGTTCTTACAAGGAGAAAAAAGGAGTGGAGTGTAATGGATAGAGCTTTGGGCTTGAAGTAAGGAAGGCTTGAATTATAATTCCACCTCACTGATATTAATCTTTGTGCCTCAGTTTATTCATTTGTAAAATGAGTAGGTTAAACTCAGTAACCTCTAAGGATTTCTTCTAACTCTAAATTTATTATCTTGTGATCTTATGAATGCACTAGATAGTGTGAAATGTACAGGTTAGGATAACAAGCCAGAGAATGATAAATTCCCCAAAATGTACCTGGGCTATTTGAGTTATATGAAATCTTTCGATATAAGATTAACACTAGTAGTTTCTCAGGGTTTTTTCTTCTTAGCTCACTGTAGTGCATACCGTGCCACTTTCCAGGAAGAAAAATGAATTAAAGATTGCTAGGAAACACCACTGAAAACAAAAATAAGATTGTACCCATAAAGTAAATGGGCTAGGTACAGATACTCATTCTTAAGGCTTTAACAAGGAAATATCTGTGGTGGGATTCCATCTTGTATTTTTCTACAGACAAAACTTTCACCTTGGCTCATGACAAGTTTAACCCTCAGTAGCTAACCTGAGACCAATTCAGAAGTGTGTCTTGTAACATTTACATGATAAGGAGGAATGTAATTTTATTTTCAGAGTCTCCAGTTTTCAAAAAAAAAAAAAAAAAGTGTTATCCTGCCAGCAACAGTAAGGAAGCAGACTATCTGTTAAGGGATTAGAATAAGGAGAAATGAAAAGTCAGCTGCCAGAATTAAAGTCCTCACTGAATTTTTCCAAAGCATGGTGGTCAGGGGAATGCTAACTAGATTCCACAGGGAAAGGATTGGCTTCAATTCCAATAAACCGAGATGAATGAACTAGAGTAACTCAAAATCAGTAACAATCCTTCTCCAGACTAAATTAACTCGAGATTGACATTGGAAGTCTGGGAGATCATTTGGAAACAGCTTTTGACTGAGAAATTTGAAATCTTCCCACTAATAGGCTGACATTCATAAGGAAAGAGAAGGCTGAGATGCTCCAGTTAAAACTATGATCATCTGCTTTTCCTTTCCAACAAGCACTAGATAATCTGTAAGATTTCTTCCAGTCCTATCACCCTATAGTTCTATAAAATAGTGTCTGTTTTAGTAGGAAGCTATGTTTATCAAATTGAAAATATTGAGTGGGTCACTAAGGTGTTTGGAGAAAGATTTGGTGGAAGTATATGTGGCTGCTGGAGTCATATAGGCACATGTCATATATAGAGTTCATATGGGTAATCATTTATTTACAAAATCATTATAACAATATTTGTTTGGGATATAGGACTGCTGATGTATGAAAACACTAACAAGGACTAGTTAGAATTTTATGTCACCTGAAATTTGGCAAAACAATTTCTGGGCTTAATGCACTGAATCCAGTATTAGGGATTAGTCCCCCAAAATGCCATTCTCTCTTTGCTTCATATATGTTCAACCAGTTTGTTTTGGGAAAATCTCAGGATTTCAGGAAATTTCAGGAAAATCTCTCTTTTTGATGCCAAAGCTGTACATAATTATGCAGAGTTCAGTTCAAAGTTTTGTTGTGGCAATGATTGTGATTGTTATTTTCATTTATATTAGTGTAGCCATCAAGTATATTATTATTCTTTAGGGTTTTGCTTATTCACTTTGTACCAATTCCTATGTCTTCCCATGATTTCCTATAGTCATATGCAATAATATTCCTTTACATTAATAACCCCAACTTTTAGCCATGTGGGAATCAATAGAAGTCTACTTTATGGTACCCCAAAAAAGTATTGCTATGAATGTTTTCATATACATTGAACCTTTCTGTCTTTTTCCTTCTCTTCTTTAATGTGATGGGCTTGGAATGGATAGTGTCAGAAGCCCCTTACATCTATTATCAGTCCATACATATTTAACATCTACTGTGTGCTAGGGATTATACTAAGCACTGAGGATACAAAAAGAAGTAAAAGATATCCCTGCTCTCCAATGATCATCTCTGTGTCTTAGTTTATTTATCTGTAAAATCTGTAAAATTCGACTGGACCTCAAGTAGCAACATATCCTGAGAGAGAGAGGAGAGGCAACATGGTACATGAAGCCTAGGGTTGGCAGCATCCTCCAGACCATTATTCCTGCATCTAGCCCAGCCTCAGAGCAATCAGCCAAGATAGCAAGTCTATTGAAAAAGAGGTTGGTCATTGTCTCCAACTGCCCAACTGCCACAGAAAGAGCAGGCAAGCTGGACTAATTGAAACAGCAATCTTACTCTAAGCGAGAGCAGTAAGTACCATGTGTTCATCACCAGCTACTAAAGATCCAGAAAAGAAATAGTTCTTGCCTCTGAAATCCTTGGTATTATCAGATCATTTATCAAAACTTATATGATTTTGTTGGTAGAAATGAAATTAAAAAAGAATAATTAACATATGCTTTGTTGTATCATTTAAGCATCATGGGACTTTTCCATCTGATTTGCAACTGAAACCTTCTATATGTGGTCTCTGAGAGCAGGGGCTGTCATTTCTATTTGTATTCCCCAACACTTAACACAGGACTTTGCACACATAAGTGCTTAATAAATTCATTTATTTATTCATTCATTCATTCACTCCAAATCTTTGTTCCTACAATTATCTGCCGGTTTACTGTTGCTAGTTTGAGGTAGTAGCATTTATGATTTTGAGACTACTAAGGAGTCTGCTCTTTGCCACTCTGCTTCCCACCTTGCAAAGAGCCCACTACCTTTTCTGAAAGCTATCTGGCTCTCTCTCTCACTGTTGTATGTACATCGGGCTTCTTTGTTGTCTGCTCTAGGTTCCCAGCATTCCTCAGTTCAGTTGCATTGCTTGAGGTCATGAACCAATACTAATAAGGTACAGTAGGAAAAACAGCTGGAACAGGCCTTTTTTCTCTCCTGAAAAACTTAGCAGAAGCCAGCTGGTGTGGCTGCCATGGAGACTCCTGCTTAAGGTGAAAAGGTGGTCAGTCTCTGACTCCCTTTACAACCTAAGTTGCTATCCAGTAGATGCTAATAGTAGGAATGTCTTGGAGCAGCAATCAGCCTCTGGGTACAATCAGCATGCTATTAGGTTATTCAGCTTAAGGGAAATTCAGGAGGGGACTTACAGTCTAAAAGTATTTCTCTATGGGAGATTACTTTCTTCTGGAAGTTGGCCAGGGAGCTGAAGGGAAGCTCTAGGAACTGAGGTTATTTTGGCTGGAGAAGAATGAAGAAACAATCTTACATCTTTCATTTCCCTACTCTTCATTTGTTGCTAATAAAAAGAACATTTTAAAGGTATTTTATACTGTTTAAAACAATATAACAAAAATGTACTTCTCAATAAAATCAGGTTTCTTTTTTTTTAAATGATCATCAGTTAAAGGCACAGTAGATTAAAAAAGAAATAAAGTATTTCTCCCCTCCTCATACCTTCATCCTCTACATTTGTACCTTATCCTGGAATTGCTATTTT
Organism: Antechinus flavipes; assembly: GCF_016432865.1. Lineage (NCBI taxonomy): Eukaryota > Metazoa > Chordata > Mammalia > Dasyuromorphia > Dasyuridae > Antechinus > Antechinus flavipes. The sequence continues at coordinate 549,518,412 of NC_067398.1, forward strand.
CTGTACTTTCAGCAGCGAACTTAATAAAGATTGATATCAGCAACACATTCTGTCAACTTCCATGCTGCAAAACTTAGTCACTGTGCAAAATGGACCAGGGAAAATAAATAACCCGAGGAATGATGGAGTGTGTAAATATTGATATGGACAGCCCAGGAAGTTGGATGAAGCAAACACAGCTTGGTGATATTAAGTTCCCACTTCAATACATCATACATTTATTAAGTGCCTACTGAATGCAGAATCCTTAGCTGGGTACTAGAAGAGATGAAAAGTCAAGTCAACAAATATGTAAAATGTTAATTAAGACATGGTTTCTGCCCTCCTCTGGCTCACCATTTGTTGAGGAATATGAAACTCTAATTTACTCATCTTGTGTTATAGTCAGTTATTGATGACTTTGAACAGCTCTGCCTCACTCAAATCCAATTTGCAAGGAAGTGAAGGGATCACACTCATGATGTCACTGGCTCTTTTCCAAAAGGAAGGACAAATGACAATAGGTTATTGAGAAGTTTCATTAAAGCACTTCTCAATGAGACCTAAGGAAAGTGAAAGGGAGTGGGAGCATTATTACCCATCCAGGGCTTCAGGGAAGGCTTTTTTGGGGAGGAGACATTCAAGTTGGTTTTGAATGAATATAGGAAAGAACTCAAGAGGTGAAGAAAGGGGAAATGAGAACATTCCAGACATTAAGTACAGTTTCTGTCTACAGAAAAGTTCAGGGTGCATAGGGGGATCTCAAAAGCTTCTGGCACACTGACTTACACTTAATAGGTTATAGTGATGTACTGAATACAAAAGGGGATTTCTCATTATAATGTAGGCTCTCTGGCAGCTTGTGGGATAGAAAGAATTCTGGACTTGTAATGAGGATGACTTGGCTTCAGTTCCTTCTCTGACAAGAGCTACATGACTAAAAGAAAGGGAAAAAAAAAACCCATCATTTATTAATTGCCTACTATAGGCCAACCAATCTCATTTGAGCCTAGAATAACCCTGCAAGGCAAGGTTTATTATTATCTTCATTATTTTACAGTTGAAGAAACTGAGGCACACAGAAAAAAAACTATCTGAAGCTGGATTTGAAGTCAATTCTTGCTAATTCTAGGCACTGTGCCACCTGCTTTCTAAGCACTGTGCCACCTACTTGTCTTCAAGGAAAGTCACTTAACTTTGTAGACTCAGTTTTCTCATGAGTAAAATGAGAATAAAATTATCTACAGTATCTTATTGTTATCAGATGGGCAAACTCCTTGAGGACCGGAAATACTTGCTCCCTTGTTTTGTTAAATGACAAAATAAACAACAAAATAAACAGTTCTCCAATGTAGAATTTTCCAAGGCAGTATTTCTAGTGTCAAAGGATTATTTGGTTGATATTCATATCTATGAGGTAGAGAAAAGGTGATTGTGAATATTTTTGATAAAGCTACTAGAAGGCAGTAGTGTCTTGTCAGTCAGCTCTCCTTTGGCCTTGACATTCAGGGAAGACATTGGACTTGAGGATGAACATTTTAAAATAAATTTCCTTATTTTCTAAACTTCCTGTTACTAGACTCAATGAAATGTAACAACACATAAGTAAATGTTTTATTAAATTGTTTTTTCTACCTATGAAATCTATTTTTTTGAAGAATTTTCACATCTGAAATTTCTGGGTAGACATGAAAAGATTCCTCCATAAGATATGTGGTGCTAAGTTAATACATATTATAAGGCTAAGGCAGCATGTGTTAAATTTTTTTTCAAATGATTAGCATTTCTTTTTTTCTTTTTTCCTTATGTATTTACAACAATAGCTTTTCGTTTTTCAAAATACATGAAAAGATAGTTTTCATCATTCATTTTTGCAAAATCTTGTGATTCACATATTTACACATTTATCATAGCATATAGTTTCTATTTCTATTGCCCCAGTCCTATTTAGAAAAAAAAAGAAAAAAATAATCCTTGTAACAAACATCCTCATAAAACAAACTCACATTGTCCATGTCCAAAAATACATGTCTCATTCTACATCTTGAGTTCATCACATCTCTGTCAGGAGATGGGTAACATACTTCATTATTAATCTCATGCAATTATGGTTGGTCATTGCACTGAGCGAAATTTTTAAGTCTTTCCAAGGTGTTTGATTTTACAATGTTATTTTATTGGGCAAAATATGCTGTGCATTTCAATAAGTATTACTTCACACACGTCTTCCTGAGTTTTTTTGAAAGCATCCCTTTGGTCATTTCTTGTAGCACAATAATATTTTAATCCATTCGTATAACTTTTTCATCCATTCCTCAAACAATAGGAATCCTCTCAGTTTTTTATTCTTTGTCATCAGAGAAAGAACTGCTGTAAACATTTTTGATCCTCTGGATCCTTTCCCTTCATCTTTGATTTCTTTGGGATGTATGTCTACTAGTAGTATCATAGGGACAAAGGATTTTTTGCTGCACAGTCCAATTTTTTTTTCAAAATGACATTGCCAATTCACAGCTCCAACAACCATGATATTGAGGAAAATGCCTGCATCTGAGATTAAGTAGAAGCCCTGCCCACTAGTTAGTTGTCATTTTATCTCTCTTAGTGTCTTGCCTCATTCATAAACTGAGGAAGCTTGACAAATGAAACAGTATGATATAATAAAAAACAAGCTAGATTTGGAATCAGAATTCTTGGGTTTGAATCTAGTTCTGCTAATTATTTATTAGCTAGATGATCTTGGGCCATTAATTCAATGAATCAATAAACATTTATTAATATGCTTACTATGTGCCAGATATTACCTTAAATACCAGGGATATAAAAAATGCAAGACGGTCCTTGCCCTCAAGGAGCTTACAGCTTCTGATATTTTTCAATGAGAGGAGTAGACTTAAAGATCTGAGGTTTCCTTCCAGTCTCATTCTAAAATGCCCTAGGGATGCTCTAACTTAATTGGGATTCTCCTCAAGCTTTCTACAAACTTGTACTTGCTACTATTTCTTGTTGCTTTCAGAAGAAATAATTGCAATCATCTTCCACCATCTGTTTGCCAGTTATGAAGCAGTTTCTCTCTCTCTCTCTCTTTTTTTTTTTTTTTTTTTGGATTTACTGGCTAACTTGCTCTTCAAGAATGGTGATAATCTATGTTGAAATCTGTTCTTTTATCCATTCCTCATTTTTCTGTGTCCACAGCTTATTTAAGTAGGTCAGGTGGGCGTTGTCTCAATCCCAAACTGTTTTTATTCTTCTAATTACCAATTATTTCTTGTCTGTTAGCATATAACAAATTTCATTTTTCATAATATTATTTGGATCTCACCATATTTAGCACATCTCAGCTCTCTTCTTTTAAAAATTAAATTTCCTTTTTCAATTAGGAATATAACAATCTTCAACAAGACATGAATTGTTCAATATAAAAATAAGAAGGAAAAGTGATGGTATATTAAACTATGGACTTCTGTTAACATAATTTTAAGGTATACGTCTAATTTAGCAAAATAATGACAAAACTAACCTAGTGGTTGATATATCCTTCTGATCTCCTTTTTTTGTTTTCTTCTGGGTATTAAAAATTTTTTTTATTAGTTTTTTTTATTTCTTTCCTTTTTCTTTCTATTTTTTCCTTTCTTTTTCTTTTATTCCTTTTGCTCTTTCTTTTGATTCTATCACTGCCCAGCAGTTCATTCTCATTCCCATAAAAGAAACCATTGTTTTTCAATACACTTATCATGTTAGAAAATATGTCTACTGATGCTGAGTGAAACAAGCAAAACCAGGAAAACATTGTACACAACAACTGCAAGATGGTGAACTACGGCAGATTTGGTTCTTCTCATTAGTTCAGTGATCCAAGACAATCTCAATAAACTTTCAATGGAAAACAACATCTGCAGCCAGAGAGAGAACTATGGAGACTGAATGTAAATCAACACATTATATTCATTTTTTTCCTTTTTCTTCTATTTATTTTTCCCCCTCATGGTTTTTTCTTTTTGTTCTGATTTTTCTCTCCCAATATGATTCATAAGGAAATATATAAAAATATGAATGTACATGTATGACCAAAATGTTTTTACATGTAATTGGAGAAAATAAAAATTTTTAAAAAGGAAAATATATGTTTTATTCTGTACCTCTAGTTCATCATTTTTCTTCCAAAAGTCTTCTTTTATCATCGTCTTCTGAGGTCCTCATTGATCACTGCATTGATCATAGATCTTTAGTCTTTCAAGTCTTGTTTTCTTTATGTGATTGGGATTGTAGTGTAAATTGCTCTCTCTCCAAGTATTCCTGGATTTCTCTGAATTTGTCATTTTTGTCATTTCTTATGAAGCAATGGTATGCCATTGCATCTGGTCTTTTGGATGATCCTCTATATACACAGATAGGCTGTCCTATAAAAAAAATAGATCTAATCTCCTACTATAAATCTTTCAAGTTTGGTAGAATCTGAGTTTGCCCTTTAGTAACATAGTCATCAGCATCCCAGAGTTTCTCATATATCCCAATGAATCATCAAAGGATTAAGACACAAAGCATTAAAACACATTAGAAGAAAATTATGAATGATATAGAATTCACTTTTAAGCAAAGCTATTCTAATTTTAAAATGTAATAATTATTTGCAGGGTATTTTTAGGAATTGCTTCAATAATATGATTCTTCTCAAATTTGCACCGAGATATAATAAAAAAATGCAAAACTTGAGTCAGATTTTCAATTCAGATCTTGCCTTTGTATGATGACAGCAAGTTTTTAACCTCCCTAAACACCAGTTTCTTCATTAGTTTCTAGTACACCCCATCCCTCATGTTACACATGAAACAAGTACCATGGCACTTGTATAGCAAGGGCTGGATCAGGGAACTCCTGGACAATTAAATTCCCCACTCCAAACCCAAACCACTTTAGTAATTTATTGGATAATAAAGGATAGGTGCCAGAGAAAAAGAAAGGTTCAAATTTTGCTATTGTGGACTTTTAATCATCACATTCACATCTTATAATGGGTGTGAAACTTTGATTGTTTAGCACCTTCAGTGACTTATTGATGAATTTAAAGGACAAAGCAGAGAGTGAAGGCAGCGGGTAGTGCAGTGAATAGAGCGCTGGTCCTGGAGTCAGGCTGACTTGAATTCAAATATGAACTCAGGTACTTCTTATTTTTGTAGACGAGCAAGTCAGAACCTCTGTTTGGCTTTATTTCCTCAACTGTAAAATGGGAATAATAATAGTATCTTCTTCTCAGGGCTGTTATAAATATCAAATGAAGTAATGTTTGTAAAGTTCTTAGCACAGTAACTGGAATATAGCAGACTCTATATAAATGCTAGCTGTTGTTATTTTTATTGCTACCTTGTAAATGGTCCTCCCCTTTCAGACTTTGATGGGTCCATGTATTGGAATGTGTGAAGAAATTCCTAATCAGCATGATGGAACTAAAGGGTAGCTAGGTATTGGCTTAAAAGATCATTAGTTTAAAAATCCTTCATTACTCTTATGGCCTAAAAAAAGGCACCCTATCCCTCTCTGGAGTCACATAGCAGAATTACTGTTGGTAGCTGCAAAGACAGTTAGCTATAGAGAGGAACTCAGCTCTTGAGACGGAATTGTTTGTTTCTCCCCTATTCCTTTTCCAAGGTAACACAAGTGAAAGGGGATTTCTCTCTCTTCCTACTTCCAGCCTCACCCCACCAATGCCAATGGCAATCACTTCTTGCAATGGAGTAACTCATTCATAGAAGAAATTGGGCTCAGAAAAAGCCAGGTCCAGAGAGTCCAGGTGTAGAGTTGAGCTAAGATGCAAAGAAGACCCTGAGAGTATGGTACCATGAAAAAAGAGTTTTGACTCTCTGAAGTCCTAGAGGTGTAAGTTGGAGGTGAGCATAACTGTTCCCTACATTTGTCCTCTGTTACAATAACTTGTCTGTATGCTTACTCTTCCTACATTGTAGACAACTAATGAATTTCTAAATAAATAGAAGAATGGATAAGTGTACATACTCAATGTAGTAAGTTAGATTCTTTACCTGGATTATTCTTTGGAACATATAATAATGTATGTTCATATAGGTACACACATATGTATATATAAACACACATACAGATACATATGGATATATCTGTATGTATGTATATATATCCATATTTGTAATCTGCATTGCTATATTGCTGTATATATGTATATGCATAGGTATGTGTACATATGTTTGCTTTAAAAAAAAAACCTGGGTTACCTCAAAACTAGGGTTTTTTTTCATTTCTGTTCTGTTTCCTAAATTCATTCCAAATTTTCATTTAGCTAAGATTAAGAAGTCAAACATAGGTTATTATACCGTTGCTTATTTAACACTTTTGGTTTGGATTGGCTTTTAAAAATTTATTTTTGACAATTTGTAAGGCAGTCCTTTTAACAATTCCCTAGAGATAGCCATTTCATGGAACCTAAATGGGAATATGCAAACTTCATGCTGCATTTCTATAATGTATATAAGGGAGTATAGATCTAGATGTGTATATATATGTGGCTCTCTTTTCATTCATTAGCTATTTAATCACAGTTGTTGAATGAAACAGTTTCTTGGCTGTATCCCCAAGATAATCTCTTTTGGCTAGATAGCATTCATCTCTCACAGCTTGCTAAGAGTGGTACTTGAGATAAATAAATAAATAATGGGCATTCTTCCCTCTTTGATAACCCCTCTAACAATATTCATTAATTATACTAGAATTTTCTAAATATACTTAAATTAATATTTGCCAAATAGTATAGTTTTCCATATTCTTCAAGCAGTGCAATTTTTCCAAAGTCTTCCTGATCAATGTCTTAGAATTTCAGCAAAAGTTCACAGCTAAGTATCAGACATGCCCATTTCTTTCAATACAATGTCTTTTTGAATAAAAGGACAAATTTTGGATTTTGTGGGCTTTTTCCTTCTTTTTTTTTTCCTTTGAATCCCAAGCTCCAAGTGCAATGTCTAGCACATAGTAAATATTTAATAAATGCTTTTTGAGTTAATGAATGAATGAATGACTTGAGGGAAATACTCCCAGTGATTTTGAGAATTTTTCCTCATTTTAAAAAATTTCTACCCACCTTTCAGAAATATTTCTTTGTTTTCATATACCCATTAAATGGAAACAGGACCATTGACCAAAAGCTAGTCAACATTTATTGAGCATTCATTGTATTTTGATGGGTACAAAGTAGAAGATATGTTTCTATCTCTAACATTCTAAATTGGCCATACATAGCACACCTACATCTAAAGCAGGAGTGGGCAATGTCCAGCTGGTTGTTTAATGCCCACAAAATCATTTGCTAAAACAACTGCAGGTGATGATGAGCTGAAACTCCCACTGCTTGAGTTCTATAAATTGATAACTTCTTTATTACCTGAAGATGATGTTATAAATATGCAAATGAACTTTGGTAGAAAAAAGACTCTGTACCCCTGCTCAATAGTGAAGTTTCAAAGTTTCAAAGATAACTAAGTAGGGATATACCCACACTAGCACCTCCTTTCCTAAAGGAATCATAATCTTTAGGATGTTGCCTGATAAGGCAAGTTCTGAGTAGAACTCTAGCATATCAAGACCCGTTTTTATAATTATACAGTTAACTTGGGTAATGAATAGTTGCATTTAGCTGTTTTGAAATCAACTTATGAAGGTCAACTTGAACTCATGAAGTTGTTCTATTCACTTCCCCAGGTCCTGGCTCCATTCCATTTCTTGAATACTCAAAATCAATCTGTAGAAAAAACTGGAGGAAGATGGAGGTGGGTAGAGGGACAGGCTGTGTAACTTGTAGATCATAGCTACCTTACCAAGCATCAAATAGTAAACTTGATACTGTGGGTAAAATCATCTGGGGTAAAAATTCTTCATTGGGCTTTGTCTATATACATAGATTTTCTAGAGGCAAGAAAATTCTTGAGAGACTTTCTGTAATACACCTTTTCCATATAATATTGCAGAATGTTAGAACTAAAAGGGATCATGAAATCATAAAATCATACAACCTCAGCATTAGAAAGGATCTCACTGGTCACCTAGTTAAGTTCATATTAAAAAAGGAATCATGACTACAATATATCAACAAGAGATCATCAGTCTTTGCTTGAAGACCTCTATGAGAGGGACCCCACTAGCTCCTATATGAATATTTTCTACTTTGTGATCATTCTAGGGGAAGTTAGGATAGAGTGCTGGGTCTGAAGTCAGGAAGACTCATCTTCCTGAGTTCAAATCTGTCCTCAGATACTTATTAGCTGTGTGATCCTGGTCAAGTCATTTAATGCTATTTACCTCAATTTCTACATCTGTAAAATGAGCTGGAAAAAGAAATGACAAAGCTCTCTAGTATCTTTGCCAAGAAAACCCCAAATGGGGTCATGAAGACAGGTTTTTCTTGGGTAGGCTACCTCAAAACCCAGAAAGGTTTGTTGTGAGCCACACTTACATGTAAAGGGCAAGGATGTTGAACAAAAGATTGGTTCTGGTGTTTCCCCATCTGCTTATTTGCTTTCCAGATACAGAGGATTCTGGGGCACTAAAGTAAACCATGCAGCTTCAATATAATTTCTGTATTGTTTTTCTGGCAGAATCCCCTGAGATGGGTTTGGGAAACATAGGAATCCTACAACGGAGAGTCAAATGGTTGTTTGGGATAATGTACAGAGATTCAACTCTAGAAAAGACATTTAAAAGAAAAGGTTTAATCATCAATCAGTGAATAATCAAAAAGCCTGAAGAAGCCATTATGATGAGTGTGAGTGTGATTCAGTTAGGGAGGTGCAAAGGATTGCCTTGTTACAGAGAGTGCACAATTGTGATTTCATAACATAAATTCGTAGCAGATTTCGTCAATATGGTTCTGTGCTATTCTCCCATTCCATTTAGTAGCATGTGAGTAGATACAAAGGTAGCATATGGTGGGAGTAATCTAGGACTAAAGGTTGGCAGGACAATATCAGTGATGTGATAATGAAATAAGGGATTCAAGAGAAGAATGTAATATAGAATTGGACAGCTTCCCTAAGAGATCAAGTTATGGAAAGAAAGAGTATATCCAGTGTAGGGGCTGATGGTCTAAGAACAAATTATGGGATCTAGAGATTGAAGATTGATCATAGTGAGAATGAAGAACAGGGATTGAGGTTGTAAAGTTGAGAGAGAAGTGGAATGACAGAAGATTATGACAAAATAAGAGAATTTCAGAGTTTTTATACATCATTATGGAGCATTTGTGGGTGATAGCAAGATAAAGATTGTGATCATCCCTGTGTAGTAGCCCAGTATAGTGGGCTGAAGGAACAGGTCATGGGAAAGGAGTAAATTGAGGAACAGGAAAGCAAGGAAGTTTGAGAAGGTATCAATAGTCTGAAGTCTCTAGTATGAGAATAGGAGCTGGAGAGGAGAGAAAGATTTCCTCTGGATGTTGAACTTGTTAAGTAAAGAAGGAGAAAATTCTGGAGCACAGTAGAAAAGAACTACCAACATTTTTATTGAATAGATAGGGGTAGAATGAACTTCAAAAGCAAAATGTATAGAAGGAGATTATAATTTTTATTATAATCTTTTATTATAATCAGTAGCTATCTCAAAATGTGGTTACTGAATCATGGAGTCAGAGGGAGAACCTAAAAGAGGGAACTGAGAGTATACCAACTCCCCCACATCACCCAGTGAATTGAAGGAATGAGTGAAAGCTCAATCAGTGCTGAAGAGGGTGACCAGACAAAACCAGGTCTTAATAGAAATTAAAAGATGAAAGGAGTGGGTAAGGAGAAGTTTTATAATGAAAGCGATTTTGCTATTCCAAAATGCATGGTAGAAGGAAGGGTAGCTTTGGAGTATGGCATTTGTAGGATGGAGATTAGGGAGGAGGAAGTAGGATATTTGTATTGAGAGGGATGGGAATAAGGAGGCAGCAGTGAGGAATGGGGAATGGGTTTTATATAAAGACAGTCAGAGGTTCATGATTAATGGGATTGTCAATCAGGGTTTGTCAATCATTGTTGAGTGAGTTCAGCCACAATCATATGTGTTTATAACCTCTGTGTTTCATGTCTATGTGCCCTGCTCATAGACATTCCTGACATATGAATCTGTACACATGTTCTCTGGATATGTGTTCTCAATGCATGAGCTTGATATACATTGTCCCTAAACACATACCCCCCGTGTGTATCCTTCCATCCAGGTTCTCCGTGTCTATCTTCCCGTTGATGCTGCATGTATGTAGAAGATTGTGTCCTAGTTTAAGGGAAGAATGTTCTGGGGCTATTTTTCTGGTTATCTTATTCCTTTAAATGCCTTTGCTTTGGTTATATACTCTAACGACTAGAAAAGTGAACATACCTGTGAGGGTTCCTGAGCTATGATAACGATGATATTTTATTTTTGGCTATGGATGCACACTGTTCCTTGAATAGAGAGGAGTTTTTTGGGAGAGGGCAAGCATAGGAGTGGTACCAAGTTGTGTTGTTAAGGTACATAAAACTTTTAAGAGATTCCAGTAAGGGGGGAGTACATTCCAGAAGGGAAACAGCCTCTGAGAAGGCAAGGATACCAGAGATGGAATGTTGAGTTTAGGGAACCAATGGTAGGCCATTTTGCCTGGAATGTATAATGCATGAAAGGGAGTAATATGAATTACATCTGGAAGGAAGGTTGGAGCCAGATTGTGGAGGGCTTTAAATGCCAGACTGGGAGATTTTTATTTCATCCTAGAAGCAATAGGGAGGCTTTTCAAGCAATGGAATGGTGTGCTCAGACCTATGCCTTAGGATGATTATTTTAGTAAATGTGTAGAAGGTGAATTAGGGAAGAAATTGGAAGCAGGGAGACAATTTATGAGACGATTGCAATAGTCCAAGTGAGATTTAATGAAGGCCTGAAATAGAGGAGTGAACATGCAAGTGGAGAGAAGGGAATAGATGAGATGTTATAGAGCTAAAATTGACAGGACTTAGCAACTGATTATGGGGTAGAGGTGAATAGAAGGAAAAAAGAACAGTCAAGGATTTCTCTGAAGTTGCAAACCTGAATGACTAGAAATGTCATAGTACCCTTAAATGAAATAATGAAATTTGGAAAAGGAATGAGTTTGGGAGAAAGGCAATGAATCATCTGATTAATTTTACTTCTGACATGTTGATGTTGATGATTAATTCAGGGAGAGATGTTTGGCAGCAGGTTGTTGATGCAAAGCTGAAATGTAAGGACAGGAATTAGTGCTGCCTATGCAAACCTGAGTATCAGCTTCACAACGGTGGTAATCCAACCTATGGAGAGAGGAGAAAAGAGATTGAGCCTTAGGTGGTCCTCATATTTAGGGTCAGGAGAAACTTAATGACTTAGAAGAAGCAAACAGAAACATTGGTAGAGGATGAGGAGGGAGGGACTATTATGATTCAGAGAAACCTGGGAAAATCCATATGGATTGATACAGAGTGAAGTGAATAGAATCAGCAGAATAAGTATTCAATAATGATAACATCATAAAGACAACAACTTTCAAAGGCTTAAAAACTCATTGATGCCGTGTATATACACAATACATATGCATATGTGTGTGTGTGTGTGTATTTATATATATATGGGAGGGAGTGTTTAACAGTGTCAAAATCTAGAGTAATCAAACAGATAAACTGAGAGGAAAAATCATTCAGAGATCTTTGTTAACCAGATTAAAAAGTAATTTACATTATGGCAGAATCAGAAGAGGAACTAAAAGAGATTGACAAGTAAAAAAGTAAATAACTGAAGACAATGCATATAGGTGACTTTTTTCTCTTTTTTTTTCCTCAGCAACATGTAGAAAAATTTTAACACTCATTTAAAAAAATTTTGAGGTCTAAATTCTTTTCCTCCCTCCTCCTTTCTTTGAGAAGGAAAGTTTGTATTGATTATACATACAAAATCCTGTAAAACATATTTCTATATTAGCCATGTTGCAAAAAAAAAATAAACAAAAAGAAAGAAAGAAAGTTTTCAAAAAGTATGTTCTGGTTTTCATTCAGACTTCATCAAGCCTTTCTCTGGAGGTGGATGCTATTTTTTATCACACACCCTTTCTTGTATCATTGTATTGTGAGAATGGGAGCCAAGATGGTGGAGTAAAGGTAGGAACTTGGCCAATTTCTCCCCCAAACCACCCTAATTTCTTTAAATCATGACTCTAAACAAATTTTAGAGTGTTAGAACATCTAAGTAGAACACATTTTTCAGCTGAAGACAACTTAGAAGGTCAGGAGAAAAGGTCTTTCCCAGTGCAGGAAATGCGAGCACAGTCTAGGCCCCACACTAGTAAAGTAGGGATGGGTCTAGGGACCTCTGAAGCAATGTCAGTACTGGTGGTTTCTAGACCTCTCAGCTCAGAGACCCCACAGATGACTTGGATGGTCAGCAGAAAAGATCTGTGGTAGCAGGGTAGGAGTTCAGCACATAATCCCAGTACAGGCCAAGTCAGTACAGCCCCAGCCCTGGCCCCCAGGGCCAGCTATCCAGGACTCTGTTGCTTTACCACACTAAATCTTATCACTACAGTTAAGAGGCAGGGATACTCTTAACAATTCCAGAACAGAAAAGAGGATTTGTGATCTAGTCCCTGGAAGAATCTGTGAAAGTAGCTGCACAAAACCCCTGAAGCTTGAGAAAGAGCAGGATCCACCCTGAAAACAGGGAGCTACTTTAACAAAGAGTTAAAAGCCAAGCAATAGGCTAGGAAAATGAGCAGACAACAAAAGAAAGTTACTATGATGACAAGGAAGATCAAAACACACATTCAGAAGAAGATAAATTCAAAACTCCTACATCCAAAGCCTCCAAAAAAAAATTGATTTTAAGCTATGGAAGAGCTCAAAAGGGATTTTGAAAATCAAGTAAAAAAACAGAGGGAAAAACTAGGAAAAGAATTGAGAATAGTGCAAAAGGAAATATAAAGAGTTAATGAGGGAAAATACCTTAAAAAGCAAAATTGAGGGGCAATTAGTTAGTATAGTGGATAGAACACCAGCCTGACATCAAGAGGACCTGAGTTCAAATCTGGCCTCAGACATTTAACACTTCCTGGCTGTGTGACCCTGGGCAAGTCACTTAACCCCAAATTTCCTCAGGGAAAAAAAAAAAGCAAAATTGTCCAAATAGAAAAGGAGGTATAAAAATTCATAAAAATTAGAATTGGGCAAATGAAAGATAATGATTTTATAATAAATCAAGATACAATAAATCAAAATAAAAAAAGGAAAAAATGTGAAATATCTCATTGGAAAAACAACTGATCTGGAAAATAGATCCAGGAGAGATGATTTTAAAATTATTGGTTTACCTAAAAGTCATGATCAAAAGAAGAGCCTGGACATCATCTTTCAAGAAATTATCAAGGAAAATTGGCCTGATCTTCTAGAACCAGATGGTAAAATAGAAATAGAAAGAATCTACCAATCATCTCCTGAAATTCTAAAATAAAAACTCCCAGGAATATCATAGCCAAATTCCAGAACTCCAAGATAAGGAGGAAATTTTTCAAGCATTCAGAAAGAAACAATTCAAATATCATGTAGCTACAGTCAGGATAATAGATTTAGCAGCATCTACATTAAAGAAGTGGAGGGCTTGGAATATGAAATTCGAATGAGCAGTGTGCTAGGATTACAACCAAGAATTACCTACCCAGCAAAACTGAGTATAATCCTTCAGAGGAAAAGATGGTCATTCAATGAAATAGAAGATTTTCAAGCATTCATGGTGAAAAGACTAGAGCTGAATGGAAAATTTGATTTTCAAATACAGAAGCATAAGGGAGGTAATCAGGAAAGTGAAATCATAAGGGATTTAATAAGGTTTATCTGTTTACATTCCTACATGGTAGGATGATACTTATAAATCATTAGAATACTCTCACTATTATGGCAGTTAGAAGGGAGATATGTAGATAGAGGGCACAGATGTGAGTTGAATATGAAGGGATAATAATCTTTAAAAATGATGAAATTTAGGAGTGAGAGTGAGAGAAAGGAAAAAAGAGAAGTGGAATGGTGAGAATTATCTGCCACAAAAAGGAGGCAAGAAAAATCTTTTACAATGTAGGGGAAGAAGGAGAGGAGAAGGAGAGTGTGTGAACCACACTCTTATTAGAATTGGCTCAAAGAGGGTATAATGTAAACATTCAATATGGGCATAGACATCTATCTTACCCTGCAGGAAAATAGATGGGGAATGGTATATGGGAAGGGGGAAGGGTTATAAAAGAGAAAACATATTGAGGGAGGGAATAATCAGTAGCAAAACACTTTTGAGGAGAGACAGGATGAAAGGAGAGAGAGAACAAATGAGGGGAAATACAGTTAGCAATAGTAATTGTAAAAATAATTTTGAAGCAAGTTTCTCTGATAAAGCTTCATTTTTCAAACATAGAGGGAACTGAATCAAATTTATTAAAAGTAAGAACAATGCCCCATTTGATAAATGATCAAAAGATATAATCTGTACTCAAAAACCTATAAATGTACGCAAATCCTTTGACCCAACAATAACACCACTAGGCATGAATATCAAAAGAGATTTTTTTTAAAAAAGGAAAATGATCAATATGTACATAAAATATTTATAGCCACTCTTTTCCAAAAAAAAATTAGAAATTGAGGGGATGTAGTATGTGTCTGGATGGAATATTATTGTTCTATAGGAAATGATCAGCAGGATGCTCTCAGAAAAAACTTGGAATGTCCTCCATGAATTCAAGCAAATTGAAATGTACTATATACAAAGTAATAATAATGTTCTGGGGTAACCAGTTATAAATGATTTTGCTTTTCTTAGCGATAAAATGATCTAAGATTATTCTGAAGGACTTATGATGAAAAATTCTACCTATACCCAGAGAAGGAACTGAATGTTTCTGAATATAGATTGAAGCATAAAAAAGCACTAGAAAATAGTTAAGTGTCAAATGAAACTTCTGATATGACTAAGATCAAAGAACAAAATTATAAAGGCTTCACACATTGTCTGTGAAAAAAAAGATGCACAAGTGAAAATTTTAAAAAAAGAATAACTCATTGTTAATTCTTAAAATTCTTAAAAAAGAATAGTTACTTACAATTGATCATCATACAATATTGCTGTTACTATGTGCAATGTTCTCCTGGTTCTGTTCACTTCACTTTTCATCCATTCATGTAAGTCTATACAGCTTTTTTCTAAGGGTATTTTACTTAACATTCATGATTACATAATAGCATTCCATTACAGTCATAAACCACAACATGTTCACAATATTGATGCACATCCTCTCAATTTTCAATTCTTTGCCACCTCAAAAAAGTTGTTATAAATATTTTTATACATATAAGTCTTCATTCCCCTCTCTTTAAAAAAATATTTTTATGACAGAGTTAATAGAGGTATTTTTGGTCAAAGGGTATGCACAATTTTATAGTCCTTTGGACATAGTTTCCAAATGCTGTCCATAACGCTGGATCAGTTCACAACTGTACCAACAGTGCATTAGTATTCCATTATTTTTTTCTATATCCCCTCCAATATTTGTTATTTTCCTTTTCTGTAATATTAGCCAATCCAATAAGTATAATGAGGTAATAATATAGGTGACTTTCTGAAGGAGTTTTCTCTGAAAGAGAGAAGATATATAATTGTTGTTTAAATGGAAATAGCAGGATCAAGTAAAAGTTTTTTAAGAGTGAGGGAGACCTGGGCCCTTGTATAGTGGCAGAGTATTAACTGGTAAACAAAGAAAATAGGAGAGGTAAGGAAAAAATTGAAGACGTAAACTTCTGGAGGTGACAGGAGGAGATAGTATCAAAACCACAAGTGAAGGACTCACACTTTTCAAGAAGAAGTATTATTTGCACTTCAGAGACTGGAATTAAGGAAAAGAGAATAGGGATTAGTGCAGAGAAATTTTAAGATGTGAAACAGGGGATAAAAGGTGTTTTATTGAGGATAACCTCAACAAACCACATTTAAACTCTTGATAGCTATCAAGGACCCAAATACTGAACTCTCACCATCTGGCCCGTCAGATTGGATCTTTGTCATTAGTCAGTCCATTGCTTTTGATACTATCCCCAGGAAGTTATATCTTCAATTTTTATCTTAAGTACAGGTAAAGGGTTGAGCGTATCAAAAAGCAGGGTTCCTGTACTTCAGAAACTAGAAATGGTAACAACCCAGTTTTGAAAGTTAGGGTTTAGGGCTACCTAGATAAAAACTCCTCTCCCTTGCTATCACCCTATTCTTCTCAATCCTGTCTCTCCTGTAATCAGAGAAATAAATTTTGGAGGTCAAGATTATGGAAGTATAATGGTTCAGAGTGAAAAAGATCTGATAATCTTTTTGAAGATGCTGAGGCAGCATTGAGGTATAGATAATGGACATGAGAAGTCTCCTTAATTACTAGGAAACAAGAATATTTTAATGGAACTGTTGAAGTCCTTGTTAGAAATATACTCTTGACACCGAAAATCAAATATTGAGGAAAATTCATTAAACAAGAATCTTAAGGAATCATCTTAACAGTTCTGGCCAGAAGGGACCCCACTCCTCTTTGGGAAGAGGGATCCCCGAGCACAGAAATAGAAGAACCTTTATACTTGTTATTTTGTCATAGTCCCTCCCTTCAGAGAACAGATTGGTCTGTTCCTTCTGGGTTGCAATCTTTCTGATACATCCACTATGTATGTATAAATATATATAAACATGTTCTCCTCACTCATCATATATCCCATGTTCAAAAATGGTGGAAAGTTCCTCCTATGGGGTCTGTTTAATATTCAGTTAGTCTATTAAGCAGGCTAATAGTGATTTGATCAAGTCAGATCATTGATTCCCAGTAGTTTGGGCTAGATCAGCTATTATCTTAAGTTTGTGGTTTTCTCAAAACCACAAGACTTTCTGATTGAATCCACCTGTGCCTTCCTAACGCCTCATCTTCTTTTTTGCTCAAAGCTTGTATCGATCACTTAATTGTCCTGTGGAATCTTACCCTTCTTTCACCTTGCACATTCTGAAAATCTCTTTGTCAGCGATACCCACTATCCCACACTATCTCAAAGCCTGCAACACTCTGGAAACCCAACTTTTCAGCATTTCTCACAACCTGAAATATGTATGAGAGTAGAAAGAAAGAGTTTGAATGATGTACTAGATCAAAGAAGGAAACAAGCATTGATTAAGCACCTATTCTGTGCCGGCTCTGTGCTAAGTGCTTTGCAAATATTAGCTCATTTAATTTTCATAATACCTTTGAAAAGTAGGTGCTATTATCCCCATTTTACAAATGAGGAACCTGAGGCCAACAGAAGTTAAATACCTTGCCTAAAATCACATAGCTACTAGGTATCTGAGGTCATATCTGAATTCAAATCTTCTATACTCTGGATCCAGCACTCTACCCACTATACCATCTAGATGCCTTTTAGAAAGAGAAAATGTCCAGGAGTCTAGTAGCAGATGATAGCAAGATAAAATAGGTAGGTGGAATGAAGCTAAAAAAAATGAGAGAATTAATAATGTTAGTGGCAGAGGGATGATCTGGAAGTGGCTGTAGAAAACAAGGAGTTTATAAATTTTTTCTGTGGGCCCAGTTAGAAAAAGAGCAACCAGTATTAGAAAGCCAGATTTCTGGCTGTAAATGTAAAATGTGTGTAAATGTAATGTAAAAAATGTAAATGTATGTAATGTAAAAAAGTGGAAAGAATGTTAGACTAAAAAAGCTAGCAAAAAGGAAAGTATGCTAATGATAAAATAGCAGCTCCAGAAGTTACTACTTATTATTGTTGATTCTCCTTTATTTTCAAAGAGGATCCATGAAATCACAGGGTGATGTCTTGACTTGTGAGTGAATTGGGATTAAGTAGAAAAGCAAGAGAAGAGGATAGATATTGAGGATAGATAGAAATGAATGGATGCATGAACAGTTGATGTGTAGTTATCATAAGCTAAGATGATGCAAATAAAAACCAGATCACTCCATTTTCCCTTTTTTATTAAAGCTTTTTATTTTCAAAACAAATTCAAAGATAATTTTTAACATTGATCTTTGCAAAACCTTGCGTTCCAAAATTTTTCCCTCTCTTCCTCCCACCCCTCCCCTAGATGGCAAGTAATCCAAAATAAGTTAAACATGTGCAATTCTTCTACATATACCTTTTTAATTATCATGCTGAACAAGAAAAATCAGTTCAAAAAGGAAAAAAAAAGAGAAATAACAAAATGCAAGTAAACAACAAAAAGAGCGAAAATATTACGCTGTGATTCACATTCAGTTCCCATAACTTTCTGGATGCAGATGGCTTTCTCCAATATAAGAACATTGGAATTGATCTGAATCACCCTACTGTTGAAGAGCCATGTCCATCAGAATTCATCATCATATGATCTTGTTGTTGCAGTGTACAGTGTTCTCCTGGTTCTGCTCATTTTATTCAGCATCAGTTTGTATAACTCTCTCCAGGTCTCTCTGAAATCATCCTGCTGGTCGTTTCTTATAGAACAGTAATATTCCATTACCTTCATATACCATCACTTATTCAGCCATTCTCCAACTGATGGGCACCCATTCAGTTTCCAGTTTCTTGCCACTACAAAAAGGACTGACACAAACATTTTTGCACATGTGGGTCCTTTTTCCTTTTTTATGATCTCTTTGGGATATAGGCTGGATTAAAGTGTATGTACAATTTGATAGCCTTTGAAGCAGCAGAACATTTCCTTTTCTTAAAGAACTGACGCTTGTCATAAAACAAAATTTAACTATAAATTAGATAACAACACAACAGTCCTAAAGCTTCAGTAACTGTATATATGGTAAGATCTAGGGGGTCCTTAGGTTGGAACAGTCAGTTGAATAATATTATCCCCTTTAGGGAGGATACAAAGTTAGACAATATACAGTTGGAAAGGTATATTCCTCAGATTTCAAAGGGATTTAAAAGAAGCTTCTATCTCATTCTGTAACAGAGAGGAACTGGAGTTTTAAGTTTCTAAGTTCTAAGACTGTATTAGCTTGAAGATATTGGTATTTGTACATCAAAATCCCTAGGTCACTGTTGTTGTTTAAACCCTAATTCTATTCAGTCTAACCTGCAAGGAATTGTTGTTGTCATTGTTCATTTGTTTCAGTTATGTCTAATTCTTATATACTGGAGTGGTTTGCTGTTTCCCTCTCCAGCTCATTTTGCAGATGAGGAAACTGAGGCAAAATTAAATGATTTGCTCAGGATCACACAGCTAGGAAGTGTCTGAGATAGATTTGAACTTAGAAGATGAGTCTTTCTGACTCTCAGCCCAGCACTCTATTTACTATGTCACTCAGCTGCCCCTCTGCCCAAAATTGTATTTAAAAAAAAAAAAGTAAACTTCCAAGAATGGTTGAAAGAACTGGATATGATTGACCTGGAGAAAAGATGAGTTTAAGGGGGACATGAAAGTTGTTTTCAAGTAATTGAAGGGGTAAATATCAAGAAAAAGGAAGATTAAATTTCTTTTGTTAGGCTCCAGAAATCAAAATTGTTACCAGCGTAGTGATGTTCAGCTCAAAATGAGGAACATTCTTCTTAATGAATGTCAGTTGTGCAAAGTATAATAGGAATAGTTAATTTCCTGTCAATGGACATCTTTACACAGGATTTATATTATCATGTCTCAGGGATATTATAGAGGAGATATTTGGCCAAAGGGGACCTCCGAAGTCCTTTAGAAGTCTTACCTTCTATGATATTGAGAAGATCTCTCAACTTAGCTACACCTGGAGTCAAGGTAAGGATGAGAAAACCTACCCAGTAATAGAGAGGACAAGCTAACTAATTATTTGGGGTGTAGAGTATGCCAGGCTATGCCAGTTATATTTGTAGTATGTATAAGGAAAGACATAGTCCTGTACCTCAAGGAACTTCTTTCTAGTTGATCATGAAAGGCAAGACAGCTTATATAGCGAAGAAAAACATGAAAATTAAAATATAATACGATTATGGAATTGTGGTTCTTTTAAAGCTATTTTTCAATCAAGTCTGATTCTCTGTGACCCCACTTGGGGTTTTCTTGGCAGAGATAATGGAGTTTTTTTGCCATTTCCTTCTCCCACTCATTTTACAAATGAGGAACTAAGGCACTCAGGGTTAAGTGACTTGGCCAAGCTCACACAGCTAGTAAGTGTCTGAGGCCAGATTTATATTTAGGTCTTCCTGACTCCAGGCCCAGTGCTTTATTTATAGCACTGGCTAGCTACTTTTTGCTATAGAACATCTTCGGTGAACGAAGGGACTGGATTTCCTAAAAAGTGACAGAGTCCACAACTCCCTCCCTGGGAATGGGATAGGGGAAAGTGGAAAAGGAGACTGGGAGAAAAGAAAACTTTAAGAGACAGAGAAGATTCTTTTGCCTAGGAGAGGAGTTTCAGTTGGTTTCCAATGTGTATTTAGAAGCCTGGAGTTTACCCTCTTTACTGCCAGCAGAATTTTCTAACTTTTCCCTTAACGTGATGTCATCCCCTTTCGGATATTTATTACATTTCATTCCAGGGCTAGTGTTTGGAATAATATCCAGTGCCTGAAAGTTTGGAAAGCATTTCTTATTTTTATTTTAACCACTTTTATGAACTATGATATAATCTGAGGAAGGAGCGTTCTCAATTTGGCTTCCAAGTTCCTTTTTTTTTACCCTTTTATTCCTCCCATTTCCCTTCCTCCAGCATTTAGTCAAACTGTCTTGTTTGTATCTCACGCATGGACTTTGTAAATAAGCACTGAATGATCTGTGTGCTCAATT
Organism: Antechinus flavipes; assembly: GCF_016432865.1. NCBI lineage: Eukaryota > Metazoa > Chordata > Mammalia > Dasyuromorphia > Dasyuridae > Antechinus > Antechinus flavipes. The sequence goes on from NC_067398.1 coordinate 549,539,193, forward strand.
AACTTTAAAAAATTGCTAGCAAGGGAAAACACACCAGCCAAATAATGAACTTTTGGAAGAGGAGGAGACTCCTCATTTCTTAGCATCTTGCAAATGTTACTACAAAGGAGGGGGATCAAGGTTTTATTTCTATTTAAGCAAGATTTTTCAGGAGTTCAACTCCTTTCTACCCCTTCCAAATCCAGTAGCGGTTCCCTGAGCTATGGACAGTACATAGGACCCTCAAGTCATAAGATCCTAAATCTAGAACCAGAAGAAACTTTAGAGGTGATTGAGCAATCTCCCCATTATACACAGAAAATAAAATAAGGCTCAGAGAGGAAACTTGTCCAAAGTCACCCAGAAGGTAAATGACAAAACTCATTCTGAAACTGTGTGGTATTTAGATTGCTTGTTTTGGGGTATCTTCACCTCATTGGGTCAGGTTGGCTTACGATATTTCTCTGTAATTGCCCTCATGAAACTTGCTGCCAAACCTTTTAAATGATTTGCTATTATTAATATGTAGAGGAATCTGAAAGTGTGTTTTAAACTTTTTTTTTTCCTGAGGCAATTGGGCTTAAGTGACTTGCCCCTAGTCATACAACTAGAAAGTGTTAAGTGTCTGAGATCAAATTTGAACTCAGGTCTTGCTGAATTCAGGGCTGGTGCTCTATCCACTGCACCAACTAGCTGCTCCGTGTTTTAATTTTTTGTTATTGCATTTTCAGTCATGTCTAACTCTTCATGACCATATTTAGAGTTTTCTTGATGGATATACTGGAGTGTTTTATCATTTCCTTCTCCAATTCATTTTACAGATGAAGAAACTGAGACAAACATGGTTAAGTAACTTTCTTGTCTAGGATTAATAAGGGCCAGATTTGAATTCAAGTTTTCCTGAACCACAGACCCTGTGCTCCATCTGCAGTGTCACCTCCTGGCCCTGTTGTTCTCATTATGTAAGAGCAAAGAAGTTGAACTTTTGACTCGTTTCAAGAGTAATATTTTGGAAACCATAAAATAAGTGTGGAGGGTTCATTAGGGGAGTTCTCTGAACTACTCAGTGACGTTTTGCTGGGAAGTGAGCCTTTGTTAGGAGCTTTGATTGCATTTCCCTATGGATGATATTTCTTTGCCATTGAGGGTGTGTGAGTCTTAGTTTAGAGGGTTGAATTGATTGATTTGGACTTCTGTGAATCATCAGGATCGTTAGTTCCAAGGATATGTATTAGAACTACTCTTTTGTGCCAGTCAATTAAGCAATCAAAATTTATGAAGCACCTACTCAGTGCCAGTGCTATGCTAAGTACTGGAAATGCAAAAAGAGGCAAAAAACAGCCCTTTTCCTAAAGATTTCTTAATTTAATAAAGGAGATTACGCTTTATAAAAGGCAGTATTTAGTCAAGTCAACTCATTCCTCTTTCCCTCTTGACTTTCTCCCTCCCCTCTTACAGAGAGATTCTAAAAATGAGGAACTCAAACTAGAGAATAACAGAAAAAAGATTGGATCTGGTCTCAGGAGGTAAAAGACGTGGGTATGCAATAGGTTTCCCTGCCACCAATGGCTGCCTTAGAGAAGTTGACTTAGAGTAATAGAGTATTATTTTTATTATCATCATTATCATTGTTGTGAATAATAATAGCATTTCTATAGTACTTTAAAGTTTATAAAGAGCTTTGTATGTATTATCTCATTTGATTTTCACAACCTAGAGATAAATGTTATAATTATGCAGTGGTATCTCAGCACTCATCTGCTTCAAAACTCATAGAATTCAGTATTTGTTGCAGTTTGACAAGTAAAAAATGCTTCAGTACTTGAAGATTGCTCTGCCCTTGTTGTATTTGGTTGTTGTCTTGGTTGAGCAATAGGGATGTGAAGTTGACCAGGTGTACACCCCCTTACCACTGGGCAGGACTGAGCAGGAAGGAGGGCATGGAGCAGCCAGCATGCTCAGTTGGAGAAGCAGCAGCAGTGGTTGTAGCAGGGGACCCAGGGCTGCTGGCAGCCCTGAGTCCCAGCCAGCAGACAGAATGCTGTGTGGTGGAGGGCTTGGGACCAGAGCTTCTTCCTCCCCTTCTAGCCTCCTTCATCCCCAAGGAAACTTGGATGGTGTGGTGTGAATGAGAGTAAAATGATCTGTGTTCCTCTCAAGAAGTAATTTGGGTCAAAAAGGAAGGAGCCCAGCTAGATGGATTGAACTGGCTTGTTTCTCCACAGCTGGAAGCCCCTTTGGGGAATTGGTTGGGGGAGGATGGTTAGGCTGTGGACTGGAAATGTATTTCTTATTGGAAATATTCATTTGGCACTCTTTATTTTTACCACTCATTGTGACTTCTGGAACCAATTAACAAGTACCAAGGTACCCTTGCATTTATTTTACTTATAAATCATTTTGAGGAAACTGAGGTTGCCAGAATTTAAGTGTCTTGCTCACAAATCCACAGCTATTAAGTGTCTGATGCAGAATTTAAACTCATCTTCTTGATTCTAAGTCTAACACTGTGCTCTGTAGTGGTCCATGTAAGACTTGCATGTCCTCTTGGCCAAAGTTCCTAAGACTAGAGGTCCTAGAACTCCACCCTCCTATAGAGAAAGGATGGAGTTTCTGGGCAGCACAATGCAACAATCCGGAACCCCAAGAGGAAAAGAAGAGTTCAAAGTAGGCAGTTCAAACATCACAAAGAAGAGAGAATCACGTGTGGTTGTAGGCTGCAAGAGCAATAAGGGGGAAAAAAAAAAGAAAAGGATTTTGTTTCTTGCCTCCCTTGCCTTCCAACCCCCACTATTGCCATTAATCAGTTGGATAATAAGTAATTCCCTGAAGGGAATGGAGTTGCTTCTTCAAGAATATCAACCTAATTTTTCTTCTGCTGGAAAAAAGGCTCTGAAGGGAGATACTGTGAGTCTGGAGTCCTATAAAGTGACAAAGAGGCTCCCCAAAATGTCATAAGACTGCCTTCCTAGCAACCTCATTTATAGTGTGTTTTTTTTTCTCTAAGGAGGAAAACTATATGATGGTCTTTTGAGCCTGGGGAACCTTAAGGAGAGACTTAGACCATAAATAGGAGATTTAATTCTCAACAGGACCTCAAGTGTCATTTAGTACCATCCTCTCATTTCATAGATAAGGAAATTGAGATCAGCAGAGGTTAAATGATCATAGACATATAGATGATATGGTAGTGATATGGGAGCTAAATTCACTGTTTTCAGTGAATTAGAATTCACTAAGGGAAGAGAATTATATATTACTTGTTTTATGAACTGTGATTTTTTTAAATGTATATTCTATATATTTTTTTTGTCCTATAGTCAATAAATGTAATGTTACTTCAAATGCCTGCATGGGATCTAGACAACCTTTTGCCAATCAACATCTGCACAGCCTTAGACCTGGGCTAGATCTAAGTAAGAGTATGGGATTTTCCAGAAGCAACTCTGGGAGAGCAAAATAACCCAAAGAGTTGTTATTTAGAGAGCTGATCTATATATCAGCCCTAGAATCTGGGGCATTGAGTAACAGACTGTATTAAAGTAAATTAGTGTGACTATTAGTAGATTCTTACCTTTGCTACTAAGTGAGACACTGGATAAGATTCGGAGTCAGGAAGACCTGAATTCAGTTTAGCCTGAGACACAAGCTGCTTGACTCTGGGCAAGTTACTTAATCTTGTTCGCCTCAGTTTGCTCATCTGTAAAATAACCTGGAGATGGAAATGGCAAATCACTTCAGTATCTTTTCCAAGAAAATTCCAAATGGGGTCACCAAGAATCAGACAGGACTGAAATAACTGAACAACAATTGCAGAGCTCAAGAGCTGTGGGGCTTTTTTCCTTTGTACTGAGGGATCAGAAAAGGATATAAGTGTGTTATGTAATTGAAGGTTGAGGCATTTGAGCACATGATGACATGTTCTATAGCCAACTCAAATGAGCCAATTTTAAAATTTCTACTGTGACTATTTATACTTCAAAATCAGCAAACTGCAAGTCAGGCTTCAATTTATTGATTTGTTGATTGTCTAGATTTAAAAACATGCCAGAGAAAATGTTGCAATCCAGATTAAACATAAAAATGTTCTAGTTGTACCTTTGCCTTTCCCCCACCTCTGAAGAGTCAGTTGTTAAACATTTAGTAGCACACATTTGGGACAGCAGGATGACCCAAAAATGATGTTTACAATGTGTGACTTGGAGGAGAAAGGCCAGTGAGAAGTGGTAAATAAAAGGAGAGAAAGTTAAAATAGATCTGACAGGCTTTAACTGATAAGAACTAAACTTTTTTTTTTCCTTTTGACCTTTTAATGTATATTTTATATTTATTGTGCCCTGGAGGGAAAAACCAGGCTCTCTAGCACCTCATCCTTATTCAGCACTCTCCTTTCTTGCTCCATTATTTCTTCACTAGGAACCTCAAGCACTGGAATTTGATATTTACTACGAGTAGATTTCCAGATGAGAAAACAAGGCAATGTGCAGTGGAATTGTGTTTCCATATTTTACCACTAAATTCTTCATTTCTATATTGGGGGTGAGGTGGGTAAAGAAAAAAAAACTTACTGGAAAGTAATAAAGATATAAAAAGAGATTTTTTTGAGGCTTTGCAATGTGTACCTCTTCATAGTACAAGGGGTGCCAGAATTCTCCAAAAATCTGTGGTTTGGTTTTTGAGCTGGATAACTTGAATGGACCATTAACAGAGCTCTGTCTGGAAACTATATATAAGAGATAGGGCATGAAACTGAAGTTTGGATCTGGTACTTCCTCCCACCCCTCAATTTCCCCCCCCCAAAGCTATAAATTACAAAATTGGGTCACAAAGTTGTACAAAACTTTAACAAGAGCATGGTTGAAAGGAGGATTATGAAGACTCATTTAGGTTTCTTATCAATAGTCTGTTGATTACTTCCATTTAATCTTATATACATCTTAATCATATGTATTTATATGTTGTCACCTTTATTAATTTTCCTTGAGATCAGAGACTGTCTTTTTTTGCATCAGATCTTTATCTGCTTGTATATAAAATTTTCCTCTGTGAGTCCTTTGTACTTGACTTAATTCACTGTGTTGCTGAAAAGAGTTAACTCAATTATAGTTAGTCATCACACAATATTGATGATATTATGTGCAGTGTTTTACTGGTTCTCCACATTTCACTTTGCACCAATTCATACAAGTCTTTCCAAATTTTTCTGAAGTCTTTCTATTCATCATTTGTTATTGCACAATCATATTCCATTACATTCATACACCACGGCTTGTTCAGCCATGTCCCAATTGATATGTTCTCACTTCCCAAAGTTTTGGAAGCATTTAATAAATAAATTGACATCACTCCCTATTTGGAAATACCCCTCATGATGTTATCATCTATGTGGGCAGATCTGACTGAAAACAACAATGCTAGCTAGATGTTCAGAGGTGACTGAAAACAATAGTTACATCCATGTGGAGATTTTCCTTTAATTTGTAGCAGTCTCCACTGTCATAGAGACTCTTCCTTTAGCACATATCTCTGTTTTTGGAGAGTCTTTTATGAGTTTCATAGACACATTGTTTTTATTTATATTATTTTTATTTATAAAGAAGTAGCCCCTTACTTGCTGCTATGACCTAAAGTGATCTTCTAGGGCTGCTCTCCAACTTTTTGGAGTTTGGTCTCTGCCTTTATAACTATGTCCAGTGAGGTTGGATACTTTACTTTTGGCCTATCCAAACTGCAATTGTTTTTCTTTAGCTTGGGTGAATATAGAGGAAAAGGTAAGATGGAGACCTTCCTCCCATTCATAAAGTTTATCTTTAAGTTTCAACCGGAGCAATTTTCACACCAGCTAAAGGAGCACAGAAAATATGGGAGGTAAATTTTCCTTTGAAGCTTTGAAGAAGTAATGAAAGCCATGGAGGCTATTTGCATAGCCTTTTTACCCATCCTCTGTCCTCCCAGGCTTGCTCTATAGACAAGTAATGGTTCTGAGATCATTGCCAGCTCTGCCTTTCACCTGTAGGGCTGTCCAACCAGATATCTTGGTCTCTGGTCCCTTTAAAGAAGTTTTTAAGAGGCCAGCTGCCCCTTCCTTGCATTAATATATAAAATCTCCCTTGCAGACTGCATGTAATAAGAATTTTATACCTGCCTTTCACTGTATTTCATTCCCTCTGGTTCTAAGTCATTATTTTACATTTTCAGAGCCTCATTATGACTCATTGGGCAGCCAAAGGAACATAATGAGTCCAAGATGATTGCACATGGCGGTGCTCCACAAATAGATATTAAACAGCTCATGAAATCTATAAATGTCCTTACCATCCTGGGTGCATTATAAAACCATGAATCAATAATTCAGGCAAGTTTTCTTATCCTCCTAAAAAGTCCAGCTTTTTGGACTAAGCTGTCTTCCTCCAATTCTGTCCCTTGAACCTCCAAAGTAGAAGCTGTTTTTTTTTTTTTTGTTGTTGTGTTGTGTTTTTTTTTTTTTATAAGGGAGAAGGAATGCACAGGAAGAGAAATGGAAAGGGAGGGAGAAATATAGAGAGATAAAGAGAAAAGAGGGATAAATAGAACAGAGAGAGATAGAAAGAGGAAAGATGAAAGAAAGAGCGAGTGAGAAAGGAAATGAGAAACAGAGGGACAGAGCTAGAGAGAGAAAGGGAGGAACAGAGACAAAGAGGAAAAAAGGAAGAGAGAGAGAGAGAGAGAGAGAGAGAGAGAGAGAGAGAGAGAGAGAGAGAGAGAGAGAGAGAAGAAAGAAAAGACAGATTTTAAGCATCTTTTTTTTCCCCTGAGGCAATTGGGGTTAAGTGACTTGCCCAGGGTCACACAGCTAGGAAATGTTATGTGCCTAAGACAAAATTGGCTGGTGCTTTATCCATTCGGCCACTTACCTGCTCCCACTTCTTATTTCTTTATAAGTATTAGCCCAAAGAAGAGTAGAGAACTTTGCAGACTTTTAAGTGCTATATAAATGCTAGTTATTATTATTACTCAATAAGTATTTGTTAATAGAGTTGTATGAAGCACTTGAGTTTGTTTTTAACACATGTGAATTAGTTTTGGGTTTTGTTTCATCCAGACTTATTATCTATTTAGAGAACTTTCATATGCCCAGAGAGGAAAATCCTTCTGCCAGTAGAGATAGTGCTTATTTTGAGACTTGTAGCTCTAGCAGTTCTCTTAGGATGTTGAGAAGTTAATGTGCTTGCCCAAGGACACATAGTATGCTAAAGGACTTGAATCCAAGTCATCCTGACTCAAGGCTATTTCTTCATTACTTTCCTTTGTGTTGCCCCACATACTGGACTTTTGAGATGGACGAAAACTCCAATATATTTAGAGACTTTAGAAATATTGCTAGAAATTAAATGCATTTTTTTTGTAGTAGTAATAGAGAACTAGAAGGAAAACAGGTGTCCATCAGCTCAGGAATGCTGGCACAGATTTTGATATGTGAATAATGTGATATGATTTCATATTAAAATAAAAAATCCTCATATACACCAAAATATTCATAGCAGCACTTTTGGGAGAGCTAAGAACTTGAAAAAAAGCAGATGCCCATCAACTATGAAATAGCTAAACAAATCATAATATGTGAATATAATAGAATATTACTGTGCTGTAAGAAATAGTGAATATGATGAATACAGAGAAGCTTAGAAAGATCTACATGAACTAATGCAAAGTATGGTGAACAGAATCAAGAAAATGATACAAACAAGTACTACAACAAAGCAAATTAAAAAAAAATCCTGTGGTACCCCCAAATCAAAAATCAATATCACCAAACTATAAAGGATAAATATGGCTTGAAAGAAGAGCTGTGAGAAGATGTATCCCATCTTCTTCTTTGTAGAGGTAGGAGGTTCAAAAGTGTTGTGCATTGCATACGCTCACAGATTTTTTGCTATATTGAACAGTCTGATGTTTTTATTATTTCTTCATTTTTTTGTCTTAAAAATATATGAGATGCAGTGAAAGAACTCTGGGAAATGAGAGTGAACCACTACATAGCATTTCCAATCCCTCTGTTTTTGTCCGCTTGCATTTTTGATTTCCTTCACAGGTACAATTGTACGTTATTTCAAAGTCCAATTCTTGTGCAGCAAAATAACTATGGACATGTATAGATATATTGTATTTAACATACACTTTAACATATATAACATGTATTGGTCAACCTGCCATCTGGGGGAGGAGGTGGGGGGAAGGAGGGGAAAAATTGGAACAAAAGGTTTTGCAACTATCAATGCTGAAAAATTACCTATGTATATATTTTGTAAATAAAAAGCTATAATAAAAAATTATGGGATGGTTCTTTGGGAGGGGGAGAGGGCTCTGATCCATAATAGTTCAGCCCAATCTTAGGGTCAGAGATTTAGAACAAGAAGTAGCCTTAGAAGTCATAAAGACTCTTAATTTTGTAGATGAAGATATTGAAGCCTTAATCCAGAGTCACACAGGTAGTAAATGACAGAAAAAGATCTGAACCAAAAGACTCTCCATTAAGCCCCCTTTCCTCTGCACCTTGAAGGATATCTTCAGGGTTACCACTGATCACAACATATGGTACCATGCCTACCCAAATATGAATATAGCTGATAGTGAGGGTGGTTTGCTTTTAAGTTTTCTGATTGGTTTCCATGCTTCTTGCCAATCTATGCCCACAGATCTGTAATGGGCAGTGGGTGGGATTGAGGGTGAGTCAATGCTGTCAATACCTGAACAGCCAGGTAATGGTAATGGTAATGGTTCAGCATTTGATTGTGACTGCCTTTTTCTGACTTTTTCCATTTCTGCTTCTGACCTGAATTTCAGAGGCATTTCTGATCTCACAGAGAACAAGAATCAGAAGCAGAGGAGATGTACAAAATATGTTTCTATTTTAGAGGTCTTTGTAAATGTGGAAGAAGAAAGAAATGAAAAAAAAAAAGAGTCAAAAGACCCAAGTTCTAGTACTGAGATTTTCATCACCCCTGACCTTTATCTATCTCTGTTTTCTCATCTGTTGAAAAAGAATAGCAGCAAAGCCCGATCTTCCCACTTCAGATGAATGTTGTGGGACTCAGATAAGATCATATATGTGAAGCCCTTTTTAAAGTATAAAGCATGATGTAAATGTGAGGTGTTTAGGGATTTTTTTTTTTTAGGTTGGCCTGAAACCATTTGATTTGATCATCTTAGAACACGGCTGGAAACCAAGCAGTTCTACAACTAACCAAATGGATAATGTGGGCAAGTCTCTTAACCACTCCCTTGGACCCCTGTTTCCTCAAATGTCAGATGAAGGCATGAGATTCAAGAATCTCAACGGCACTTTCCAGCTCTGATATTCAAATCCATCTCAATTACATAGCTCAGCCAAGCTCCCTCATGTGAGGGGGCAGCCAGGAAAGCTGCCCTGTTCTATTGACGCTGAGAGAGGGCAAAGAATGATGGGTCAGAGAGTGCCATGTGAAGAAAAAAGTCCTTTTATGCTTATAACCTCTCTTACCAATACCAACAAGATAGTTCCTGCACATTTTAGTTTCTAGGAGAACTTCAGAAGCCCGTTCCAAAGTCTTTCCTCATGTACTTCCTAAGGAACGAAGAAGACTTGTAAATTCTCAATGTAGCTTTCTTGCTCAGAAGGGCAGAATCTTAAAATGTTTTTCATTCTGAGATGTGAGGGAGAATTCCCAAAGCAGAGGAGGGTGTGTGTGGGGGACTACACTCAAATGGTAAGTGCTATTGTGAAATTCTGTTTCATTCCCTACACATGTGATTGATGAAATCATTTCCTCTCAAAATGGGTTTTGTGGGAGGCACAAGAAATCAGTAGTGGGTGAGGGAGTGTGTGGCAGGGAAAGCAGGGAAGAGGGAAATCTTGGGTGCTAAATGCTGAACTGACTTCGTGACACAGCTTGTGTGGGATTCAATGTTAAAATGTAAATTGGAGGAAAGCTTGTCTATTAGGCATAGTGAGTCAGAATTATGGAGCTCCAAGGGACCTTAGACATTATGTTCAGGATTTAGCTTTTTTATGTCATGAATTCTTGACAATCTGGTCTAGACTATGGACTTCCCCTTTTCAGAAAGTTGTTAAATACACAAAATAAAAAAGAAAATAGGATCACAAAGGAAAACAGTTATATTGAAATACAGTAATTGAATTAATTTTGAAAGACTAACCAATTCACAAATTCCAGGTTAAGAACATCTGAGATTCTGGTCCCACTCTAACTTTCTACACATTGGATAATTAAGGTCCTAGAAAGGAATTGATTTGATCAAATAGTTAAGGTCAAAGCCAAGATGATACTCCAGGTTTCCCAATATCCATTCTAATGTTTTCTTCATTACCCTGGGCTGCCTCATGCTTATTCTCTTGCTTTTTTCAATAAATTCTAAGATTTTATGCACTTATTTCATTACTTATGCTCTTATTATCTCTGTCGTATTCCCATTCATTAGGTTCAACTAGGTTTTATACATTCTTCTTTAAAAAAAAAGTTTATGTTGTTTTTAATTGATAAATTTTGATTCAGCCCATTGCACAAGCATTTTCAGAAAGCAAGCAAACAAGTTAAAGAGTAACTACAATTGATGTTACATGCAACTATTTTTTAAAAGGAAGGAAAGATTGTTCTTCAACTTTAATAAAATAGTTTCTGTTGAATGCTCTCTTGTTTTTGAGTATTTTTTTAGCTAACAGAAAATTCTTTTCTTTCCTTCCCATCAGACCCTTCCATCTTATTAGAAAAAAAAAAGAAAAACAAATTCCATGAAACAAATATGAATAATCAATCAAAACAAATCCCCTCATTATTTGTGCTCAAAATACATATCTGATTCTGTACCACTCTGAATCTATCACTTCCATGTTAGGAGGTACACAGCATACTTTTATTATTGGTCCTCTAGCATTATGGAAGGTCATTGTGGTGATCAGAGTTCCTACCATTTTCAAAATTGTTTGTCATTACAGCATTGTTTTTATATATACATCATTCTCCTGTTTCAGCTCATTTCATTCTTTCTCTCTTATACAAGCCTCCAAATTGTTTATTTTTTCAAAATTGACATAATAGTATAAATTATTTTTCTACTTCTGCTCATTTCATTATTTTTTATTTTTCAAATATTTATTTATTTAAATATCTATGATTGCCTAACACAAAGAAACTTTATAAGAAACAAATAATAATATTCTTTTACAACAGAGCATAACCATTTTGGATAACCTCAGTATAAGATATTTTCAACTCTTGGTTTCACTGAGCCATCATCAAATATAGCAGTACTTGTTAAAATACAATTGTAGCCAACATATTCAGGAAGTTGGAGGATGCATATTCAAAAATCAAAGCCAAGGTCTTGCTCAACATAGATAATTTGTTCTAATGCTTCCTCTCTGATTGTGTAATATTCTGATGCTATACAGACTATCATTTGGCACATCTCTAGACAATGACAACTTTGTGCCTAAAGCAAATGAAGCTCTTATTAGTTGTAATACTGAAACCTTTTTTTTTTAAGTCTTGAAGAAGATAGTTAAGTTAGCACTGAACTAAAAAAAAAAAAAAATCAATCCTTAAAAATAGCCAGAAAAGGCAATTCCATGAATTAGCATAAGACCAAGAAAACATCCAGAATATTGATGAACTCTGGCTTTGCAAGTTCAAATTCCTTTGGTCTGTAGTTCTTATAGTGACCATCAGTTTCCATTTACAAATATAAGCTGATTATAGTAAGAACCAGTCATGCTTATTTCATTCTTCATCAGTTTGTAAAATCTTCAAATTGTTTTTATAATAGTAATGTTAGAATTAAATTGTACTCTGGGTTCTTTCATCACTCAGCTGATTAATAGCTGGCTAAAGACATTCATACATAAGTCACTGATGTGCCTCAGGATCTCTCTTACACTTTCATGGCTTATGTGAGCACTGACATGAATAGTGGGTACACAATAATCATATATCTCATTTATATGGTGCTTTAAGGTTTGCAAAACACTTTACATTATACTATCTAATTTGATCCTCATAAGCACTGTGGGTAGGTACTGTTATTATTCCCATTTTATAGATAAGGAAGGTAAAACGCAGAGTCTTATCCAAGTTTAGATATCTCTTCCAACCATGATTAGACAGCATCAAAGTAAATAGTTTAATCATGAGTTATTGCAAAAACCTCTAGTCTCCATTAAGCCTCAAAAAATTCCTACCCTGATTCAAGCAGTGGGTTGCTTAGAAACAAGTTACCCACGTTTCAGATAATTACTATCTCTCAGAAAGAACAGTTTCCCAGTGGTACACTGCTTGCACATATGTAGTCAGGATGGAAAACTGGGTCCAGAGAGAGAGGAAATGCATAAATTAGTTCATGCATCTTATCTTATGAAGGGACAATGACCATTATCTTCTAATACTAAATCTGATCTTAGGGATTCTCTTTGCTGCCTCCTTCTTCCTTGCTCCTATGCATAATTAAGTCATGGTGGGAAGAAAGGTGGAATTAAGTGAAGAGGGGATTTCTTTGCTATGTTGTCTGTCCAGAGAATGGATTAGACGGGTTCCCAAGGTTGCTTCCAGCCTTTGGTTCCCACTCTATGTTCTTTTAAGGATCAAAATTGCTATTACTGACTCCCTTCATTTTTGTCTCTACTTCCTAAAATAAGGGGGAGGGAGGAGATGTTTGAGTTTTCTGATTAATGATCATTTATTAAACATATATGCCAGGTACTGTGCTAAACGCTGGGATTCAGACTTTCTCTATGAATATGGAGTCATAGTGTTTTCCTTCAAGGGTAGAGGGAACCATTTACAAACTTCCTAGTCATGACTACAATCAGTGCCCTTCAATCAGAATCTGTGAGATGTCAGCTTCCTTGCCTCTGTGATTGGTGTTCCAGTTGGCTTTGGTGAAGGAGATTATTATTCCAATTGATCAAAAATCAAAGTGATAAGACCACAGAATGAGGGTTCTTAAGACTGAATTTGTGTGGGTTGGATAAGTAATAGATATGTTGGTGGAGTGGGTCACCTTTTTCTCAGATGAGACCATTCAACAAGCTCCTTCTTTTTCTTAAAAAGCATTGACCTTTCTCCTCATTTCCTTAAGTGTCTGACAAAGAGATGGCTCACTGACTTGTCAAAGCTAAGCGCTTAAAACACTTTTGTCAAAACCTTTGATAAAGGTTATGCATGTGCACACTTTCAAAACTAGTATAGAATGAAACCACGTTGTTCCCTCTATATTTGTAGAGGCTCATATAACCCCCTTTCCTCCATCTTCTGTAGCAGATTACTTTCTATAATCATTCCCTTTCTCTCAAATCTTCAATCTCTCCCTATCCATGTTTCTTACTGCTTCCTTAAAACGTTCCTGTGTCCCCCAATCCTTTAAAAACAATCTTCACTGGACTCTACTTTCCCTTCAAGTTATCCTTTTATTTCTCTCTTTTTCAGTCAAACTCTGTGAAAAAGTTGTTTACACTTCCCCATCCCTCGTTCTTTCATTCTTTGTGATCTGTTTTTGCCTCTCATAATCAACTGAAATTGCTTGCTTCAAAATTATTAGTAACCTTTTAATTCCTAATTCTGAGTGTCTTTCTACTCCTAATCCTTCTTTAACTATCTGTTATAATTGACACTGTTGGCAAATGATGTCAAATTCAGGTAGAAATGATCTCATTTATAGGGCATATTGAATTAAAAAACTACAAATTAACATTGCCTATGTGGTATTGAGTTTTTACTTATTTTAGTTAACATCTCCAAATTATACTTTAATATGGTTCTGAGAGCACTCTGATATTTTGTAGTCCTTGAGCTATGAGTTTGACACCTCTGCAGTAGACCATTTCTATCTAAGTTTTTGTGACACTACCTTCTCCTGATTCCTTTATTACCTCTCCAATCCACTTTAATGGTTCATTAACCACATAATTCTCATTAATTAGAGGGCTTGCCCAAGATGCTGTTCTGGGTCCTCTTCTCTTCTCCTGGATATCATTGGTCCTCTTCAAGTAGGATGAAGAAACACTTTAAACAACTGTTTATGAGTAGAAGTAACTGCTCAGACAAAATGGGATTGAGGAAAGACCTTAGTGTAAAAAGGCCAGGATCTCCCACTGCATCTGGATCCATCGCCAGTTGATCTGACCTGTATCTTGCCTCTGGACCCCATGATTTTGCAAAATTCTGACTCATTTAAATCCAATTTACTTGCAAGTCAAGATATCACCTCCTGTTGTCATTGGTCCTCTTTAAGAATAAAGGACAAACAGTAACAACAAATATTCTCTATGTAGATGGCTCCATAATCTATAGATCCAGCCCTAATCTGTCCCCTAAAAGTTAGTTCTGAATCACCATCTATTAGCTATTTCAAACTAGATGTCCCAGAAAAAGATTAAACTCATTATGTCTAAAATTGAGCTCATTATCTTTCTCCTTGAGTCACTCCCCACCCTCAATGCCCTGAATCTAAACCTCTCTATTTTTGTCTAAAACACTACCATCCTTTTACTTCTCATATCTGTAACCTTGTCCTTATCCTTTTTTTGTCATAAAATCAGATATTTATTAACATATCTGCAATTTCATCAAAGATGACATATGTAGAAAAGAAGGGATCTCAAAAAAAAAAAAAACTCCTACATTTCTAGAGAAGAAATCTTAGCTCCAAAGAGATTGCGACTTACAGTATTTCATAGGTATGAACAAGTACCAGAGGCCAGATTTTAACACAATGGCTTAAATGCTAGATCTGGCCTCAGAAAGGCAATTCCTCCTCATCTTACCCAAATAATCACTGCTCTACTTATATTCAATGATGTCTGGCCCCACTTTCTCATCCTCTTTGGTCGTGATATTTCTTTCTTTTCTTTCTATCTTTGATTCTTGCTCTCTTTCACCTTATATACTCTAGACAACCAGTTACCAAACCTTGCTATTTCTTCCATCACAATTTCTCTCCATCTGACCCTTTCTCTCTACTCACATAGCTACCATCTTAGTTCAGATCCTAATCATTGCTTACCAAAATTATTCTAACAGTCTTATAATTAGTCTCTCTGCCTCAAATATCTCCCACTGCAGTCCATCATATCCATTGTTGCCCAAGTAATTTTCTTCTGACCATGTGACTCTCCTCCTCAATCAATGTCAGTGACTTCCTAATACCTTTAAGATGAAATATTTAAGCTTTTAAAGCTCTATACAACCTGATCTGAACCTATCTTCCCAGCCTCATTGGATTTTACTTCATTTTTTTTATTTTGAGAAACAGACAAATTGGCCTTCTCTCTATTCCTCATATATGACACTTCATATCCCAACTTGGCATTTTTTCACTGGCTCTTCCCCATGCATGGGATGCATTGTCTCATTGTCTCTACTTTATAGAGTTCCTCTCTTCCTATAAGATATAGCTCATGCATTATATTCTGCATGAAATTTTTCCCAACCTACCTTTATCCAATTACTAGTATCCTTCCTACAAAATTATCTTTCATAAAAATGTGCACATTTATAAACTTCATATTTATTCAATATACATGTTTATGATTATACTTGTGGTTTTTAAGATAATTTTGTTTTTTTCCCCAATTACAGGTTAGAAACAATTTCAAAACAGTTTTATAAAAAGTTTTGAGTTCTGAATTCAATTCCTTCCTTCCTTCCCTCTTCCATTCCTGAGATGTAAGCAATCAGATATGATTTATACATGTGCAAACATACACATATACTTGTTAGTACTTCCATGAGAATGAAAACTTAATTTTGAATAAGCATTGTTTCATTCTTTGTACTTGTATCCCCAATACCTAGAACAATGCCTAAAATACTGTTTAATAAATACATGTTGATTAATGAATCAATCTAGATATGGGCAATAAAAAGGTCTTCTGCAAGTTCTGGGAGTTCCTTCCTTCCTTCCTTTCTTCCTTCCTTCCTTCCTTCCTTCCTTCCTTCCTTCCTTCCTTCCTTCCTTCCTTCCTTCCTTCCTTCCTTCCTTCCTTCCTTCCTTCCTTCCTTCTCTCCTTCCTTCCTTTCTTCTTTCTTTTTCTTTCTTTCTTTCTTTTCTTTCTTGCTAGTGATCAAGTTCTCTCACACTCTTCACAAAATCTGCTCCTGTCTCTCTTACCTATTTCCTGACTACAAAATTGCAGGTTGTTTTCCCAAGGATCATCATTATCAACATTATCACCTACTAAAAAACTCCTATGAGTAGGACTCTTTACTATACACTGAAGACAAAGAGATATTATAGATCATCTATTTTCAGTCAAAGACACAGCACTGGATTATGTCTCCCATGTAGTAAAACCAATAGTTCATATTTATATCTTTTTAAGGTTTATAAAATACTATACATTATCTCATTTGGTCCCTACAACAATCCTGGGAGGTAACTGCTCTGATCATCCCTATTTGGGGGAGAGACAGTATGATCAGTGAAAAGAATTCTAGACAGAATATCACAGAGCTTTAGTGTTTTTAGTTTTTAGTTAGCTTTTAGATCCCAGTTCTGAAATTTACTGCTAGTGATTCTGGGTAAGTCATAACTTCTCTAGGTGTCTGGGATTTGCTCCCTCCTCATCTTTGCCTCCTAGGACATCTTAGCTTAATTCAAGTGCCAGCTAAAGTCCTCTCCCAATCTCCCTTAATGCTAATTTACCTCTATGATCATCTGCAGTTTATCCTGATAAAGTTTGTGCATAATGGTTTGCATGTTGTCTCCCCTATTATGCCTTGAGCCCCTCAAAAGTACAAACTGTCTTTTGCCTTTCTTTGTAAGCCCAGCACTTAGCATAGTGCCTGGCACATAGTAGGCCCTTAATAATCTTTTCCCCTAATTGACTAATTTGTAATATGAGGGTTTTGTAAGTTATAATAGTAGAGATTATACTAGATGGTCCTTCTAGCTACAAATCTAGAGTTTAAGCTATCACTTTACAGATGAAGAAACTAAGGGTTGATGAGGTTAAATGATTTATGCAGTATCTCACCTCTAGTAGGTGTTTGAAGATTTGAACTCATGTTTTCTTGGCTTTTCTTGTATTTAACACACTACCTAATTAACTAATATTGTAAAACATGAGGAGATCATTCATTAAACATGGCATTCATTAACATGAGAAAGACGGGTGACCTACATCAATTTCATAGGATTATAATCCAATTTGATTTTATAGAAGTATAAAGAGGAGGTAAAAATAGGAGCAAAACTAGGACTCACACTTAGGTTACTTGACTAAATCCAGAGAGGGAGGGAGAGAAAGAGAGAATAGATATTTATGTAGCACCTACTATGTGCCATGCACTGTGCTAAGCCCTTTTACAGATATTGTTTCATCTGATCCAACAATCTAGCAATCCTTCCACCACACTATACTATCTCTCAAGAGATAAGAGTGCTGGGTCTGAAATCAGGAAGACCTAAATTCAAATCTGCTCTCAGACCAGCTGTTTAATTCTGGGCAAAATTAAATTATGGCTTTACAGATGTTTGCCTAATCCACTGGAGAAGAAAATGGCAGACCACTCCAGTATCTTTGCCAAGAAAACCCCACAAACAGTATCGGTGTGCTATGGTCCACATGGCCATCAAGAGTTGGACATAACTGAATAAGTGAACAATAACAACATTGCCTCTCAAGTCTCTGAATGGAAATCATCCATTCCAAGAACACAATCCTGACTTAGGTTCTCAAAGGCCCCTCTGGCCTTGTTTTACCTAACACTGGGGTACTTCTTAAACAGCAAACATATTGTTCCTAAGTCCTGGATTTAATATACTTGCCAGGAATAGTTCATATTCTTGAAGAGAATTCTTTGCTTTTATTTAGCTGGTTTTCATTTAAAGCCAAAGTGTCCCTCTTTTTTTTTTTTTTTTATCAAAAATTAATTAAAATTCCATGTAGTTCCAGTTCTAGCCAATGAGACTCATTGGCAAGAAAGAAAGAAAAAAAAATCTCAGCTCATTATTTTTCTTCCACCTGGGTTGGCAGAGGTCTCAAGAATTTGGAGGAGGGGGGCCTTATAGTGACTGAGCTATGGTCTTGAGTACTGGGCCTCTCAGAGGTACCAGCCGCCGAGTCTGTAGTGGTGAACAAAGGTAAAAAAGAGCCACAGAGAACCCCTGAAGAGCACTCCTAGTGAAAATCAAATAACTTACAGAGTACAAATGGCAGATTTTGTTCATTCTCACTGAAAGGTAATTTATTCTCGCCCTCATTCCCTTGTGTTGTATCCTGTCAAGGAATAACTGTGGATTACTTAATATTTTCTACTCAGAGCAACCTGTAAAAACCCAGGAGCCAAGCCATCATTACTTACCTATAGCTAGACTGCTATTGGAAGTCAAGAATGAAAACTGGAACATATAGCCATTTGCTAGGACGTCATATCCCTTTCTATTCTGCCCTTTCAGAAATGGATATGTTGCATTGGAGTAGAAGAAGGCTGGGGACAACTATTCATCCAGAAAAGGCAACTGAGTATTGTGTTTGAAAGGACTGGCTTGTGTAAGACATAGTTTTTGTGTTTTGTTCTACCTACCTTCCCAAAACTTTGCAAGATGGAATAAAAAAGTGGGAATTTGTTGGTCTTCTCTTCGATGGCCAATACTACCTTAGAGATGAAATTACAGCATTTTAAGGAAATGAATAGTGCTTGTGGTAGACCAGATTTTCTTAGAATTTATGTTTTGCTTTGTTTTTTTTTTAAGATAGTAGATAAGCGATATAGGAAACCAATAATCTGAATTTTGTTAAATTATATTACATGGAACTTGCTTTTCCCTCTCATCCTCAGATTGTGTATGAGGTTAGTTAGTCTGGTAGAGGTTATTTTCAAGATATCTTGAAAATATCAAGACATATTATCAAGATATCTCTACTTGGAGAGTAGAGAAAATTAGGTGCTAACCTAAAAAGTGAGAATTCCTGGTGAGCTAAGAACTTTCTGGAGAGTATAGAATGGATTTTTTCCCCTGTTTTCTCCAGACTTTGAGTATCATTAATTAAAGTTCTACCATGATATCTTCTTATGGTATTAAAGTGACCTTGAAGTTTTCAAAAGTTAATGCAAGTGGAGTATAAACCCTAACAGATCCTACCCCATTATAAAGTTTTGCTTCCAGGTGCAGAGATGACCTTCTTTGCTGTCTGAGGACCAGTCTAAGTGTAGGGAGACTTCATCAGAAAGCTAACCAATTGGTGCCAAATATTGTTGGTTACAATTTAGTGTCATATTCTTTCTGGGGAAAGGACCAGCATGTACCTGTAACTAGAAAAATGCTAGAGTAGGGCAAAAGTAACACCGTCCTGGGGAGGGTACAAGGGCTTGAATTTATAGCTGAGAAAGCAAAAATCTAGAGATTTTTTTTTTAAATCAAATTTTAAGGGAGTAAGATTAAGTTATAGGAGTGGAAATTGAGTCCAAGAGATTACTCCAGAATCAGGAGGCAAACAACAAGGAACACTGGCAAGACATTAGTTTTAACCTATCTCTCTCAAAACGTTGGAATTTTGGCAGCCATTTTTACTCCTAGATACCATCTTGTATTAATTTGTTAGGGTGGTCACAGTTTGAATCTACCATCTATTCTTCTGACTCAAATGTTACCAGTAAGGATTACGGACTCACACTATCAAATAACCTATAGCAAGACAATAGTCTGTCAGTGGAAGGAGGAAGGCTCAGGATGTAGGGGATGATATGGGCATCTTTAACCAAGGTTTAGGCGTTCCACAGCATCTGTATCAGTTGCCTTCATGGCCCTTGGAACAAATTGGGGGAAGTCTTCATATGTTTGGGTTACAGACCCCCTAACTCACCAATAGGTTTGAGGTCTGGTGGTTCCCTTCAATCTAGTTTAGCCTGTCTGCTAAGTAGGTCTGCTAATGTATGGCCCCTGCTCATGTTATAACTTCTTGGAGCTACCAGTGAGACTGAGTGCCAGGTAGACACCAAAAGTAGATAATTAGCCCTGAAAAGGGCTTAGGAAGCCCTTACACTAAAGGTGCTAGTCCTTGAATACTCAATATACCCCTAATGCCTAGGAGTGTAGCCCAGAAGGTACAGAAGAATATGAACCCTAGATTACAGCAAATTGAGATCCAGAACCAGTTTGTCTAAAATATGAGCCTTAGATTATAGCAAAATGAAATCCAAAACCAGTTTATCTAGAATATGAAGCCTAGATTACAGCAAATTGAGGTCCAGAACCAGTTTATCTAGAATATGAAGCCTAGATTATAGCAAATTGAGATCCAGAACCAGTTTATGTACTCCAAGGAATCAAATTAATGAATAAGTAAGAAACAGTCTTTACCAAGAAGCCATAAGCTCTTGTTGCTGATTTTACTTAGGGGCAAAAACTACTAATTATAATAGATGCCACTGCTCTCTAGACCCCCCTCCTCTCCCTACTAAAAATAAATGCTATTATCTTTTTTTTTCTAACACACCACAAAAAATGTTCACCTTCCTGTTTGGCTTCAACTGGCAGTTCAGAAAATTTTAAAAAAAAAAGAAAAGAAAAGAAACCTGTTGCTTCTCATAGGAACTTTCCACCATCCATTTTTGAATTGAAACCTCAGACTTCTTGTGTTCACTGAGATTAGGATCTTTAACTGCTGTGTGATTTCTCAAGTCAAAGGCGGCCAGTGTCTCCTGAGGTTCCTAGAGCTGAGAGCCCCGGAAGGGCAGAGGCAACTTGTGGTTGAGACCCCATTTACTTCCTGAGACACAGCTAAAAGTCTGAGGTCTTGAAAGGCTAGCCAATGGAAACCAAGATTGCTGCATTCAGCCAAATGTCTGCTGGTGGCTTTCAGGCTTTGTGTGATATCTTAATCTAGGGGAAGGCGCCAAGGAAAAGGAAGAGAGACTGACCAACTTACATGCATTTGAGAGTTGGCAAGCTAAAATAACTGAGAAAAACAAATGACTTAAAATATACACATATATACATATAGAAGAAACAGCATATATACATGCACGTGTGTATATATGTTGATTCTTAACATGTGCACCGTATGCCCACGTGCATATATATGTAGTATCCTATTTAATAAAATGACATTTGAGTACCCAGAATCCATTTGATTTTAATGATCATGACTAGGGTTTTTTAATAATAGTTTTTCATTTTTTCAGATATATGCAATGATAGTTTTCAACATTTACCTTTGCAAAATCTTGTGTTCCAAAGTTTTCTTCTTCCCTTCCCCTAGAGAGAAGCAATAGGTTAAGTATGTGCAATTCTTCTAAACATAGCTCCATAGTCACATGACTAGTTTTCCACACCTTATCTATGCAATCTTTATATCTCACCTACCAATAAGTGACAACTACAGAGGGTAAAGCAAAAATCTTTGAGCAGTTTAAAGCTAGCTTACATTTTACAGATCAATCAATAAGCATTTATTATGTACCTACTGCATGCAATACACTATGCTACATCAGGGGATATAAAGACAAAAATGAAACAGATTCTGACCTTAAGGATCTTCAAAATCTATTAAAGAAAATAAGATGTATATAGATGAGTATACATAGAACATAGGATGGTGACTGAATCTATGATTTTATTGGTGTAGAAAAACTATATCTCCTCAGCAAGGTGAAGGGAGTTTCTTGGAGTAATAGGAGATTAGGAAATTTATACAGGGTCATACTGTCAGTATATATCAGAGGCAAGATTTGAAACCGGGTCTCCCTGGCACTGAATCTAACTCTCTATCCATTATCCCAGACTATATCTCATGGACATATACAAAATAGATAAAAGTTAATTTGTTAGGAGAGGAAAGCAATAGCAGGTGGAGGGAACAGAAGAAATTTAATTTAGAAGGTGGCACTTAATCTGAAGAAACAGATTGAGATAGGTTCAGTACTTGAATTTGTATGACATATCAAACTTTTGCAAATAATTTCTATATGTGATTTCATGAATAGCGCTCTAAGTTAAAAGTGGGAGTGATTGCTAACGTCTTTTTAAAATTAAACAGAAGCACAGAGAGGCTAGTTGAGATCATGGGAGTTGCCACCAGTTGAACCACCAGTTGAAACCAAACAGGAAAATAAGCATTTTTTGACATGCTAAATGGGGATGGGGGACAGAGACAGAGAGAGAGAAAGAGGGAGGGAGAAAAAAGACAGAGAGAGAGGGGGGGGGGGAAGACAGAAAGAGACACACAGAGAGAAACACAGTGACTGACAAAGTCAGAGAGAAACAGAGACACACACACACGCACACACACACACACACACACACACAGATAGACACATATATACATCAAGAGAAAGAAACAGAGCCAGAAACATAGAGAGAACATGAGAGCAAGAGATACAGTAAGACATATTTAACCGATGTTGGATTACTAGGAGAGGGGAGGAGGGAGAAAAAATTGGAATATGAGATCTTGCAAGAGTGAAGATTTAAAAATATCTTTGCATGTATTTTGAAAAATAAAAAGTTATTATTATTTTGAAAAGAGGAAGAGAGACAAAGAAACAGAGAGACAGAGAAAGAAAATGGCATTACTTTTTCGTCTGGAGAAGTAACATTTAGAGAGCAAAGGCATGTAGTATAATTAACAATTTGCAACTAGACAAAAAGAAGGCATTGGATTTGGAGGACGCTGAGGTTGTTCTCCAGTTTTAAATCTATGATTCTATGACTTCTCTCAGATTATGACATTAATTTATATCAGAATTAGAACTAAAACCCAGATTTGTTGACTCCTAGAGAAATGTCCTTGTCAAACACTCCCCATTGCCTCCCTTTTTCCTATATAAGACAATAAAAACAGATAAAGCAAGATGATAGGACTCACACTGCTTGAATTTGTCTACTGCTTTTGCTAAGGAACAGATAGGTGACACAGTAAATAAATAAAGTGCTGGGTGTGGAATCAGGAGATCTAAATTCAAATATCACCTCAGACACTAGCAATTACTTAACCCTTTGCCTCAGTTTCCTAATCTAAAATGAGCTGGAGAAGGAAATGAAAAATCACTCCAATATCTTTGCCAGAAAACCCCCAAAAGGGGTCAGGAAAAGTTGAAAATGACTGAAATGAGTGAATAAGGACAAAAGTATCTCTTCCAACCTGAATTACTTTCTCTTATTAGTAAGAATTCTGCTGATGTGGAGCTGCTAGATCTCACTCAAGGTAAATTCTCTGTGAAAAACTGGGGCTCTTTCCATAAAATTGATGTCACTTCATAACCCGCCTTCCCTATTTTAGCCTTGCCAGGAAGAGAGCAAAAGGGGGCTAGACGGATCCTGCCTAGAGTTGGGAATTTGAGAGGTGAGGTAATGTTGGTTCTCAGTCTATAGCTGAAACTAAGGGGAACTTGCCAAGGTGATGTGGGGGTGGGGGGCATGATTTTGAGACTTTGTTTGAATTTCAAGTTGGAAGATATCCAGACTAAACATTAAATGAGACTCAGGAGATGGAATGTCTGCAACCCTGAAGGCTATATGTGTGTGGACTGCCACAGAGAGGAATTGTCCCATTGACATAGCTACAATTAAAAAGATTGTTATATGTTCAGACCTATGATCTTGTTATAAACAAAAAGGTGAGAAGAAATCCTTGTCTTAATCTCTGAGAGTAAAGACATGAATATATGCTGAGTGAGAGCAGGGGATCTAAAGGAGGACAGAAGTTTAAGTTTTAACATTATCACAAACTAGCTGTATGATCTTAAATGAGACCCTTAATCTTTCTGACCCTATTTTCTTTATTTATAAGATGGAGGTTTAAGACACTTTTAAGGCACTGTCATGGCAGGTAGATGGCACAGTAGATAAAACACCAGGTTTGGAATCTGGAAGCTACATCTTCCTTAGTGCAAATCTGGTCTTAGACACTTACTAGCTGTGTGACCTTGGGCAAATCACCCAGCCCTATTTGCCTCAGTTTCCTCACTTGTAAAATGAGCTGGAGAAGGAAATAGCAAACTACTCCAGTATCTCTGCCAAAAAAAGCTTCAAATGGGGTTACAGAGAATCAGACATGACTAAAAATGACTAAGCAACAACAGCACAAGCATTGTCTGCTAATTAAACTCTAAGATTCTAATATAGTAGACAGCATGTTATTCTTGTTATTCTTAAGCCTTAAAGATGATCATTCTCTTTGGTCAATTTAATAGAAGCTCCTTGAAAGTAAGTATTTTTTGCAGATTTTTCACTTTTGTACCCTCAGTGCTCAGCAAAAATTGAACGAAATCTGAAAAAAATGACAAAGCAAGAGATACTACATCAATTATTATTATTATTATTATTATTATTATTATCATCATCATCATTATTTTGCCTTAGTTCATAGATATTTTCTGTTACAGAACAATTCAAATGGGAATCTCAGCATGATAAGCAAAGATTTGCAAAACAGATGAAACCTTTGAATATATGAGCTCTTTTCCCCCTGCAACAGTAACTAAGAGGGTGAGACCACTTTCAAAGATGTTTAGCAGTGGATTTTAATAGATGTCTGTGAAATGGAAGCTGTAAAATCTGAAAAATTAAAATTACTGAAGGAAAAAAATCACTATAGGATAACAGTCCACCTTAGGGAAAATGGGGAGTCAATTTGCTTTCAGAGAAAGGCCCCATTCCTAAGTTTGTTTCCACAGAGTATTCGTTGTTTGCTAATAAATACATAAAATAAAAACAGGTTTTTTGATTAAAAAGGCTACTACTGTTCTTCATTAGTGTGTTTGAACTGCACTAAAAATGTTTTAGGTAATTAGATTAAGAAGAGATTTGAAAAGAAACATTAGAGGAAATTTGCTGACTATTTGAGTAATCATGGGGCAGCCTGTGTGCATTTTTATTTTATTAGCAAACTATTAGTGCAGACTTTGGCATTTTATAAGTGATAGGCAGGGTAAGGATGTTGTTGTTGAAACTCATTTGTGTCTGCCGTCTAGGCTAATTGAAAGACAATAATAAAACACTGTTTTTAGATAAACAATGCATGGTGCATGGAGGAGCCTGTTTCCCTGCAGAGAAGGGGTTTGTGCTTGTCAAAGAGAGCTTGCCATCCTGGGCCATAATCATTTCTCTGAGTAAAGTGAAATCACTGAAAACAACTACATTAAAGGCAATTCCTGAGATGAAAAGTAGTCATTCCAGTTGAGAGCTGCCTAGTTTTGGATGGAAGCTAATGGGAGAGGTTTTTTCCCTTCATATATCGGAAGGTGCAATACTTTTCTTTTACATTCTTTCATGCCTTGTGCATGTTAGAGCAGAAGCAGTAAAAAAAAAAAATGCAAATAATGTCAACATTTCATGACATGTGTTTTGTATATGGCATGGATGCCATATTGACCAGGCATGAAAATATAATATTCAAAGTTGCCTATTTATGTCCTTTCCCCCAATATCTCACACATCCTTTCTCCTGCTCTAAGAAGATGAACCTCAGGGACATCTCTCTTCCTCTCTTCTAACCTGCATTCCAAGTCTCCTCTTCCTCACAAAAAAGGGAGGAAGGGAGAGAGAGAGAGAGAGAGAGAGAGAGAGAGAGAGAGAGAGAGAGAGAGAGAGAGAGAGAGAGAGAGAGAAGAAAAAGAAAGAAAGAAAGAAAGAAAGAAAGAAAGAAAGAAAGAAAGAAAGAGATAGGGAGGAAGGAAGGGAGGGAGGAAGGAAGGAAGAAAGGAAGGAAGGAAGGAAGGAAGGAAGGAAGGAAGGAAGGAAGGAAGGAAGGAAGGAAGGAAGGAAAAAGAAAAGTTCAGGATGTGATTTTGCCATTTAGGTAAGAAGCTGCTACCATGATCCAAAAGACAAGTCCAAAGTAAATATTCTGAGTACAATCTCTTCCCCACCCTATAGAATTAATCCTCTTTGGTCTAATACTATTGCAGAAGAGTCAGGGCTGCTCATCATTGCCTCTCCATCTTAACAATCACATAGTTATGCTAATTCCAGAATGATCTCTGTATAAAAAAAAGGATACCTAGCATTTTTGTAGTGTTTTGAAATTTTCAAAATACTTTACATATATTGCATTTTATCTTCATAATATCCCTGGGAAGTAGGTCCTATTATTATTCTCATTTTACAAATAAAGAAAATGAGTCACAGAGAGGTTATCATTTGTCCAGAGTCACATACTAAGTAAGTTTTTGAGGCAGCATCTGAACTCAGGTCCTCCTGACTCCAACATTAGATACCTCTAGGTGTTTGATAATATTAGTGCAATTATAATATATTTACTTTGCCTGGAATGATATAGAATGACAAATGTATTGTAAGATAATCATTAGGGATCCATAGCTTTATGTGAAGATGATTTATAATAAAATGTAAAAGAGAAAAACCTGGGTGAGCTAGGTAAATGACTGCAAGGACAGGATTGTATCTGCTGGTCATATATGCTCTACCTGAAATGTAGCCAGCCCCAGCGCAGAATTGGAGCTCTGAGTATTGACCTGTATTCAAGAAAGATATCATCTAAATCCCCTAGTCACTGAGATCTGCAGCTATAACTTCCTGATTCTTCTGACCAACATTTGAGTACTGATCAGCATAATACATGTGTTTGTTTTGTTCATTACACTTTATGGACCTCAAGTGGACCTTAAGACTTATACGAGCACCCACACAATCAGCTATCTCAACAGCAAAAATTACTTCACTGCAATGAGTGGCAATTTCAAGATACATACCACATGTAAGTTACTAATTACAAATATGGTCTCATTCCTCATGTTATGTTGACATAAGATGAGTCAATCAATAATTAGGCTTTTAACAAACATCTAGTTCTATTTCCTAGTTCCCCTGATAGAGATTCTATCCTTGATCCTGGTTCTTTCTTTCTGGACTACAGGACTTCTTAGTTTCAAATAGAAAGGTCTTTTTCATTGGGACTTGAACCCTAATTTGGCAAATTTCATGACTTTTTTTCCTCAGTCATATGTGTCCAAGTGGAGTGGGAGAGAAGCAAGTTAGCAGTGTTGCATGTAGAGGGAAATGTGACGTCTGAATTATTGGCAAGAATGCTCTTTTTAATGCTCTGTACCTGTAGAAGAGAAATACAGAATGATTCCAGAGACGGTTTAGGGAAACACAATTTTGAGAGAAAAGCTCTCTACAAAGTTGCAGACATATAAGGAAAGACAGAACTTTAACTCCCAGAACTTGGGATCCAGAAAGACCTCCCCTTGGAGAAACCATTTTTTCTTTTCTGGTTTGAGCGGAGATATCATCTTGTTCCCAGCTGAAGGATTCATTCATACTCATGCATTTTCTAGCATATTTTATTTTATATAATTTCTTTCTGTTTACTGTTTATTTGGATAAATGTTTATTTGCCATTTGTGTTTGGCTATAGTCTTTTATGTAATCATCATTCAATGAGAAGGAGCTCAACTTGTGAGTGTAATCTAGGGACTATCTCTCCCCTTAAGAGTAACTAAGGATAATGCCTCTTTTGTCCTGAGCTTCAAACTTCTAGAATGGACAGGTATCAAAGGGATGGCAAATAAGTTTGGGAAAAGAATGCCCAGCTTCAGAGGTACTCAGGGGGCTGGCCTGTCTGTCTCTCTTGCACAAGTAGTGTGCTGAGGGTACAGGCACAACCCTTGGCCCTCATTAATCTCCCCAGAGAAGGACCAAACCTCACATCCACATCTCTCCTCAGGAATTGTATCCATACATTCAGACAATCTATGAGAGCTTATCTATTTTACACATAGAATTTCTATTGAAATAGTCCTCTTCTTTCCTGAACCAAAGCCAACAGCAAACATTTAAGGAGACTTCATTTATTAAATTGCTTTTCCTGTCCTTTTTAACATCTTTTTTTGTGCTTTCTCAATTCTATTTTTAAAAAGAGGCTTCCTGTTTACACCTCTTCAAGTCCCCTGCAGTTCATTTAATACAATTTGATTCAAAGAGAATTTATCAAGTACCTACTCTGTACCAGGTGCCAGGGATACAGAGACAAAAAAAAAAAAAACATTTTCTACCCTCAAGAACCTTATATTCTCTCAGGGGATACAATGTGTTCACAAATAAGTAACTATAACAAATTTTTGTTGTCCTGGACACATGCAGGAAACTTCTAGTGAGGAAATCCCTTCACCTATATTGGCAACTATTTTACAAATTATCTCCATAGAGAGTTGGGGAGGGGGGAGGGTGGAAGTGGGGAGGTGAGAGCAGTGAAAACTTCATGTATAGGCTGAGATATCAGAGAGAGGATTTGAACCCAGATGTTTTCTTGATTCAGTGGCTTTTTAAAATTTGAAATACTACACTGAATCTCCAAACAATATAGATAGATAAACAGACAAAAAAAAGAAAGAAAGAGAGAGAGAGAGAGAGAGAGAGGGAGGGAAGGATGTAGGGAGGAAGGAAAAAAGGAAGGAAGGAAGGGAGAAAAGGAGGGAGGGAGTCAAACAGGGAGGGTGAAAGGGAGGAAGGGAAGAAGGGAGGGAGGAACAGAGAGAAAGAAAGAAAGAAAGAAAGAAAGAAAGAAAGAAAGAAAGAAAGAAAGAAAGAAAGAAGAAAGGAGGAAAGAAAGAAAGAAAAAAAAAGAGAGAAAAAAGAAAAAAGAAAGAAAGGAGGCAAGAAAGAAGGAAGAAAGAAAGAAAGAAAGAAAGAAAGAAGGAAGGAAGGAAGGAAGGAAGAAGGAAAGAAAGAAGGAAGGAAGAAAGGAAGAAATAATTTGGAGATGGGGGTACAGAGAAAGTATTAACAACTGATGAGATCAAGAAAAGCTTTTGGTAGGAGGTGGTGGTACTTAAATTGCTTTAAAGAAGCTTAGGATTTCATGTGGCAGAAGTGCTTGCCAGGTACAAAGGGTAGTCATGTTTAGGAAAATGTGGCTAAACACACTCTGAGGATGACAATGAGCGGAGAGATACTGAAGATATTGTGGAGCAAAAGTAGCAGGAAGCTACAACTGGCTGAGTATGGAGGCTTCCAGGATAGAGCCTAGGAGTGCTACCATACCTTTCCCTCTCCCTTCCTGAATCCGTCCTTGCTTAGTAGAGGGTGGGTGGGTGTCTTCTTCCTTAGACTGTAAGCTCCTTGAGACAGGGACCTTATTTTGTCTTTTTTTTGTATCTCCAATGATTAGCACCATGCCTGACACATGGTACATGAATACTAAGTGCTGATTGATAGATCTAAACTTGGAGTCTCTGCTAGCAGCTAGCACCAAGTTCCCTGGTGCTTAATAAAGGTTCTTTTGCAGGCACTCTTCACCATCTGCTTGTAGTTTCTTTGCTGCTCAGCACTTCCATCTTACTTATGAAGGATGATGAAATGGGTATGGCCAAGCCTATTCAGGTTTCCCTGTAGTCAGCAGGAATTGGGGCTGCTAGAAAAAAAAAAAAAACTGACTGGGGGATGGTGAGCAACAAGGGAGGAGGGGGGAGCCTCTCACTTCACTTCAGCAATCATTCCTTAGCTTAAGAAGCCAGCCCTGGTCAGTCTTGGTGGCCAAGTCCTCCAGCAGTGTTTGGTTCTACTGGTAGATTGCTTCAGCTACTGTTTACAGGCTCAGTGAAGTGGCTTTGAATAAATATCTTTGCTTGACATGGATCCCTTCCCTTTGTGGATAGGGTGATTAGTACACAATGAGGCTATTACATAAGAAGAGAGATGGAGCCAACAAATCTTGTACTGTGCGTTTACAGGGCTATAATTATCCAAAGTTTTAAAACACAATGGTATCTGCTGAAAAGAAACATCTGGGAGGGAACCAAGCCATCCCCAATTAAATAAACGATGAGCATCCCCTGGATTGGATGACGCTCCAAGTTAATGGGATTGCGATTTAAGAAATGTCACTCAAGTTAACAAATGTGCTGAAAGGTTTAAGCGGAACAAATGTACAGGGGGAAAAAATTAGATCAAGAGGGAGGAATCTGTTTTATAAAGATCAACTACAAATTGGCCAGAGAAAGCATTCCAGGCATCTGTAGTGAGCTCAGATCAAAATAAATACGTGCTCTGCGAGGGCTTTTCTCCCTCCAAATTAAAAAAAAAAAAAAAACAAAACAAAAAAAAACAACCTTTTTTTTTTTTTTTTTTTTTGCATTGTCATTGCATTTCAGCATAAATTTTCAGTATTGGGGGGGGGGTTACTCTAAAATGTGTGTCTTTGTGTGTGTGTGTGTGTGTGTGTGTGTGTACATGTGTACATGTGCTTAACCACAAGCTTTGGGAAAACAGGATACAGAGTAGAAACTCAATAAATACATGCTATATTCAGTTGAATTGAAAGACTGTAGCCCTTTTTCTTATAAATAGACTCAACTTAGGCAATAGTGGCAGGCTTGCCTCTGAGATTGTAGGTAATGACATTCTTCAAATTGTCCAATCCAAGAGTGGAATTTGGTCTAACAGCCTGAGGGAGTAGACTGGTTCTGGGCCGATATTAGTCTTTCAACTGTTTGAAGATCTGAAACAGTTTTCATAGTACCCACAGAGAATACTGGCTCTGGAGTCAAAGGAGCTGGGTTCAGATCCTATCTTTGATGCTTACTGGATGATTTGAGCAGGTCACATAACTAAATGGTCCTTTATAGCTCTATAACTCTGATACTAAGAGCTGTGTGGATGCTTTTTCATTTATGCAAATGCAACATCTCCACCCTGTTCATCATTTTTATAGAACAATAATATTCCATTACATTCATATGTCACAATTTATTCAGCCATTCCCCAATTAATGGGCATCTACTCATTTTCCAGTTCTTTGGAATTAGAACTTTGGAATTGGAATTGGAACATAAAAGAGTTGCTGCAAAGATTTTTGCATATGTGGGTCCTTCTCCCTCTTTTATGATCTCTTTGAGATACAGACCTAGCAGAGAGAGTGCAGGATCAAAGGATACGCACAATTTGATAGCCCTTTGAACATAGTTCCATATTGTTCTCCAGAATAGTTGAATCATTTGACAATTCCACCAATAACACATTAGTGTCCCAATTTCCCCACATCTCCTCCAATATTTGTCATTTTCTTTTCCTGTCATCTTAGCCAATCTAAAAGGTGTGAGGTGGTACCTCATAATTGTCTTAATTTGCTATTCTCTAATCAATAGTAATTTACAGCATTTTTATATGTCTATGGATGGATTTCTTTGCCTGAAAAGTGCTTGTTCATGTCCTTTGACCAATTTATCAATTGGAATTGAAATTCCAATAGACATGAGATGGAAAATGTCATCACATCCAGATATGGAGATTGAATATGGATCGAAGCATAGTATTTTCATCTTTGCTTGCTTGTTTTTTCTCTCTTATGGCTTTTCACCTGTTGGTCTTATTTTTCTTGCACAACATGACAAATATGGAAATATGTTTAAAAGTATGTTGCATATATAACATATATTAAATTGCTTTCTTTCTTAGGGAGGAAGAATGTAAGGGAGAAAGGGAGAAAAAACTAGGAACACAAAATCTTACAAAAATGAATACTGAAAACTATTTTTACATCTATTTGGAAAAATCAAATACATTGAGAAAAATAATCTGACTTCAGAAACTTACTAGCTGTGTGACAAGTCACTTAACCCTGTTTGCCCCAGTTTTCTTATCTTTAAAATTAATTGGATAAGGAAGTGACAAACCACTCTAGTATATTTGCCAGAGATATCCCAAATGGGATCATGAGGATTTTGACGTGACTGAAAATGACTGAACAATAATAACAACATGCTAGGTGGGTGATCTTAGACAAATCATTTGATTTCTCTATTCTTCCATATACATCTCCCTCTAAGTTTATTTTGAGAGAGGAAAAATCATTTCTACTATTTATAGAATTCCTTGCTCTCCCTTTGTTAATTTATTTGGAGTCCTTTCAGGGATGTTGATGCTGGCCATATTTCAAAGATGCTGAAAATGTTATGTTGTGGTGGCAGCTCTAATGCTCAGAAACGTGGGGCTCTGGAGGCTGGCCCACAACCCAAGACTTTTGCTTCCTGTCCTTGATTTCCCATAAATGGGACTAAGGAGGAAGATCTAAACAATCATCCACTTCTATTTACAGTTCATTATCCTTTGTCCCACTCCTCCTCAAAGTCCATGCAAATAAAGTGTTTACTTGATATATGTGTAGCTTCAATTCAATTCTGTCAATTCATGCAAGATAAAAAAAAATCTATAATTTTCTTCTACCTGTACAAATGAATTTTACTATAATTATAAGTAAATAATATGATTTTACTTTGAAATAAGTATTTTCATCTTATGATTTATATTTTCTGTGCCATATGAATTTAGAGTAAATGTGCTGTAAGAAATAACACAATTTGGACCTTTGAGACAATCTGAAATTTTGATCTTTATAGTAAATACTTTGAAAATTCCCATCTATATCAATCCATTAATCATAATAGCTAGCATTTGTAGTGTGCTTTAAGGTTTGCAAAACACTTTATAAACATTATCTAATTTTATCTTTACAACAACTTTGGGAAGTAGGTATTATTCTTGTCCCCATTTTACAGATGAAAAAAACAGATTGCAACTTGCCCATGATCACACAGGTAGGAAGTATTTGAGGCCAAATTTGAATTCAATTCTTTCTGACTCCAAGAGCCTTCATTTCCAGTGACTATTTCCTGAATAAACAAGAATAAATAACACGAAAAAGGGTAAAATTAGGGATTAAGAAAAGACCCTAAAATAAGATACAAAATAAAAAAATGAGTAAAATCACACTTGAGCCACTCATTTATCAAAGCATCACCTTCCCATTACTATCTGGGTTTCTTCTACCACCTCCACAATAGAGCAGCATATATCAAGTTATCCACAACAGGATGCTTGTTAGATCAGTATCTGCAGCAGCAAGTCTGGGTGAGCTCATCTTCTTGGACTAGAGCATAGGCTAAAGGGCATTTTTTGCCTCATTTGCTGCCCAGCCTGAATGGGTGTGGCTTCAGTCAAACTGTCACACCATGTACCAAGATAAGGTCAAAATGTTTGCATAACTTAGAAATAAATAACAGGTGACACTTGTTGTAAAACCAAATTAGGAGAACAAAGAATAGTCTACCTGTAAGATCTACAAGGGAGTGGTAGGGAAGAATTCATGACCAAACAAGATATAGAGAGCATTACAAAATATGAAATAGCTAACTTTGATTATATTAAAAAGCTTTTATACAAAGAGAACTAATGCAACCCAAGATTAGAATGAAAAAAAAAAAAAAGCTGGGAAACAATCTTTACAGCAAGTGTCTTTCATAAAGGGCTCATTTCTCAAATAAATAGAGAATGGAGTCAAATTTATAAAAATACAAAGCATTCCCCAGTTGATAAATGGTCAAAGGATATGAACAGGCAGTTTTCAGAAGAAGAAATCAAAGCTATTTACAGGCATATGGAGAAGTGCTGTAAATAATTTTTGATTAAAGAAATGTAAATTAAAGTAACTCTGAGATACTACTTCATACTTATTAGGCTAATATGATAAATAAAAGTAATACATGTTGGAGAGGATGTGGGAAAATTGGGACACTAATGCATTGTTGGTAGAGTTGAATAGATTTTGAACTGATCCAATGCCCAAAGGATAACCAAACTGTAGATACTCTTTGATCCAATAATATAATTACTAGGTCTGTATTCCAAGGAGATTATAAAAAAGAGAAAATGCTCAAAAATATTTGTAGTAGCCCTTTTTGTGATGACAAAATATTAGAAACTGAGGGGATGTTCACCAACTGGGCTGAACAAGCTGTGGATATGAATGTAATGGAATACTCTTGTGCAATAATATATGATGAATAGGTTGATTTCAGAAAAACCTGGAAAGACTTGTACAAAATGGTGGAAAATAAAATGAGCAGAACCTGATAAACATTGTATTCAGTATCAGGAATATTGTGATGATCAACTATAAATGACTAGCACTTCTCAGCAATATAATGATCCAAGACAAGTACAAAGGATTCATGATGGAAAATACTATCCATATCCAAATAAAGAATGATGATCTCTGAAGCATATTTTTTCACTTTATTCATTCTCTTGATTTTTTCTTTTGATCTGTTTCCTATTTCATAACTGTTATTAATATAGAAATATATTTATGTAATAGTTTACTGCCTACTATCTTCAGAAGGGGGAAAGAGAAGAGATGGAGGGGGGGAAATTGGCATTCAAAATCTTGTAAAAATGAATGCTAACAATTTTCTTGACATGTAAGAGGGGAAAAAATAAAGTGCTATTTAAAAAAAAGACAAGACTAACACTGAGTGATAGAGGTCCATTGTCTCACTCTAACCAAAGTAACCCATATCTTAAATCCTGGATATTGTACTAATTGGGATCATCTGTGACACCTTATGGAAACCCACTATTTTGGTTAAGATGCTTTTCAGATTAAAAAAAAATCAATGATGGAAAATGTTATAGCAAAAAGGAAAAAAAAATCCCAGAATTTTTGTTTGGTTTCCTACTCTGCTTCCTTTCCCACCCTGGCCAGGTGTCTCTCCTGCTTCATTCTGCACTCAATCATCCAAATGCTTGGGGACTGCAGTAATATTTTCCCATCTTGAAAGTCTATGGGTGGGTGAAAGGGTTCCCTCCCATTCCAGGCATCTGCATATGGCAATTAGCACCCTTCATATTCCCTCCCCATAACTCCAGCAGCTTTCTGCCTGTATTGCATCTACTTCACAGCTCCAAGCATGCCAAATCACACACTTTCAAAGGACTTGTTGCTAGCAACAGATCTCTCATTCTCAATGCCCAAGTGCAAGCTATATTTGGAACAACTGTTCACCTGCCTACTATTTCTTCCTCTAGTCCGGTCATCTTAGGTTTTTTGGTAATTTATTCTATACACCCTAGATTTCTATCTCTTTCAGAAATAAGCAACATTTCACTACAGCTTGAGGGGAAAAATGAGAATAAAATTCTCTTACTTCCTCTTTTTCCCCCCCTGTTAATAATTACTCCAAAATGTACCAAAATGCCCTTATTTAGAGTCAACATTCAACTTTTCATCAGTTGCCCAGATGAGAGAAATCCAACATCCAAGTGTGTGTGTGTGTGTGTGTGTGTGTTTACTTTTTATTTGTATTTAAGAATTCCTTTTTTGAAGAATCCTATCCAAAACTACTTGAGTGTCTCCAAATATGACTGGAGCCAATATTT
Source organism: Antechinus flavipes (assembly GCF_016432865.1). Classification (NCBI taxonomy): domain Eukaryota; kingdom Metazoa; phylum Chordata; class Mammalia; order Dasyuromorphia; family Dasyuridae; genus Antechinus; species Antechinus flavipes. The sequence continues at coordinate 549,574,323 of NC_067398.1, forward strand.
CTGAACTGAACGTAGGCCTTGGTAACAGGCCTCTGCTTAGAATTCATTCCTTCTCCTTCCAGAGTTTGTAACTTTTGCCTCAGCTCCCATATTGATAGAGACCTTACCATCTTCAGTGACAATGGCTGCTTCATTATAAGGTGTATCAATTGATGCAAAATTTTGCTTCATCCTTTGAAGTATTCTTAAAGTCCAGTCTTTTTAATGTTACCTTTTATTGTATCTCATAATTGTAAGCATCCTTAACCTGGGTCCCACTGATTTAAAAAAATAATTATTAATGCTATTTAATATTTTAATAATATTAATAATAATAATAACTTTTTATCAATAGAATTATTTTCATTGTGATACCATACATTTACTTTGTTCATTTAAGAGACTTCATTCTGAGAAGAGTTCTGTTGTTTTTACTGGATTACCAAAGGGGACCAGCCACACAAATAGGTTAAGAATCCCCATCATAGTATTATATCTTAGATTTAAAACTGAAAAGGACCTTAGAGGCCATCTAATCCAAATTCTTCATTTTATAGATGAAGAACCCGAGTTCCAGAGATACTTAGTGATTTACCTGATGGAGCACAGGTGATAGGTGAAAGGTGACACAGAGAGAGCCAGGATTTGAAGTCATATTTCTGACTTTAAATTCTATTTTCTCTCATTCTCAATGTTCAAGTACAAGCTATTGTTGAACATGATGAAATTGTCCTAGGAGGCAATGTGTGACCGAGCTGCCATAGACAGAAAATGTTAATAGCTTCCCTTCCTTTTGGTGCCTTAAAAAAAGGGCCCTGTCCATTTTTGCTCTTTAGCATGCTCAAGTAGTCTTTAGCATGTCACATATTCCTCTCCCCAGCCCAAGGACACTTGAAGATTCATAGAATGTTAGATCTGCAAGACACCTTAGAAATTCTTGCATTATAGTGATTTAACAAAAAGAGCTCAAACGTCACCATTCCTTGGATGCTTGCTTTGTGTGAGAACTTAAGCTAATCACTTAATATTATAAAGCTTTAGGTTCCTCTTCCATTAAATGAAAATTTTGTATCAAGTGGCTCCTTCAAGCACCATGCTTCTCAGATTTAAAGCTGGGAGGGACTTTAAAGGTCATCTAGTCTACTTTATCTCTCTGCCCCTCTATTTTACAAAAAGAACTAAGGTTCTATGGTTCATTAATGGCTGAGCTGAAATCTAGAACCCAGGGCTCCAAATTCTCAGCTCTGTGTTCCTCTTAGACCACAAAAGAGGACCACCAATAGGAACTTTTGTCCGTTTGTTCATAGCAAAGGGATTCTTTCCCTGAATTCATGATATACAACTACTCTGCCTATTCATTTGGACATCTAATATTATCCTCTATCATTGGTAAATTATGTAACCCCATCTTTTCTCTCCCAACAGAATTGGAAGATGCTTGAGAGCAAAACTTTTCTTCTTTTCATCACATACAAGGACACTAGGCAATTAATAACTGTCGAATCAGACTGAACCAAATTTTTATTCACTTAATATCAGAGCACCTGTTTAGGATGAAGGCAGATGATTCAATTAAGAGGGGCTTCTAGCTCCCCGCTCAAGGCTTTGCCCATAATTCCTTTTTTTCCTTTCCTCAATAGACCAGGATTGCTTCAGCTTAGGTAGAACTGACCCTCATGTGCCACACATTGTTATATAAAAATACTAAACAATGTGATTACATTGTGTTAATGAGGCAATAAACATGAAAGACCTTTCCATGTAGTACATGACTAATGAGGTGATGCAGCTTTGAATGGGATCTATCTTATAGGAGCTGCCCTACATTTTGCTGCAAATATAACCCGCGGTAGAAGGAAGAGGACTATGATAATATTTCCTCAAATCAAAACCATCATTTGCACAACACACACACACACACACACACACACACACACACACACAAACACACATCCATTCCTAAGATCCAATAGACACGACTATGTTAGGAAGACAAGATCCATGACAGAATGGCTAATTTGGAATCACTGTAAAGGTCTCATAATAGTCAGGCAGGACCATTATTGGCAGGAGAGAAGCCTAAGGGTAAAACATAGCAAAAGCAGAATGCTTTCGGTAACAATCTTCCCCATAAAGTCACCCCCTCGAGCCCTTCTGCCAACAGTTGAAATCTCTGCCAGGAAGCAATTTTTGTTTTTGTTTTCAAAATGGCAATTTATAAAGCAGCATTAGGAATTTTTCTTTGCTGACTCTGGCCCCTTCCCAGGTTCAGTGAGGAAAAGGGATCTCATCCCAAGGAACTCCACCTCCACATTATTTGGTATTTGTGCATCTATTGAAGTGTATGTGTTTTTCCTCTGGGTCAGCACTTAGGCACTGGGCCAGGGGATGTCCCACCTCTTCTATTATCCTCTTGTTTGAATTCTTCCCCTTGGGAATCTTCCCATTAAAGAGTAAGACCATTGAGGCGTATCCTGTGTTTGTCTTCCCTAGGGGATGCTTCTGGATCCTAATAATGTAGGTCTGTCTAATGGAAGGAACTGGTATGACTTGAAATTACTAGGGGTAGCAGCTGTTAATAAGAACTGGTCCCCAAGTAAGCTCTTGTCTAAGTATGTGGCTTTATGATTTTTACTTTTATTCTCTAAGTCTGATAGTCAGGGATAAAGGCAGCAAAATCCTTCTGCTGGGAGGGTCTGGGAGCATTGTGTGGTCCTTTTGGTCTTCATAAATATGGAGGTGGCAGGACATTAGTAGGCTGGACCACATTATACTGATTGCTAGGATAGTGTTCAGGGGCAAGATCTGAGCTCAAGCAAATTAAGTTATACTCCTGCCTGGACAGCAGTTCTGAAGCTGAGGGGAGGCATTAGGAGTAGGACCTGAGAACAGGAGGCTGTCCCACCTCTAGGAGCAGCTTCTAAATAACACAATTTTTAGAATATTAGGCCTGAAATTAGGAAAAACCTGAGTTGAAATCCATCTTCAGACACTTAGTAGCTGTATGACCCTCAAAAAGTCACTTAATTTCTGCCTCAATTTCCTTAACTATAAAATGGGATAGTAATAGAATCTACCTCCTAGAATTGTTATGAGGGTTGAATGAGATAATATTTATAAAATGTTTACCACAGCGTATACATAGTAAGAACTATGTAAATGCTATAGTAAAAACTAAAACTATTTCCTTCTTTTCTCTCCCCACTCCCATTCAAAATCTGATTCAGATGCAATGAGTCAGAGAGGCAGAAGCAAACATTTGTTGAAACAAGAAATTGGACAGACAAGAGACCACCTAGAGTCCACTCATAGGAGAAAGATTTGTCAGATCAGGAGAAAACTCTTTCACAAGTTAGATGGTGATTCTGAGCCAGGCTGATGCAAAATCCATGTCTAAGTGTAAAAGCACAGGACAACAACAGGATGATTTGTCAAATAGTTGAAAGTGATTTTTGCATCCCTTGGCATTTCATGTGCTACACTCAGCATTTGCTGCCCTGTTTTTTTTCAGCTCCATGGAACATGAACCCCACTCCATCCTGCAGGTTAAGCTCATCACCTCCTTCACTCTCAGCCTCCTTTCCCTTCTCATTGAAGGAGAAGGACCAAACCCCTCCCAATGCCTTTGTTAAGATGGCAGAAATTGAACTTTTGGACTCATTCCACTCTGCATTCTTGTTTTTCTCAACACTGAGATATATGATGCTCTCTGGTATCCTCCTACTTCTCCCACCTTTACTGCCTCCTTTTATATGTTGTCTCCCCTATTAGACTATAAGATCCTTGAGGGCAGGTACTGGCTTTCTTTTTTTATTAATTATATACTCAGATCTTAGTGCAGTGCCTGGCACAGAGTAGGCACCTAATAAATGATTATTGGCTTGTATTTTAGCACATGCTACATTTTGACTTACATAATACTTATATCATATCCTCCTCACTGGCCTATAAGCACTCTGAGAGAAAAAACTATGCCATTTTCTTTTTTAAATAGTGTTTTATTTTTCCAATTACATGTAAAGATAGTTTTTCAACATTCATTTTTATGAGATTTTGAGTTTAAATTTTTTTTGTCCTCCCTTCTTTACTGCTCCCCTCCAAGACAGCAAGCAACCTGAGACAGGTTACATATGTACAATCATTTTAAACATATTTCCATATTAGTCATAGAAAAATTAAAGCAAAAGGGGAAAAAAACATGAGAAAGAAAAAGCAAAAAAAGGTAAAAATAGTATACTTGATCAACATTCAGTCTGCATAGTTCTATCTCTGGACATGGATGGCATTTTTCATCCTAAATCTATTGGAATTGTTTTGGATCAGTGTTTTGCTGAGAAAAGCATTCTATTATAATTGATCATCACATAATCTTGCTTTTACTGTGTATAATGAAACTATGGCATTTTCCTTCTATCTTTGTACTTCAGCCCTAGACCAGTATCTTGTGTGTAGTAATCACTTCATAAATGTTTGTTGAATTGAAATGAATAAAATAAAGGAGGCAGAGTTTACTGACTTTAGAAGTTGTTAGCATTAGAGTTAATAGAAGGCTAATCTGGTACAATCCTTAGAGAGTCCTGGAGTTCTTTACTTGGGGTCCATAAAAATATTTTTATATTTTGATAACTGTTCTGTTGTGTCTAGCTCTTCATGACCCCACTTGGGGCCTGGAGTTGTTTGCTATTTCCTTCTTCATCTCATTTTACAAATGAGGAAACTGAGGAAATCAGGATTAAGTGACTTGCCAAAGCTCACACTACTAATAGCTGAGGCCAGATTTTAACTCTAGACCCAGCATTTTATCCACTGTGTCACATAACTGCTCCATTTGATAACTATATTTCTGTGTAATATTATGTATTTCATTTTATGCATTTAAAAACATGATTCTGAGGCGTATATAAGCTTTACTAAACTATCAAATGGGAAGGTTCAGGACACAAAAGGTTAAGAAGCCCTGATCTAATCCATCTCCTTTACTTTTCAGATAACCAGTCTGAGGTCCAGAAAGATAAAATGTTTCTCTCTCTTTGCCAAGGTCATAGAGCAGTAAATAATTCAAAAAGGATTCAAATCCAGTGATTCTCAATAGCAGTGATTCTCAAGTGAGATCCACTCCTGAACCACTTTCAGGGGCTCATCAAGTCAAAACTATTCTCATAGTAACACTAGCTTATTTTGATTCGCAGTACAGTAAATCTTGAAAAGAATACTGAGAGTGTGCTAGAGCTGATTGTTAAAAATTAATTTCTGAGAGATGACTGTTAAAATTTCAAAGTGAGCCTTTTTGCCTTGGAAATAGGCAAACCTTATAAATCAGAGCTCGTGTCTTTTTGATTGTCTAGATATAAGAAAGTGATGGGGAAAATGTTTGTTAATAATACAAATTAAAAGTGTGTTGAGCTTTATTTTTAAAGCTGTTGTTAAACATTTATCACTGATATAATCCACCTAACAAAAACTCTTTGGGGGTCCTCAATCATTTTTAAGATTTGCAAGGAGTTTTGAGACCCAAAAGTTTAAGAACTATTACCTTTCCAATAGCAGTGCTGATATCACTTTCTTCAGCTTCTGCCCCTTTGAGGGCTGCCAGAGAAGAGTCAGTGACTTCATTCTGAAGTTAATCAAGAGATCCTTGGATCTGTTGGCCCCTCCATGGAGCTAATCATGCCTTCTAAGTCCTTTGAAGATACTCAGGTCTTTCTAGGAGATGCCCCACAATCTAGCAGGTACATTTTTCCTTTGCTCACCCAAACTACAATCAGGTAGTTGAAACATCAAGAAATATTTAATAAGTGCTTATTGTGTACCAGACGCTAAACTCTAGAAATTTGAAGAAAGACAAAACCATTCCCCCTAGCCTCAAATGGATCATATTCCAATGGCGGAGACAATATGCAAACAACTATGTACATACAAGACATTTCCCCAACTCCAGGTCCCTTGCAGTGGTGAGACCCAAAGCATTTGCCTTCCACTCCGCAACTCTCCAATAAAAGCATACTGACTTCCCAGCTGACTTAAAGGGGATGTTCTCTAAGGTACTCCAGGGACTCATACAATGAGTGGAGTGTGCAGTAACAGATAAAAAGGGAACAGTTCACATTTTACAGAGGTTGATGAAATTTATTATTCTCCTTGGCTCTCTCCTGCTATTACGTTTTTTTTCCCTACATCTGGCACTTGATATTAACTTGATTCTCTTTCTATAGCTGTGGGATTGGCAACCAGGGCTATCCCTCCAATGTTGGTCACCCGAGCCCTCAGTGTGTCACGAGAGGATCTAAAAAGGAACTTCTCTCATATTTCACCTCGTTCAATCATCTTGACATTCATTACACTCAATCCACTAGTAAAGAATTGGAAAATCAATCAGTCAACCCATTAACAAGCCCTTTGAAAGTACCAACCATGTATCAAGTGCAAGGGATCTAAGGGAAAAGAGAACCAGACCTTGTACTCAAGCTTTGGAGGGAGACAACATATAGGGATATAAGTATATTTGTTGTTCAGTCATTTCAGTCATATCAAACTCCATTCGGAGTTTTCTTGGTAAAGATACTGAAATAGTTTACCATTTCCTTCTCCAGCTAATCTTACAGAGAAGGAAAGTGAGGCAAAGAAGAAACTGAGCTTAAGAGACTTGCCCAGGTTCTTACAGATAGTAAGTGTCTGGGTCTATTTTTGAAATCAAGAAGATGTTTTCCTGATCCCAAGCCCAGTGCTCTATCCACTATACCACCTAGCTGAACCCGTATAGGTATTTACAGAACATTAAGTACAAGGTAATTTTAGGAAGAAAGCACTAGTGGAGAGGAGGAGAGATAAGAATATAGAAAGGAGCACCAGATTTCAGATCTGAGTTCATTACAAGGCTCATCCTTCTTCAGATCCACTGTTCACATAATAAAAAAAAAAAATCATCTCTATAAGGAGACTAGAGCACCTCCCCATCAAGAAATCCCTACTCTCTACTTCCTTAGGAAGCTGTCTAGTGATCTTGCCCTATTACTCTGTCATGGCTTTTCCCCTGAAGTAGAATCTATAGTCCAGTTCTTTTGCCCTAAAGATCCATATCATTGTGACTACTTATGTACTGTGTATCTGGAGCTCAGTAGCTTAGGAGTCTATAGAGTTCTCTTGGTCAGCTAAATGTCACAGCAAGTAGAGTATGAAGCCTGGAATCAGGAAGATTCATCTTCCTCTGTTTAAATACGGCTATATATATATATATATGTATATATGTTAAATATAGCTCTGTGATCCTGGGCAAGTCAGTTTACTTGGTGATCTCAGTTTCCTTATCTGTATGCAAAGCACTCCAGTATCTTTGCCAATCAAACTACAAATGGGGTCACAGAGAATCAAACAGGACTGGAAAATGACTGAATAACATAGACCTCTCTTGGACCTAACTCATTACATCATTATTCCATGGATCATAGTTCCCAGTTAACTAATGATCCAGTTCTAAACCTGAGATCTCCTAGGAGCCCTTGGCTTCCCACTATTGATTGAGTTAAGCTGATAAATATAGCTGAGGGCCAACAAGGAGCAAAAGCTTTCCTCAGTTTTCAGGAAAGGATTTTATCACTTTCCCACCTTTGAATCTGAGTTACTGGTATTGCTTGTACTCCTTCTTTCTCCCATTTCCTTTAGAGGTATATCCTAAACACTAGATGTTTTACTAAAAGAAATAGCTTAGCCTAGTAGATAGAGCCTTCATTGAACTTAGAGTCAAGAAGCCCTGAATTCTAATCCTACTGCAGACATTAACAAATTGTTTTTCTGTGTAGTCACTTAACCTCAACTTCATCCTTAAAATGGAAATGATAGCATTTACCTCACTGGGCTGTTATGAGGATCAAATTAAATAATATAAGCAAAGCACTTTGCAAACTACAAAGAGTTACACAAATGTTGTAATTTTTATTATCATCATAATTCTACATAAGAATTTATGGACATGTGAAAATATTAATATTATCTTTTTCTTCTCCCATTTACCATCCTCCAAACTTATACCCAATAATTGGTCAGGACCATTTTATCAGAGCATTATTTTATCTCTATTTTAGGCAATTATATAGTATAATAGAAAATGGGATGGAATGAGGAAGGCCTCAGTTCAAATCCTGTCTACATTAGCCACTTTGTGGTCCTGTGCAAGTCACTTAATTCCTGTCAGCCTCAGTTTCCTCATTTGTAAAATGGAAATAATAATAGCACCTATACTCCAAAGTGAGGATTAAATGAGATATTTATTATGAGTAAATCACAAATTTTAAAGCACTACATAAAGGCTATTATTATTCTTCCTAACCAAAACTTCCTCACTAAAAAGAATGTGATACCCCTTCACTCGACTCTCAGGTTGGGATGAGAGAACAAGTATTTTCAAAACAGGACTTGGGGATTCCCACTGAAAAAGCTGTTGAGCAGAAGGGGGATTTGTTGTAAATCTCACTTCTGGGTTCTGTTTTTGTAACCCCTAACCCCAGATCTGTTGTCTGATGCTGGTGTACAATTTCCCATATGGTAGTACTGATGTCATCCCCAAGAGGCTGTGGAGTAGAGTGGTCACAGAGGAAAATCTGACTTAATATGCTCATAGGATTATCTATTGAGAGGGATATTAGAAACCATTGAGTTTAGTCCTTTCATTTACAGATGAGGAAACTGAGGCTCCTCATAAAGCAATCCTTTTATGTGTCCAAAACTGTTTTCAGCATCTTCCTTGCCAGACTGGTTCCTCCTCTTAATGTCTGTACTTAATGTTGGAAAGTCTACTCATGTTTACCTCCTCCATCTCTCCTACTTCCCCCAACTAATCAGTTGCCAAGTCCTTTGGATTCTCCCTGGCAATCTCACAAGGTTCCTTTTTCTACTCACATGGCTACTACCCTGATTCAGGACTTTACTTGTCTCCTGGAATTCTATAGTAGTCTCCTTAGTTTCTTTGACTTCCAGTCCTTTTGACAAATCACAGATTAGGCTCCTACTTCATAGCTCTGATCATGCCATTCCCTTGCTTAAAAGTCTTTAATGATTCCCTGTTGCTGATGGGAAAAATAAAGTCTGTTTTTAGCTCTTCATAGTCTGTCAACACTACTTTTTCATCTTGTTTTTATCTTATATTTAATTCAATTAAATTCAGTAAGCTGAAATTCAAAAGCAAAGTTCTTACTCTCAAGAAGTTTGCATTCTGCTAGGGAAATAGCACAAGATAAGAAATAGATAAAATACATTTTAAAAGGGAGGGAACATAAATAATTGGGAAACTGAGAATGAAAAAGTAGAAAGGCATATTGGGAGGAAGCTAAGGAATCTAAAGGATAGGAGTAAGGAGGAAGTCCAGGCATAGGTGAGGAAGAAAAATCTCTGCAAAGATGGGTTATGGAATATCAAGTTTGGGAACGATTTGGCTAATCTGGCTGAAATGTATAGAGATGTGTAGAAAAATAACATGAAAAAAGTCTACAAAGGAAGGTGAGAACATGTTGTACAATATTTTAAATACCAGAAGAAATTTGTGTTTACACCAGTGACAATAAGAGTTACATTGAATGTTTTTGAAAAGGAGAATGACATAGACAATTAATTTGGCAACTATGTAGTTGATGGATTGTAGAAAACCTGGAAGCAGAGAAACTGAAAAAAGTATTCTCTCCTAACAGGAGATTAGTGAGGACCTGAATTTGAATAGTGGTTGTGTAAAGTGAGAGAGGGGAACAGTTGCAAGAGCTATCGGGGAGGCAGAATCAGCAAGACTTGTCAAGTGATTGGCTTTGGGCAAGAGAAAGAGAGAAAAGTCAAGGAGAAATGGAAGGAGTGTAATAACTTCAAAAAGAGACCAAGGACTCTTCCCTTTCTCTCACCTCTCATAATCCATCAGTTACCATGTCCTTTCTCTTATATCCCAAAATATTTCTCATTCATTCATTTCCTCTTTGCTCTATGGGGAAACAGAGGGAAGGCAATATACCTTTAGATTTATCTGTCCAGTAAAATGTAAGATTCTTTGTCTTTGAACCCCCATCATCTAGCACAGTAGTTCTCACATAAGTGCATACTTAATTGAATTAAACAAATATAATAAGTTTGGAGGAATGGGAAGGTAATGGATTCTTTTTGGGACTTGAGAGTTCAAGATGTTTGTAGGATATCTAGAGGTAGGAATCTATCAAACATTTGGTGATGCAGGCTAGAACTGAAAAGAAAAAAGAAATTCAAGGAGGATTTGGATTAGGAGAAGATCATTAGATTTCATAATTTTGAGGTGGCCACTTGTTAAGAGGAAAAAGCAGATTGCAATGGGGTGAGAAGTGAGTAGGAGGTAAGGAGCGGAAGCCATAAATATAGATGACTAAGAGTTTGGCTATGAAAGAGAAAGATCAAGGTTAATAACTTGGTGGGAGGGTGGAATTAAATGATTCTCCTTAACCACTACTTCTCTATGGCCCAGCCAAACTAAGTAACTTGCCATTTTCTGTATATAATGTATTTTCCTTCCTGTATATAATAAATATTTTTCCCTATTCAAAGAATTACAACTCCTCTCTCACCTATTCTTTTAAACCTCAACTCAAACATTGCCTTACCTAATGATATTTCATTCTCATCTACTCTAGACCTCATTGGTACACTTATGCTATAATTACTTGTGTGTATGTCATGTCTCCCAATCTAACTATAAACTCTTCAATGGCCAACATTATAGGAAACTGGAGACTTGACTTTCTAAGAGCCTTGCCTAAATTTACATAGGGAATGGAAGTGATACAATTCAAACCCAGGTCCTTTCCAAAGCTGGAGCCCTTCCCATTTCACTTTGTTGCTCCTATCTAAATTTTGTATTTCCCCCAGAACCTAACACAAGATTCCCTACATATAGGAAGCACTTTAAAAAATGTTTGCTAAATTCAACTGAATTGTCTGCCTTAAGGAATTTGCAACTTAAAATTGGACATTATAGGACACAAAATGATGAGAAAGGAATCTTATATGATTTTAGTGGGTCAAACAAAATTAACCTTGTTCAGAGGCATGAGTGGAACAGCCAATATTAATGGCTCTGCAGACACTTTTAACTTATGCTCTTTGCACATTGTTGAGCTCAATATATTGGTGGACATATATTTTATTTTATTTTTAATAATTTTTTCAAATATATGCAAAGATAGTTTTCAATATTAATTTTTGTAAAACTTTTGTGTTCTAAATTCTTTCTATTCCTCCCTTATCTACCCTCTTCCCAAGATGACAAGCAATCTGATTTTGGTTAAATATATGCAATCATTTTAAACATATTTCCATATTTGTCATGTTGTGCAACAACAACAACAATAAAATCAGACCAAAAGAAAAAAATGAGAAAGAAAAGAAAAAGCAAACAAAAAGGTAAAAATGCTATCGTTTGATCCACAATTAGTTTCCATAGTTCTCTCTGGATATGATTGGTATTTTCCATCTCAAGTCTATTGAAATTGCTTTGAATCACCACATTATTAAAAAGCGCCAAGTCCATCACAATTAGTCATCACAGAATGCTGCTGTTACTGTGTACAATGTTCTCCTGGTTCTGCTCACTTCATTCAGCATCAGTGCATATAAGTATTTCCAGAATTTTCTGAAATCAGCCTGCTCATTATTTCTTATAGAACTATAATATTCCATTACTTTCACATGCCATAACTTATTCAGCCATTCCCTGATGAGATCTACTCAATTTCCAGTTCTTAGATAGACATATATTTCAACAGTATACAGTGACCATTCTTCAGAAGCTGGCAATTCATTTATTAATTAACCAACCAATCAATCAAGAAACATTTCTTAAGCCTCTGTTAGGTGTGAGCACTATGCTGGGCTCTGGGGATACAAAGACAAAAATAAAACAGTATCTGCCCTCCAGAAACTAACATTCTAATGCAGAAGTAAACAAGTATAAATGTAAATCATTTGCAGATTAAATATAAACTTTCACACACATGCAAAAAGAAAACTCAGATCCAATACCAAACACAGATACATCCATAATGATTCAAAAAAAAAGTTACACATCCTATAAAAGATCTGAATTTTGAGCAATAAAGCTCATTTTTAAATAGTAGGAGTTACATTTGCCTAAGGGCAAGTACCAAATCCCATAGACACATGTAACCAAACAAGTCTGTTTTATTTGCTGTCAAACATGATGACTTGAAGCTTGCCTTTCTAGATCCATTTCAGTCTCCACAAATGGAAACCTAAACTCAAATATTATTAGGAAATCTCTGTCCTTTCCCTGGGGAAGCCAACTCTATAACTTTGTAATTTAGAAAAGGATCTATTTCAGATTTAGGTGCAATTGTACAATTTGCTTTAGGATTTTTTAAAGCCCCCCTCTTCCCCAAATTTCCCTTGTGGTCCTTATATCCAACAATGATACCTTGCATTTTGCTTTCTTTATCAAATTTATGATGGCTTGCCAATTTCAATCTCTTAGTATGGCATAACATTCATATACCATCCCTCTTTTAAGTGTAGCATCATTTTATCCCTGTGTGGCCCACCTCCTACATATATACAGACATATATGAAGAACAAGAAAGAAGGAGAGACAGAGACAGAGAAAGACAGAGACAGAGAGAGACAGAGAGACAGACAGAAACAGAGAGAGACAGTGAGAGACAAAGAGAGACAGAGGGGGAGAGAGGGAAAGAGAGACAGAGACAGAGACTGAGAGAAAAGAGAGACAGAGACAGAGACAGAAAGAGAAAGAGAGAGAGAGAGGGTGGGAGAGAAATTGAGATTGGTTGTTTTCAGTCTCGAAGTGCTTTGCTATTTTCTCTATCTCATTTTGCAGGTGAAGAAACAGGCAAACAGGATTAAGTGATTTGCCAAGGATCACACAACTAGAAATTGTTTGAGACCAAATTTGAACTCAGTTCTTCCTGACTCCAGAGAATGTGTATGGGTGTACATATATATGTGTATGTGCATATGTATAGATAAATGGATATTACTATAGCTATGTGTATGTACATGCATGCATACATGCATGTGCATATATACATAAATATGCTATGTGTATGTGGTTTTGCCAAGTTGTTTTTATATAATATACATACATATGCCAGATTACATATTTATATAATATGTAATTATATATTTGTATGTGTGTGTATAGCTATATATATTTAATTATGACAAATTAGTATTTTGGCAAATACCAGATGTTTAGCACATTTCCTAAAAACTCATTCTAATTAAATTCTTAAAATTCTATTAGCCAAAGCTTTTTAAATTTTCTTCGTTTAAAAATAATTTTATATAATTTATCATCCAGATTGTGGCCTAACAGGTTTGTAAATGTAAAGGACTGTCCTTTTTCACAGTGTTAATCAAAGAGTTATCAGCTAAGCTCCCCAGGGATCCCTGATGTCCAGACTAGCATAGCCAGGGGAGCTATTGAAAGTACATACAGTGACTACATGAACCCTCCAAAAGCTGGTCTCACAAATGCTTCCAAGAACCTATGGAAATATGTGCAGATCTAACCTGCTGAGGTTTAGAATTCAGACAAGTATGAACAACTATTCTGAGAGGAATCCAATATTGACAAGTACATAGAGAAATAAACATACACTTTTTTCCCCCTGACTGGCTAAAGTAACAAATTTCTCCAAAGCCAATCCCAAGCATTTAACCAACAGTAGTGTTGGATCTGGAATCAGCAGCCCTGTATTCAGTTCTGTTCTGGTAAATGTTTAACAGCTGACAATCTGGAAAACAAATGTATACACATGACATGTTTTTCAGTTTAATCTACATTATTAACATTTTCTCTAGCACTTTCTGAAGTCTAAATACTCTACAAAACACTAAATCAAGCCTTGGATGATGGTACTTGTTGACTTCTGAAGTGTAAATGCTCACATGGAAATTTATCAGTTTTCCTCTCAATTCTTTCTCCTTAGCTGTATATCTGAGGCAGGTCACAACTTTACTGAGCCTTAATTTCCCCTTCTCAAAAACTATATTTGGCCTACCTACTTGACATAGTTCCTATAAGGAGAGAGCACTTGGTAATCATTATTTTCCCCCCCAGATCCACCGGATTAGGTTTCTTTCATTGCAGCTGCTTTGCATTAACGAAGGGAAAATGTCTCTTATCTTTTCATTGTAGAATAGTGCCCTGATTAATGTGCTTTTGTGTATCCTCTTTTTGAAGGCTTTTCTGAAGATTTGGCTTGCACTATATACATGTGAATTATTATTTCTCTTTGATATTCTGACACAACATTAAGGTTGGGTTCTCCGGGAATTATTGAGGTGCATTAATGCCTAATCATCTTACAAAGGCTAGGGCTATCAATTGAAGTCCCCATGGTATTTTGCCTCCTCTGTGTAGCTAAAACTGAGAAAAAAAGGACAGTTGACTTTCTTGAGGATTCCATATGTGCATAGGTCAGAGGATTATACATTTAGATCCAGAAAAGATCTTATTATCATGCAATTTTATTTCCTCACTTAAAAGATTAGGAAATTAGAACATAGAAAAGGTAGATAATCCATCCAAGTTTACCTTGGGCCTACATTTTCCTGACATCTGAATCTAGTGTCCTTTCCTCTGTATCAATTAATAGGCAGTTAGTCAGTAGAACCATTGTCCCCTTTTCTTCAGTTTCCTACCCATGAGATCCTCATTCCTGGCTTCTTATTTTCTGATTCTTTCTTTAATTTACCTGTTAGTCTGTTCTCAATATTTCTCAATTAATCTTGAAAATAATGTTGATTTCCTTCTCAAGAAAGAAAATACAAAGCAGCAAAAGCAACTAGGAATCCATGGGCCGGTTGACCTTGTTGAGTTCATTCTACTCAAGGGAGTTCCAGCAGGGTAGAAGGAGAGTGGTCCCCTCACACTCTTCATGGAAAGGCAGAGGAATCTACTTGCAGCAAGAGATTCTATTTCTCTTCTTAAAGGAGCTATTGAGTCATCACTTCTCTCCTTTAACACTCAAGGAAAGGATTACTTCATCATTAAAGATGTCTACTTCCTTTAACACTGAGCCATGGTACCCCAAAACTGTCACCACATCCCTAGAGTTTCTGAAAGTTTCCAAGGAAGTTTGGGGCATAAATTCCCTGAGATTACTAACAGAGGTCAACTTAACCTCTACCATATTATGCAATTTTTTTTTATCATATCTCTCCCCAAATACAATTTCTAAACCATGGATAACACTCCTATATCTCCTTCTTCAATAATACATACCTTAAGTTTAACTTCTAGTTATCCTATTTCTTTCCCCTAAAAAAATCTATCTCCAATCATTTGAAACATTTTGTATTGGAAAGTTTTAAATATATTTTTCTTAGCTCCAGCTGCTTTGAATTAGGGTGTGAGGGGGGTATCTCTTATCTCTTTATTATAATATAGTGCTCTGATTAATGTGTTCCAGCAATACTCTTTCCAAGATCTTTCTGAAGGTTTCACATGATATAGTGGAAAAATATTCATGATGTTGGTTTATCTGCATCCCCCTTTCTCTGCTTCCCCCTCCAATCAATCATATCATAATACATTAACCATTTGCTACTTCACCCTTACATATGCTTTGGATGACAAAATATAGGATCAGAATAAAGTGGAGAGATGGAATGGAAAGAGAAAAAGAGAGAGAGAGATGTGATTTTTCCCTTTTGTTCTGATTTTTCTCTCCCAACATAATTTATAAAGAAATATGTATTAAAAATTAATGTACATGTATAATCAGAAAAAAGAAAACAATGAAAAACAGAGAGGAAAGAGAGAGAGAGAGAGAGAGAGAGAGAGAGAGACAGAGAGAGAGAGAGAGACAGAGAGAGAGAGAGAGACAGAGAGAGAGAGAGAGACAGAGAGAGAGAACAAGAACAAGTACTTTTTTTAGGAAGAAATTAACATTTTAGATCCATCAGACTACCAGTCAACTACTACTAGTCAATCACTTATTAAAAGCTTATTATGAGGCAAGCATTTTATTAAGTACTGGTAAAACAAATACAAACAAAAAGAAATGCCTTGCTTTCAAGGAGGTTATACTTGAGAGGGAGAAGAAAATACATGAAAGAAAGTTGAAAAGCAAGGGGAGAGGAAAATATATGTGGGAACATGGTAGTGAAGTTCAGAGTGTTGGAAACAGAGCCAGATGAGGAACGTAGGATGTCTGACCTGAGCCCTTCCCCCAAATGAGGGTTCCTGAAAGAATTTATGGGAGAAGGAAGACACAGGAATGAAGGGATATTCTAGGGTGAGAAGGTCACAAGAGCTGAAGGAGTTTCCAAGTTGAGAAGGCAACTGAGGCATGGTAATAAAACCTGGAGAGCCAGTTTGCTATTATGCATCCTTCGTTCTCAAAGAGTACCATTGACATCCGAAGATGAGAAGAGCAGAAAGGAAACCATTTGAGAAAGTCATTACAACTCTTGGGGTCTCAATTGTTTCATCTGTAAAACAAAAAAGATTGAATTAAATCTTTAATAGCCTCTAATGACTATTCCAGAAGAATGAGATCTTAATAATTTTGATAGTGACTTGAATAAAGTGATGATCCCAGAAGTGAAGATACAAAAAAAAAATGCTTGGGGAATGGCCAGTAAAAATCTAAATTACTTAAGATACAGAGTGATTTTTCATTTTTTGAACTTGTAGTTCTAGTATCTAATTCTTTGCTTGCAATAGATGCATGATAAAATATTTAACTGAATTGAAGAGTAGAAGTTTCGAATCAGATTGTAGAAGAACTCTATTGCCAAGCTGAGGAAATTACTTTTTCCTGAAGACAGTAGGGAGCCATTGAACATCACTGAACAGGTGAGTGATCTGAGTAAAGTGGCGTTTTAGTTAAGTTAATTTGGCAGCAGTTATAGCACATTTACCTGTCACTCATTTCCTCCTATAACCCAAGAGGTTGGTTAGGTTGATTTGAACATCTGCCTTTTTTTTTTTTTTCTGTTTTACAAATGAAGTATATACTGGGTGGGCTTTAAAAAAACAATTTTGGCTTGTTCAGTTCTGAAGCAGCTGCACTTCAGACCAAAATAATTCAATCATTTCCTAACTCTCCAGTTAGTTCTGCCCCCAGAAACATATCTATTCCTGCTCTTGGCCTGTTCATTGGGCACATGTCCCCAGGTCAGCACCTTCGGAGGGAGTCTTGGTTCTGTGATTAGGGGGAGTTCCCTTGTAGGTTTTACTGGCAGCATTTTCCTATAGTGGGTGGTCAACTTGCTTTTATGCATGATGCTGAAACTCTCTTGCCACATATCCCATTGGCTTCAGAATGAAATGGGGAGTCTCAGAGGTAACAACAGAGACTTGAGATGAGGCTGATGTGAAAGAACTATTGTGATGGGACCATTGTTCATTGTTTCAGTCATTCCCACCCTCCACCATTACTGATCCCAACCCCGTCATGAAATCTCATCCTGTGTGATTCCAGC
Source organism: Antechinus flavipes (assembly GCF_016432865.1). Classification (NCBI taxonomy): domain Eukaryota; kingdom Metazoa; phylum Chordata; class Mammalia; order Dasyuromorphia; family Dasyuridae; genus Antechinus; species Antechinus flavipes. The sequence goes on from NC_067398.1 coordinate 549,591,768, forward strand.
CTGTGCTTTCCAATAAATCTCCTGTGAAGCTCCAACAAGTTGTAAGAGTTCTTGTTCCTTTTGTAGTATGGGGATACCAGGGTACCTCCTAAACTTTCCATCTGTAGTCTCTTATGCTTGCTTTGTGGCCAGACCATTGATGTTCTGGTCAGGTAGTCAGTATTTAGTAAGCACCTATTATGTATCATATGAGCAGGTAGGTGGGACAGAGGATAGAATGCTAGATTTGGAGTCATGAAGACTCTGTGGATGTGTGACTCTGAACAAGTCATCTAACACTGTCTCAATATTCTCATCTGTCACATGAGCTGAGGAAGGAAATGGAAAACCGCTCCAGTCTTTACTTTGTCAAGTATCCCAAAATAGGCTCATAAAGTTAGACATTATTGAAAAACAACTGAACAACAAAAATGTTTCATACACATAAAGATATTTTATGCCATATTCTTGTGTAAATTATCATTGCTAATAGACTATATCTTATTTACATCTATCATAGGCCTTTGGATTACAGTTTGGTAAACTGATAATTTTAGATCTTCTGATAAGATAATATTCCTTGATTTTTAGCCATAGTGTTTCTAGAAGAATATTGGCCTTGAAGAAGCAAGCTTTTGTTTGACTGAGTATTTAGATTACTAAAATTACTTAAATTCTCAAATGCTATTTGTCTCATTCTTCTAATCAATTACTATTTTAAGGCTCAGTCCTTTGTCCATAGGCAACATCATTCAACAATACATATTTTTTTTATTAAAGTTTTTTTTCAAAATATATGCATCAATAATTTTTCATCATTGATCCTTACATAGCCTTGTCTTCCAAATTTTCTCCTTCTTCCGCCATCCCCTCCCCTAGATGGCAAGTAAAGCAATATATTTTATATATATTAAAATATATATTAAATCCAATATATGTAACATATTTGTACAGTTATCTTGCTGCATAAGAAAGGTCAGATCAAAAAGGAAAGAAAATGAATAAGAAAACAAAATGCAAATGAACAACAATAAAAAGAGTGAGAATGTTATGTCATGATTCACACTTAGTTCCCGCAGTTCTCTGGGTGAACAGTTCATATTGTTGTACTAATTCAACAAATTATTTATTTTTACACCATCATATAGATCACAAATATCAGCGAGTATCAATTATGATGTACCTGCCAAAACTCACAAAATTAATTGAATCATATTATAATATTCAACAAGATAAATAAAATAAAGATATCAATAAAATGAATAAAAATGCAATGAAATATGTTAATATGTGGTTTTCTAAGTAAATATATAGTCATTTGGATCTTTATATAAAGTAACATTTCTCTTTCTTTGGCACCTCTAGTCTGGGACATATACACTTTTCATCCATTTTGTTTGATAGTATGACTAGTTAGACCAATATGTTTCATGTTGCTTCTCATCTCCATGAAAGAACTTTGTTGCACTCTAGAATTTATTGAAATTATTACCATATCATTCTTTTAACAAAATCATTTGGAGAACTCCACCATTAATAAAGAATCCTCCTTTTGTTTAGACTTTGTGCATAATATCATCCATGACAATGGCAAACAATTTAGGTAAACTTATCTTTCCTTGTTTAACACATTTCTCAGAGTCAATACTCTAGCAGATCATTGAAGAAAATTATTTTTGATTTGCCCATCATAGAGACTATGGGATTTTTATTTTTTTATTTTTTTGGAAAAAAGCCTGTAAGGTTGCATTTTGCTTTTCTGGGTTAAATGTGTTCCTAAAAATCAATAAATAATAACCCCAGCAGAATGTTATATTCTTTAGACTTCTTTGTCAGTTTGTGACTATGAAGATGTGGTCTGTGTAAAATGATTTCTGACATCAAATTATACCTATTTTAATCATTTTCCTGATTAGACAGAAACTTAATATTTATTTTGATGAGTCTTTAAAGGAGTTTGATTTCATTACTCATCCTCTTCTTTGGGGAGGGGGTAAAATTAGGACTCATTTGTGTCTTTGTTGATGTTTCTATACATGCTAGGCTTTGGGAAAGTTTGGGATTTAGAAAAATATGAATAGGGCCAGAAAGGAGGAACAAGATAGGATTTAAATATACATTTGAATACACAGATACATATCTGAGTAATATATGCATGTATATCATATGTGCATGTCTAGGACTATTTCTGTGATTTCATTAGTGTAAGGAGCTCCCAAGGAAATCCCTTCTATGAATACAGATCAGTATCCTCTTTGCAATTTATAGTCTTAGAGATTTGCCTAAGATACTGAGAGACTGTGACTTGCCCATGGTAACACACAGACAATATGTAATAGGAAAGAGACTTGAACTCAGTTATTTTTGTCTCCAGGACTAATTATTCACTACAAAACATTATACATATGTACATATGAATATTTGGTATATGTAAATACATATGTCATATGTAAATACATATCCATTATTGGAAAAGGATGAGGAGGTATAAAAATATATTCTAGAATTTAAATCTGTGTAATGTAAAATTTGATAAGAAGCAAATTGCACCCACAATGTACACATTTATCTAGAAAGAGCTATTTACACACATATGTGTATGTGTGGATTTGTGGGTATATGGATTCATGGACTAAATCACATTTTTCATCCACTTTGCTTACAGGTGTAGATAATCAAATTGATCTCTTTTAAATGATTATAAATGTCATCTAGAAAACTCTGGATTTTTCCAGGGTTCATTGGCTCAGCACAATTACCTGCAGATTGGTGCATCTGGAAAAACTCACTGACAATGAGAAGGTCATATGTTTTATGTCCTCTTCCACTCTTGTCTTTATTGAAGACAAGACCTTCTTTTTTGGCAAGTCCAATTCCTCAACATGCATTTTTTTTAATCCTCATTCCCTCCTGACTTCTCCAACAGATGGATCTCCCCCAAAGTTATCCCAATTCTTTTTCCAATATACATTTTCTTGTGATCTTTTGGCTCCTGCTTACAACTATGTCCATTTCTCTCCAATTTAAAAAATTTTCACTTGATCCTATTATTTATTCCTGCCAGTTATTATCTAAAATTTCTCCTCCTTGTTGGATCAGCTCCTTGAAAAAGCCATTTATACCAGGTGCCTGCCTTTCTCCTCTCACTTATTTATAAACTCTGCAATCTGTTTGTCAACCTTTTTTTACTTCTCTGAGCTTTTGCTAGAAGAGTATAATGTCTAGAAGTTTCTACAAACTGTCAACACTTTAAATATGATCATGATGGTAGACTGTGTAATGCTGTCTTTAACTACCAATGATCTCTTAATTGACAAATCTCCTAGCTATTTCTCAGTCTTCATCCTTATCTCTCTTCAGCCCTGAGCCATATTGGTCCCCATATTCTCCTTATTCTTTCCTCTTGGGATTTTATTACATACTTCTCTCCTGGTGCTCTTTCTATCTGCCTGGAGGCTCCTTCTAAGTTTCTTTTGTTGGATCTTTGTGTCCATGTCATGTTCTCTGACCATGGATGCCCCCCAATTCTCTGTCCTTTGCACTATTTTTTCATTTTATCAGTAGCTCCCGAGCTTTTGGGTCTCAGGACCCTTTTATACTATTAAAATTATTAAGGAATCTGGAGTCGTTTTGTAGTGTGAAACATATACACACACACACACACATATGTATACACATACATATATAGAGAGAACACTACCATATCAAAATCAAAACTGATAAATTTAAAAACTATTTATTAATTCATTTTAAAATTATAATAATAAACCTATTATGAAAATAGTTACACTTTCCTTTTTATAATGTGTTTTGTTTTAAAATTACAAACATTTACAGATTATTCCCACTTAGTGAAAGATCTGTCTATAAACAGTTAAGTAAAACTAATAATACCGAGACTTCATCTGAAAGTACATACATTTCACATCTGTAGCATTCCATTACCTCTTTATTTAAAAAAAAATTAAATGAACAGACATTTGTCTCCCCTTCTCTTGTGTCCTGCTTCACTGAAAAAAAAAAGAAAAACAATTTTTTGTAATAATTATGCAAACAAAAAGAATTCTCTCATTAGAGAGATATAGATATCCATAAATCTATATATAGATTGATGTGTAGATGGAGCTATAGATAGACATGTAGATATACAAGGTAGAAAGGTAGATAGATAGATAGCTATATAGATGGATGGATGGATGGATGGATAGATAGAGCTATAGATAACGGTTCTCATTCTGCACCCTATATCCATTACCTCTCTTGAATGAATAGTATGTTTCACCATTAGTGCTCTGGAGTCATGAATGGTCATTGTATTGATCATGGTTCTTACAGCTTTCAAAATTGTTTGTTTTTACAGTATTATCATATAATTTGTTCTGCTCTGATTACTTCATTCTATATCAGCTTATAAAAGTTCTCAAAATTGTTCATTTTTACAATATTCATGCTACAGTATAAATTATCCTTCTGGTTCTGCTCACTTCATTCTGCATCCACCAAAAATACATCAGGAAAGTATATTCTCCACACATTTCAGTCAGTTGTGTGACAGTAAAGATGTGATCTGGTGTAAAAATATTCTCTGGAAGCATGTCCATTCCCTTTTTGTATTTTTATCAGATATGCCACTTGTGTATGACAAACCATTTTAATAAAGATTTTATACAAATGAGAAAGCAGGTATACTGTTTACTTATTAGAAATGTCTTCTTAGTTGCTTCTGTCTGGTAGTAATATCATCCATGGTCATGATTCTTTTGGGATCTTTGCCTGTTTTGTGCTATATTGAAAAATGATCTCTAAAGTACTGTTTTGTTGTCTCCAGCACATTTTTTCCCTTTTTTATATTTGGTCCAATCACTCTTTTTAATTTTCCTAATCTTCTTAAGGGTTTTTGCCCTGTTTTTTCATATAGAACTTGCAGTAATAAGATAATGATTCTACTATCATCACTGATAAAAAACATATATCTTTAAAAATATGAGATTTATTTTATTTCACATGTTTGTTATTTTATTTCCAATTCTAACTATGAATAGCTTATCTGACTCCCACCAAATTTCCTGCAGGCACATTTTATCTCACTTGCTTTTCTTGTTTTTGAGCTGATCATCTCTTTGGTCATTGAATAAAAATCACAGCTTCTAGGTCTTTATATAGGTAACCTTGCTCTATCCCTAATTTCCCTCCTTCCCTCATCACCCATCACTTTTTAGCTAGGATGGACCTCAGAGAGCATACATAAGCTACCATCAGGAACACACATTACAACTTGGCAGAAACTTCTATATGTGACAGTCTTCTCACAAAACCTTAGGGAGATGGAAATGATCACCATAGTCTGCTGAGTGAATGAAATAGAATTAATAATAATAATAAGGTAGAAATTAATAATAATGGTATTGATATAGAGCTTTAAGTTTGGCAAATGATTTACCTGAATTATCTCATTTAGCCCTTTGTATAGAACAAGCAGACTTGTGTGTGTATTTCTGTGTTGTGTATGTGTATGTATATACAGGGACTATTTGTCGAATGCAAAAGGGTTATATATTATGAGTATGTATGCAAATACACATACATATGTGTATATAAATATAAATAAATATATGTTAATATGGCCAATAGATAGCAGTGATATTACATATAATAACTAACATTTGCATAGCGCTTATTACATGCTAAGTACTGTGCTGACAGACTAGTTAGCTTATAGATTTAGAGCTAGAAGAGACTATGGGGTTCACCAAATACAGGCTCATTTTATAAATTCGCAGTTTACAATTCTTACCTGACAGATGAATAAACTAAGGCTTAGAGGGGTCAAAAGACTTACCCAAAATCACAGTGCTATGATACAGGTGGGATTAAAACATCCTTTAATATATTCTGTATTTCCTTTTGCATCACTCTCAGTTCTCAATTTTTCCTCCTCTCTTACTTGATTTTCAAAATCCCTTTTAAGCTCTTCCATGGCCTGAGACCAATTCTCTTTGAGGCTTGTTATCTTCTTCTGAGTATGTATTTTGATTTTCCTTGTCACTATAGTAACTTTCTATGTTCAGAATCTTTTTCCGTTGTCTTCTCTTTTTCCCAGCCTATTATCTGGCTTTTAACTCTTCGTTAAAATAGGGTTTCTTTTCCAGGGTGGAGGGTGCACTGTCCCAAGCTTTTATCAAAAATCTTTCTAGAGACCTGACTACAAGCCCTCTTTTCTGCTCTGCAACTGTGAGGAGTAGCCCCTCTTTATTCTGGCTGCAAATTCTAGTCTGATAAAGCTTGACATGTTCTTTACAGTATATAATGCTGTTTCTTGTAGGTCTGCTGCTCCACTCCTAGCTTTTTCCAATTTCTAACTCCCATAGCTATTGTACCACTCAGCTCTGGTTTTCTTCCTGATTTGTTTTGTTTTGTTTTGTTTTCTTGTTCTTTAATAGCTCCTTCATGAAGCCTCTGTCCTTAACGGGTATCCCTATCTCCTGACTTCCTTCTCATGTGATTGCTCTCTCTGTTCCTTGTAGATTCTATTTTCTTTTTCTGTTTGTTTTCAACCAATACAATCTTACACCCTAAAACCAAAAACCCTGGGAGTCCAATATCCCAGAGCTTTCTTTCATATGTACTGCCTATGTTAGATACCTTGGAAAATAGCCATTGCCAGGGAAACCCAATCTCTGCCTATATATAAAACCACTATTTTTCTTTAAGTACTCCCCCCCTCCCTCAAAAACCTGCACTCCCTATTTCCTGAAAAATAAAGTCCAAACTTCTTGATCTGGCATTCATGCTGGTCTCAATGTAATACTATAGGTTTCTTTTTCATTGTTCCTTTAAATGAATCCTACATTCCATTCAAACTTATTTATTTGCACTTTGATTTTAGACTGTTAAGCTTTTATTTGTGTCTTTCTACCTCTATGAAACACTCTCCTCTTTACCTTCCATCTTACTTCTCCTTTAAGACCCACCTGGAATTCCATATCCTTGAGGAAAATTGAAGCGACCTCTCTGCTCCCTAAATTCCAGCTGCATTTATCTGTACAAACCATTTGTCAGTTAATGACTCACTGCTCTGTAATATTATTGTTTGGAACTATTTTCTAAATGCTTTACTGTTATTTAAAACTGATTGCCTCTGCTCTTTAATAGATATAGCTCCCATAAAAGAGGAAACTGAGAAAGACAAATATGCCTCTGATACATGCAGGCTGTGTGAACCAGGGCAAATCACTTAATCTCCCAATGCTGTAGGCAATACTCCAAAGACTGCAAGTCATGGGGAAGGTTCTATTCTACATTGCTAGTGAGACTTTCATCCCTCAGGAGTTCCCTATATCAATGGCACACAGATCTAGTCCTTAACTTTTTTGTTGTTTAAAAGAGCAGATTTGGGTTCTTGTTCCAATTCTGCTCTTACTTAATAATAGCTAGCATTTTTAGGATACTTTTAGATTTACAAAGCATTTTACAAATATTACCTCATGACAACCCTGAGAGATACATGCTATTGTTATCCCCACTTTACAGATAAATAAATTGAGGGAGGCAGAACTTAAATAACTTGTCTAAGGCCACATACCTAACAAGTAACTGAGGCAGAATTTGAATTCATACCTTTCTAACATTAGATCCAGCTTTCTATCTCCTCTGCAATCTAATGTTTTATAGTTTGTTTCAGTTATGGTCACTTCAAGGGTTTTCTTGACAAAGATGTAATAATTATCCATTTCTTTCTCCAGCTCATTTTACAGGTGAGGAAACTGAGACAAATAGGGTTAAATGACTTACCCAGAGTCATACAGCTAATAAATGTTGGAGGCTGGCTCTAAATTCTGGTCTTCCTGACATTGTACCACCTAGCTGACCAAATTTTATGGCTTAAACTTGCATAAGTATCTGATCCTCTCTGGGACTCAGTTTTCTCTTCTATCTAAGAGAATAATAACCCCATATCACTGATAGAATCAGATGAGATAAATGTCTCTAAAAATATTTTTATTATATACAAAGTAGTCATTATTAAACTTTCTATTTTCTAATCTTCTAGCATGAAGATCACAAATCTCCTTGAGTCCTTGAGTTCTTATACTTTGAAATGAATTTGACATTGATGAATTTATTCCATTTTTACTTTAAATAGGTAAATTGTCTGGGACCCCCAATAAAGGTAGACACAGAGCAGGGCTCTGTCTAGGCTGAGGTCTTGGTAATTTCAATATCGAATTTCAAATTCTGAGGAAAAAAAGTAGTCCCCTTGAATGAGAAAAAAATAAAAAAAGGAAATTAATTTCTACTTGTTTTATGAAATGATGTTTGGGATCTTGGCAGGGAGAGATGAAAAGTTGCAGATGTTGAAATTACCAAGTTATGCCCTGAGAACAAAGATGGCCCTAGAACAGCAAGGGCCAGTCAGAGCCTTGATTCAGTATTTCCCTTTGAGGTCATTTGTTTCCTATCTTAGGCTACCAGGGATTTATTCTAAGAGAGTTTCCACTCTCTCCCATGGAATTAAAGAGGTTTCTCTTTTGTGAAAACTAATATCTCCTGCCTATTCCAAATTACACAAAGAACCACCAAAAATAGTCTTCACAATGTCAGGAGACCTTGGGTGTTTATTTAAGGAACAGGACTGAATTTAAGGATGAACTCATTGAAGTAGTTATCCCTAGAGACAAAGCAGGGCCTCTGAATAGGATATACCTATCACTGCTGCACCATGTCCCTCCTGGCCCTCCTGGCAAAGCCATTTGATTCTTTCTGTTTCTAGTGTAAACACATACTGTGTCCAAGTCAATCTAATTCTAGACTCAGAAGACAATTAAATGAGGCAGTGTGACTCATTGGGCTGAACCGGTAGTGCTTAAGGGCCAATAAACACAGGGATGATTGTGTATCTCTACCCTATCCCTGGGGGTAGGCTCAAATGACCTGGGGCAGCTCTCCTTCTCAATGGTCCTATTTCCTTTGCCAGCTAATTAGAGGTCCAGTTCCTGACCTTTTTCAAGCTATTACCTGGAGCCTGTATCTCTGTTTAGTTTCTTCATCACAGCTATCTTCTACTCTGTAACCATCATCATCATCACTAGGATTTACATAGGGCTTTAAGGCTTGCAAAGTGATTTACATGCTTTGTATCATCTGGTCATCATGAAAATCCTATAAGGTGAACTCATTTTACAGGAAGAAACTGAGCATGAGAAAAAAATTAAATGTCCAAAATCAAGCTGTTAGTGTCAAAATTGGATTTGAATTCAGGGCTTCCTGACCCCACATCCAGCACTCTTTCTATTACACCAACTAGGTGCCATCATGGCATTATTGCTTTTGTTGAACTTTTCCATCTGCTACTCTAGGGCCATGCTGCCCTAATTGGGTAGAGTCCACCATATTTAGCTAGCTGCCAAAAAAATGATTTTCATCCTGATACAGAATGTTTATTAGCCTCTCCATATCCATCTTTTGGTAGGGGAACTATAACCAAATAATTACTATTATAACTTCTGAGAAAGGTTTGCCAATGGCTACCTCATCAGCCTGAAGACCTCCCAGACCAAACCATCCTTCCCACAACTTTAATCCTAACAAGGATCAACTTCTATGAAAATGAAAATTCCTCCAAGGGAAGGGCTTGTATCTATATCTAGTGTTTAGCACAGTTCCTGGCACCTGAAATGCTTTTTCCTTTCATTCATACATTCATTCTCACAATGATCATCGGCTTCTTTGAGTATATAAAGACTTTATCAGGGGAGTACTCAATCAGTTTGATAATCTCTTTAATCTGATGAGATGACAAGGTATGAAACTTAATCCTGGAACTCTATTTGGATCTTCCTACATTCTACAGAGAATTCTTTGACATTTTTCTTGCCACCTTAGGAATTTGGAATTAGATTGTCTTATTTACTACAGGGTTCTAGTCTAAAATTGATCATACACAAAAATTTGTGTTTTTTTTTAGCCTGAGCATGATAAATTGACTTCCAATTAATCCCAAGTATCAAATCCATTTTTGATATCCGACATATTGGAAGTAACAAAATTGGTTCACACCCCTTCCCTCTTTTTTTTTTTTCTTTTCTTTAAAAATCAGTTAGTTGTGTTTAACTTAGCATAGTGCATTGGACTTGAAGAAAGAAAGATATGAATTCAAATCCTACCCAAGATACTTGCAATCTTATCTATGTGAACTAGAGCAAATATAACCTCTCTTGGCCTGAGTTTCCTTATGTATAAACTGTGGATAATAGCATCTACTTTATAAAGCTGTGACAGGAATAAAGCATAATACATGTAAAATGCTTTCCAAACCTCGCTATTGTTGTTGAAATAGATCTTTATAAACACCAAGGCACCAATGAGAACATTATAAAATTTCATCTGCTTGTTCAATGCACATAATTATGGCTTGGAGTTCAGAGAGGCAGGTATAATCACTAGATTTACCAGCTATGGGAACTTCTAAAAAATGTTAATTCTGAGAGCATTTTAGAATCAGAGCCATTGCCAGAAATTAGTGCATAGCCCTAGAGAAAAATAGTCAAGGATAAGACAACTAGTGGAGCCTCTCCAAATTGTTAATAACTAAAAGGAAGTAAGGATACAGACCCATGTACCTCAACCAATCAGTCAATACGTTTTTATTAAGTGCTAACTATGTGCCAGGTACTGTGCTAAGATTTGGCTATATGAAAGGAAGAAAAAAAGTCCTTATCTTTAAGAAGCCTTTCAATCCCATTTTGATATGCATGGAAAATAAATATTTAAGTGGGGGACATCTTTTGGGATTATAATTAGGGGAGGCTCTGATCAATATGATAAATTCTCCCATGTCAGTTGTACTACATGGCTACTTAAGGTAATTGAGTTTGGAAACTCAGATCCAGTAATATGCATGCTCCTAAGACAAGGTCTAATCTCTTAATGGTACTTCCAATGAATTTACCAAGGAGAATCTAGGCTGTGAGAAGGGAAGGAATGGGGACTGGACCTGTCATCTCCTTGATACAGTAGCCTCTGGGTAAGGGAATTCTCCCTATGAATGTAGATCAGCAGCTTTACAGCAATTTATCATCTTGGGTTGTTCTTGTTCAGGCTGACACTTCGTGACTCCATTTAGGGTTTTCTTGGCAGAAATATTGATGTGGTTTTATATGTCCTTCTCTAGCTCATTTTGCAGATGAAGAAACTGAGGCAAATGGGGTAAGTGACTTGCCCAAAGTCACAGAGCGAGTAAGAGTCAGAGACCAGATTTGAACTTGGGAAGAAAAATCTTCCTGACTTTAGACCTCGCACTCTATCTGCTGTGCCACCTTAGAGAGTTGCTTACCATATTAAAAAGTTAAGGGACTTTCTTAGGACCACACAGCCCCCACATGTGAGAAGTCGGACCTGAATTCAGATATATCTCATTCCAAGGCCAGCTCTTCAGCCATTATATCCAGTGCTTCTCTGAATACAAATAACTGAAGAAAGTAAAAGGATAAAATACTTCATAAAAGACATTACAGAATCTCAGAACTGAAATAATAATAGTAGCTAATATTTATATAGTGCTTTAAGGTTTGTAAAGCACATTACAAATATTATCTCATTCCATCCTTATAACAACCCAGGAAAGTAGGTGTTATTATTATCGTCAATTTATAGATAAGGAAGTCGAGGCTGAGAGACATAAAGTAATTTGTGCAAGATCACCCAGCTTAAAGATGGAATTCTGCCCAAAGGGCTATCAAACTCTGCATACCCTTTGATGCAGCAGTGTCTCATCTGGGCTTGTAACCCAAAGAGATATTAAAGGAGGGAAAGGGACCCACATGTGCAAAAATGTTTGTGGCAGCCCTCTTTGTAGTGGCCAGAAACTGGAAACTGAGTGGCTGCCCATCAGTTGGAGAATGGCTGATTAAATTGTGGTATATGAATGTTATGGAATATTATTATTCTATAAGAAATAATTAGGAGGATGATTTCAGAAAGGCCTGGAGAGACTTAATTGAACTAATGCTAAGTGAAGTGAGCAGAACCAAGAAAACATTGTACACAGCAATAAGATTATGTCACAGACAACTATGATAGAAGTGGCTCTTTTCAATAATTAAGTGATTCAGGTAATTCCAGATTTGTGATGGAGAAATCCATTTGCACCCACAGAGAGGACTATGGGAACTGAGTGTGGATTACAACATAGAATTTTCACTTTTTTGTTGTTGTTTACTTGCATTTTGTTTTCTTTCTCGTGGCTTTCCTTTTTGATCTGATTTTTCTTATGCAACGTGATAATTGTGGAAATACGTATAGAAGAATTACACATGTTTAACATATATTACTTGACACCTAAGGAAGGGAGTGGGGGGAAAGGGAGGAAGCTTAACTTATTGAGCATAGTTCTAAATTGTTCTCCAGAACAGTTGGATCCATTCACAGTAACACCAACAATGCATCAGTGTCCCAGTTTTCCCGTATTCCCTCCAACATTCATCATTATCTTTTCCTGTCATCTTAGCCAATCTGACAGGTGTGTAGTGGTACCTCAGAGCTGTCTTAATTTGCATTTTTCTCATCAATAGTGATTTGGAGCATCTTTTCATATGATTAGAAATAATTTCAATTTCTTCATCTGAAAATTGTCTGTTCATATCCTTTGACCATTTATCAATTGGAGTATGGCTTAAATTCTTATAAATTTGAGTTAATTCTCTATATATTTTAGAAATGAGGGCTTTATCAGAACCTTTGAATATAAAAATGTTTTCCCATTTTATTGCCCTTCTAATCTTGTCAGCATTAGTTTTGTTTGTAAAAAAAAAAAAGCTTTTTAACTTAATATAATTAAAATTATCTATTTTGTGATCAATAATGATCTTTAATTCTTCTTTGGTCACAAATTCCTTCCTCTTCCACAGGTCTGAGAGGTAAATTATCCTATGTTCTTTTATTTTGTTTATACTATCATTCTTTATGTCTAGATCATGAACTCATTTCGATCTTATCTTGGTATATAGTGTTATATATGGGTCAATGCCTAGTTTCTGCAATACTAGTTTCCAATTTTCCCAGCAGTTTTTGTCAAATAGTGAATTCTTCTCCCAATAACTGGGGTCTTTGGGTTTGTCAAGCACTAGATTGCTAGTTATTGACTATTTTGTCCTGTGAACCTAACCTATTCCACTGATCAACTAGTCCATTTCTTAGCCAGTACCAAATGGTTTTGATGACTTTTGCTTTATAGCCATCTTCATTTTTTTCTTTTATTAATTCCCTTGAAATTCTTGACCTTTTGTTCTTCCATTTGAATTTTGTTGCTATTTTTTCTAGGTCAGTAAAATGATTTCTTGAGAGTTTGATTGGTATAGTACTAAATAAATAGATTAGGTAGTATTGTCATCTTTATTATATTCATTCGACCTATCCAAGAGCACTTGATATTTTTCCAGTTGTTTAGATCTGACTTTATTTGTGTGGAAAGTGTTTTGTAGTTTTGCTCATATACTTCCTGACTTTCCCTTGGCAGAAAGAGTCCCAAATATTTTATACTATCAATAGTTATTTTAAATGACATTTCTCTTTTTACCTCTTGCTGTTGGATTTTGTTAGTGAAATATATATATATGCTGATGATTTATGTGGATTTATTTTGTATTGCTAAAGTTGTAGATTGTTTCTAATAGTTTTTTAGTTAATTAGTTGATTCTCTAGGGTGAGACAAGATTTAAAATCTGACTTTGACAGGGGCAGCCAGGTAGTACAGGTCTGGCAAGTTCACTTCCCATGTTCTCTAAAAGGTAAACTAAGTTACAGAAAGTTCAACAGACTTGCTTAAGGTCATATAGCTGTTAAGTAAGCCAGGCAAAATTTGAATTCAACTCTTTTTGACTTTTAAGTGCAGCACTGTCTCTACTAAAATACATTTCAAGGGGCACTGAAGAAATTTTCTGGGGGCTTTTTAAAGCATTTGAAGTAGAGAACTTTTCAAGTTCCTTCCACTTTGAAGATTTTCATTCTTTCACATAAAGGGGACCAGAGAAATGACAAAAGTAAGTTATTGGCATATCTTGAGCAATTTGTATCAATTAGAGATGGGGAAAAATTTCAAACAGATCTTGCCTTTAAGTAGGCAGTGATAGCTGTGCCTACAAAACATATACAGATGTCAAACAGACCCTGATATTTGCTATCACTTCACAGGTTGGAATTCAGAAAGCTGGGGCAGCAATTTCTTCACAGATCCTGTACTTTATCTTCCCCCAAAGGCAAGGAAGTCAGTTCAGTATATCATTAGGAACTTTCTACTACCTCATTTGGTTCAAGGGGAATATTGTACTTCCACTGAATGATAAGCCTTTGGTTTCTACAGTACAGACAAGGCCAGTGAAATCTGGAAACTTAGTTTTCTGGGGTTTGGAGCCTTAGAAATGGTTCTTTTCTGAATCCAATGAGAACTGGATGGCAATAAAGTCTTATCTTTTAGTCTCTATTGTTTTATTCCTGTTCCAGGGGCTTTGAAATGGCCTGAATGATTTCTCTCTGTGTGAGCTACATATTTATTGATCCTGCCAACTCAGGTCCTTGTGAGATAGATTTTGAGATATCTTGTGCTCCCAAAGGCAAAGAAGGTCTTTCTTTTTGTACAAGTTTGTGATAGAATGCAGAGAATAAAGGAGATGGTGAATTTCTAGCAAAGTTTCTCTCTTTCCCTGTTCTTAGCTTGTGGATATATACCCATCAAGGGGGACTTTATGCAATTAACAGCATTTCTCTTCCCTTTACTTCCCCCCCTTCCCTTTACTTTGACCAGATCCAAAGAAATCTCACTAGCATTGAAGCCATTTACCACTCGCCCAAGTGAGTGATGATAACCAGAGATCCAGCTATTAGATGGCAGGTAGATGAGGCTCCTATGAGAGGGGTATCACAACTGTATTTCCTTTTCTTTGATTCCTATCCTTCCTCTTAGAAGAGGTCCCTCCATGTCCCAAACACATAGAGACTTTGGGGTTTAATTACCTACAAACCAGTCGGTCAACATTTAAATTGCAAAAAGCTAAATAAAATAAAAGCAGGATGTAGATAATATCTAGGTTGTGCAGTACCTCTCCCCTTTACTATCCTATTCCTTTTGTAGCTCTCCAAATAAGTAAATTTTTCATTAAACCATTGTACCAGGTAGACTATTTCTCTAAAAAAGGAAAACAGATAATGTTGGTTTGATTACCCTCAGCAATGGTGTAGGAACAGTGGTTATTGTTACAAAACACTGATGAAAGACAGAGCCAAGAGGATGACTTCAGTGGCTCAAGAATGATAAGATTTTTTTATCCCAAAGGATAATATCAAATGGCACATCCTTCTTTTTCTCTGTTTTGTAAGATTTTTATTTTTTCTGGTCCAGTGCTCAAGGCACCTGTTCAGAGGATATATATTGTATCCTTTGTGATTCTGGAAGACGATGAATTTCTGGTAGTAGTCTTCTGGTTTGTTTGAGGAGAGAAAAGATTGTCTAATAGATTGATTTTTGATCTAGTGATTCACCACAAATCCCCCAAGCAAAGTGACATAGACACAATCCCTTTTTCTCATCAGTGACCTGAATAACCAAGACCCCATCACTACATTGGTAGATAACTTAAAAGTAAAATCAAAAGTAATTTTTCACAAGGAAGAGAGAGAGAACGTTTGAACTGAATTGAATCACACTGCTGTAGATGTGATGAGAATGAGTGGCTTTTTTTCAGTAGCACTATCAGATATCAATTGAGTCACATATATACTGAATTTCCATAAATTAAATTCATTAATGAATCTTTTCTTTAACTATTCCATTTAGGTATCCACTATGTGTATAGCAAGAGTCACTGAGGTTCCAAATCAGAAAGCTGATCTCAGAGTTAATGAGACTTAGTTTCATGTCTTATGTCTAACATATAAAGGCTGTATAATCCTAGGCAAATAATTTAACTTCCCAGTGACCTAGGCAATTCTTTAAAACTATAAGTTGCAATTGCTCTAAATGACTCCACTCACCAGCTCTGAGATTTCTCAGACCACTAGCATTGTACCATCCAGCATGTACCATCCAGCCCTATCAGAAAGGGTACTGTGCTCTTTGAGCAAATACAAATTGCAGTAGCTCAAAAGAAATGTGGGATGTGCAAATTTAGAAAATCTACTTCAAATATTCACATGGGCCACTTGTGTCTGACCTGTGGTATTGCCTTCCAAGCTCATGTTAGTTTGATCAATCACAGTTACATATTGTAAATTGACTCAGACATAGTGATGTCATTCTAGTCATCTTTGAGAAGGAAGGACAGCAACCAACTAATTCTGGCTACCATTCCCCCATTAGAATGTAAAGTTTGTGAGAGCCAGATTATCTTTCTTTTTCATTTAATATAGGTTAATACAGTGCTTGACAAAGATCTTAACAAATGCTTTATAAAATTCATTGCATTGGTATAAAGAAATTCTTCATCTGGGAATTCCCTATATCATTGAAATCATGGACCCAATTATTATCTCTATCCCTATCTGTATGTTCTTAGCAGTGAGATAAGTATTACAAAAGACACAAAGATAAACAAAAACTAGCTTAATTTTGAAATTTGAAATCCAAGAAGGATGATATGACACAAACACAAGAACATAATATTAATCAATAAATAATAAGTACTCGAAATGTATTACAAGTATTAGATTGGCAGGTCACATGACAAGATGGTGGACTAGATAGTTTCTTTGATCTCTGTGACTTCTCAAAGTTTTCCAAGAAAGGAATTATACACCAAAGATAAAGAAACTTCAGCTATTTCCATGATATAGGAGACATAGAATACACAAAAAAAGGTTTAAAAAAAAGCCTAGGGACTGACTCTGGGATAACTGAGTTCAAGCTCACTAAGCACCCTTTCCTTGCTTCCCATGTTACTGGCAATAAGGTCACAATAGCAGACCCCCTCAAAAACAATACAAAAATCACCCCTTCCTCTCTCATTCCTTCTAGCTCTGTAGAGACCCTGCTGCAGAAGTTTGTTCAATTCTTGATAGCCATCTTGGTCATAGTTCTTCAGGAGCAAAAGCATGCTGGGGCTGTTAACCTGGAAGCACCATTGCTGCAAAGCTCTGAATAGTGCCTAGAAAAATAGACTCTGGACAATTGGTACTGAGCCAGAGAACAGGAGACTGTATTTGTGGAGAGCTGTGCAGCACTTTACCAAGCCTGAAGGAAAGAACAGAGCATCTAGTTGAATTTCTGGCCACCCAAGCCAGTTAGAACAGAAACCTAGATTAGTGAATAAGTTTAGATGTTTTGAGATCCAGCCCTCAAGGAAACCACAAGGAAATCCCCCACAATCAGAGGGGAGAGAAGTCAGAAAGTGAGTGACAAGGAAAATAAGGAGTGGGTAGGAGAAAGTGAGTACAAAAGATTTCAAGAAAAGGTACTAAAATACTAAAGATTTCAAGAAAAAAAAATCTCAAAGACTTAGAACATGAAATGATAAATCAATAAGAAAAACAGGAATAACAGAAGTAAATGTGGCCTCCAGATCTAGTAAATGAGTTCAGGAATTTATTTTAAAAAATACTGCAAAATGAAGGAAAATGATCCAACATTTCATGAGAAAGATAACCCTATGGAATCTGAGGAGAATGTGGAACCACAACCTGCTGCTTTTACTGAGTGTTTTTTATTTTTAATGAGAATTATGAGGGCTTAATTCACATTCTGCATGCAAAAATAATGAATAGCATAGAAAAATTCAATTCTGCAATTGCAGGTCTCATAAAGAAACAATAAAGAGAACAATAGATTGAAAATGCAAATATACAGAAATGAAGGACAACCCAAAAGATTAAAAGTAAAAAAGCAAAAAAAAAATGAAAATATGCTTACTATACAAGGAAAGCATACAAATCTCAAAGGCAGGATGCATAGAGATAATCTAAGATAATAGGTCTCACAGAAGAACAAGACAGAGCAAAAACTTTTAATATGATAATGAAGAAATAATAAAAGAGAACCATATAGAACTTGTGAAAAAAGTTAGAAAATAAAATTCCAATTTAAAGAATTCACTGATAACTTTCTTAAAAAAAACTATCAATTCAAGATTCATAATGGCTAAATTCAACAGTTCAATTCAGAAATTTCTCCAAGCCATAAAGAGAAAGACCATCTAATACAAGGTAAAGAACATTTGAATAATATAAGATTATTTTATACCTTCTAAAAAGGAGGAGGAAATGGAATAATGAGTTCCAAAGATCATTGGAGCTCAGGATGTATCCAGATGATCTATCCTGCACATCTGAATTTACCTATATAGGACAAAAGATGCACATTCAATAACAAAGAAGAGTTGGAAACAGTTTTGGAAAGAAAACCAGAACTGAAGAGATTATTTGCTTTTTAAAAACCACAAATAACAGAACTAGAGGAGTGAATAAATGCAGGCTACAATAGCAACAGAGTAAAAACAGAAAAATTAGTAAGACACTTCTTAAAGGTACACAAGGAGACAAGAATGTGAGACAATATATGGTAGAGGTAATAGTGAAGAAGAGGAAAGAAGGTGGTATTATGGACAGGGCCTGACAACATATGGGACTACATTAGAACATGGACAGATATATAAGATGGGGAGGAGAATGGGGGATTAAAAGGAGTGAATGCTACACTAGTATCAAATAAAGAACTAACAATGAAGGGAAAGTGC
This sequence comes from Antechinus flavipes, assembly GCF_016432865.1. NCBI lineage: Eukaryota > Metazoa > Chordata > Mammalia > Dasyuromorphia > Dasyuridae > Antechinus > Antechinus flavipes. The sequence goes on from NC_067398.1 coordinate 549,610,463, forward strand.
CCTTTTTGATATTAGAAAGAGAAATGCCCACTTGGAAATAGGAGAAGAGAAGGGGAAAGGAGTGAAAAGAGGAAGAAAGGAAGACTTTACTTTGGAAATGGGAGAAAATTCCACTAAGAAATTCTCCTATGAATAAAGGAAGATGAGGTTTTTACTCTTGGAGTCAACTGGAACCTGGAAGAGTGAGAAAGCATGGAAATAGAAAGGAGATCTCCAGGTAAATGTAGGGGGGAAAAAGGTCAGGGGGACAGGGATATGCTTTATCATAGGAAGTATCCTTTCTAACTATTGCAAATAGTTGATTTTGTCATATAAGTGAAGCATGATAGAAAAGGGAAATACATGGGTTAAAGCTCTATAAGCAGAAAGCACCTACAGGCCATAGCCTACAACATGTATCTTGGAAGCTTTGATTGTTTGAAAAATACAGTGAAAAGAGAAAGATCAGATGATTACGGTGGTCATGATTCAAAAAATGGGGCTCTAAAGAGGGGAAAAGATGAATAATGAAGAGTGTGAGAGAAAAACTTTTTGAAAAAGGCACATATATGAAATAAAAAGCTAAAGATAAGGACTGGCTGAAGGGAAGGAGAAGGGAAAACCGACTTGACTGAGAGGAAAAAAAGATGAGAAAGAATTATGTAACTATATGAAAGCAGGGGAGAGAAACAAATCAACAAAACCCAAAGAGAAAAGAATTACAAAGTGGAAGAGAGGATGGGATGGAAGTGAGTAGCAGTATGAGAAAGAAGAGAGTAAGAAGAGAGACATCTTAAAAAGATTAAAGTAAAATAATTGAAGTAATTTAATACTTTGCAATAGAAGAGAGGCAACTAATGACTTAAAAACTATTTTAGAGATAGATTGAAGAAAATATAAACCTCTTATAATTTTAAATGTGAATGGATTAAATAATCCAATAAAATGAAAAAGTGAAATATTGTATAAGAAAAAAAACCCTATATATAATCTATCAGCTCAGGGCTGATCAATAACAATCATCTTTAGAGGTTTAGCCATCCATTCAAATAGATGCTCCCACAGACTTCACAGTTGGAGATTCTCATCAGCTATCTATTATTAACCCAAATCCAAAAGGTAGATCTTCCCCCAATCAGTACACAGACATAATCATGATTTATGTGGAAACACACATATTCACAACATGGGAATAGAGTTGTCATCTAGTTACTGCAGGATTTAAATTAAATAATGATTTCACCATATCTAGATGCATAACTTTACAGACTTCTCGGTGAAACTGAAAAATAACCAGAGTCAAGGATAATTAAACCAAAGGATTTGGGGGCTCTACTGGTCAATTTCAAAATCCTATCTGGTTTATCTCTAAGACAGCTATTATTTCCACAATTCTCCTACATCACTTTGTAAACATGACAATATAACATAATCTTTCCGACCTGATGGCATAGCTGCAGATCTTTATTTGTAATCTAGTAGCCCTGTCCTAGAATTTGAGTCTTGGTGGTCTAGTCATACTTGGGATGTTAGACTCAGCTTAGAATTAATTGTTAATATTGAGAAGCAGCCTGACTCAAAAGAGAGAGAATCCTCATTTCTTTCTCAATCACCTTTTCATTTCCACAATCCCATTGCATCTCACATGTTAAGAATTGGAGATTTTTGGTGCAGTTGGAGCAATCACCAATTACAAATCAATGGGTGTGTATTTTTAAAGGAAATGTGGGCCGTGAAACAATACAAAGGGTACAGGGGAGGTGTGATTCCACAATTATATGAAAAGACTTCCTTTATCATGCAATAATTTCTATAGTTGCCAAACTTTGCTTCTGAAGTATTTAACCTAAAAATGTGTTTCCTTCTTGGCATTATCTATTTCCGTCAGGAGAAAAAACTAAAGATAAGGAGAGGGTATGAACCTGACTCATTGAGAGCCAGTCTAAAGGACTTTTTCTGGAAAAACTCCTTTCAAGAGTTATAGGAGATGGGGTGGTTGGGAAAGACATTTCATCTAGCGTTATGGCCAAGAGGAATATTCTTGACCAAGCAGTTAATTTAGTCACTGACACCCAATACACACTTACCATCATCAGATTTTTAAAAAATGTTTTAGGATGCTATTTTCTAGTTACTAAATGACTGTGACCTTAAATGAACCATAAGAAGCAAGGCTATCATCTTCAAAGGAGAAGGATGTGATCAAAAATACTGAACATCTATCTGTTTATGCAAATGTATGGATCACATTATGTAGCAACTGAAGAATTCCCATCAAAGTCTCTACAGGAAGGGCATGAAACTTCATTATATTAGTCTTATTGAGCTTAACAGAAGACAGAAATATCCTTGGAAGATATATGGTTTCCCCTTAATCAGAATAAGACCTGACTGGGGCTAGTAATTATTCTTCTACTTATGACATAACAAGACACTTCTAAACTTAGACCCTTACTATGTTTTGAGGAGCAGAAGTTATTCTCTTGGTTTGGTTCCTGAGTATAGAACAATAAACAGACAGGTCTCCACATAGGATAATAATTTTTTCCTGGGATATATATTTTTCAAGTCACATCATAAGATCTCATTTTCTCTAAAATTATCTCTAACTTTCCCTAAAATTGTTTGTTTCTTACCTATCTTTCCCTAATACATAGAAGAGATACTATTTCTTTCCTCTCAGAAGCTCTTTTGGTTTTAGGAATAGAGGGAGAACAAATACTTAGTAAATATCCAGTGAAAGCCTCTTGGTCCATTCTATGGTTGGTGTAAGGATACTCTGAGTTCCAGGCTGGATACCTCTGTAAGATTACCCAAAGGAACCTTACCCATGAGAGCTAACACAGTTATATCCTGCCTAATGTCATTCATTGGTTTAGCCAAAAAAAGTGATATTAGCCAAAATAATATTAGAGAAGATGATTAGTTTCATAGAAACATTGTTATAAATGGCATAAATTGGAAATATATATATAAACAAGGTTACAATGGGTTTTTGCAGTTATGTTTGGGCTATTATGTGGTATAGAATGCACAGCACTATTTTGCAAAGCACTATTTGATGGCTTACCATTATAAATTGCATGCCAGCAATGGAAAAGGGGACTTGAAAAGTAACACCTTCTAAGCACTCAGAAAGTCATGTGAGAGAGACAAACAACAGGGAGCCTCACCCTGTGTAACACTGGACAAATAAATCACATTAATTTTATGAGTTTCATTTGCTTCACCTGTAAAGTAAGGGATTTGAACTCAAAGATGCCAAAATTTCCTAACATTTCTGAATCTATGAACCCATAATTCTATTCTTCTCTCCTCTCTGGGATACATCTAGTAAATTGGCTCAGAAAGAAGACTGATGTTTCAATCATGTATATATTTTTTTCCCTAAATAACTTTCTGTTAGGTAATCATCCATTTTTGGAGCTAAATCAAACTTTATAAGATCATCTATTCTAAACCACCCATCTTTCATATGAAGGTGAGGATGAGTGAGTAATTTAAATAATTTTCTTTATTAAATGATCTGAGCTAATTAGCAGAAACTTCACTAGAATCATGGTCTCCTGACTCAAATGCCAGCATTCTTTCCAATTCATCATACTGTCTCTTATTTACATGCAGAGCAAGTCACCATTTTAGGACACAGTAAATCATGTTGGCTTTTACTTCTTTTCCATCTCCATAGCTTTACATCTGAGTTGTTTATATTTCAGAAAAGCAGCCTGGATTGTCAAGAATGAGATAGCTTACTAGAGGTTTCTCCTGATATTTATTTAACCTCCATGTAAAACATCCCTCTCCTCCCCCCTTTTTTTTCTAAACACTCAGACACCTATCTGAGTGGACATTCTTCTCACTGATTGCTGCCATTAGGAGGTTATAGCCCAGAGAGGAGACAGCAGGACTTATTCTCATGGAACCAGCAATTCCATAAATCTGTCAGGTCTGAGTTCTCTAGTGGTACCTCATCTAGCTTACCACCAGCTTCTTTTTTATTTTATTTTTTCTCTCTTTTTCTTCCTTTAAATTCTTATGTCAGTCAACTTCAAATGACTTCCAGTTGCAGAGAAACTTTAATTTGAACTCATAATGTAATTGTATCTCAGATAGCTGGTACTATTATAGAATCATATATGAAAAATCAGTCATGGACATTGCTTCAGCCATGATACTCAACTTTGGCTCAACATCCTCAATTGCTTCTCTCCTTGAATTAGAAGGCTAGAAGGGAAAGCAATAAGCTCTTCCAAGTGCTCGCTTTATGGAGGGCTCAGAATTCTCTGGCTAATTTCATTTCCCATCAGCTGCTCTGTTTGGTTTCAACTCCAGAAACATAATGGTGGGGGATCTCTGGATGGAGCTCCTTCCTTTTTTGGCTTCCTTTTTTGTATAATTTTCCCTTATTAGATTATAAGCTGCTTGAGAGTAGGGACTATCTTTCCTTTTATTTATATCTCTAACACTTAACATCTAACTGGCATTTTAATGTTTATTAAATTGTTATCATTATTTAATATTACATATTAATATTAAATAGATTAAATAATTAACAGTATTATCAATCAATTTATGTTAGTAATAGACTGATACCATATATTAACTATTAATACCAACTATTATTTCTATATTTATTATATATTATTCAATATATTATTGTTTATATATTAGAACATACTTATTATTCATTATATATTTATTAGATACATTCTTGCATGTATGAAGATACACACACACACATATATATATATGTATATATATATATACACACACCTTCACTCACAGATTTAATTTTAATCTTGCACTTAACAGAGTTAGGATCACAAACATATCTTTGATTTGTTATTATATATATTTACTATTTTTATTGACTGGGGCATAAGACAACTCCATTTTTTAAATATGTAAACACACTGACACATAATGCTTTTTTTTTACTTTATTCACTTCTGCCCATCTCTCCTATACACACTTACATCAATATATGATTCCATGCCAGCATAATCAAAGATGAAAGAATAAAAAATTTATTAATTCTTCATTATGTATAAAGCACTGTTCTAAACATAGGGGATGCAAGTGGAAATGAGATGGTCTATGTTCTCAGGAAGCTCACATTCTAAAAGGAGAGACAGTAAACATAGAAGTCAGGTAGAAAGATCTCATGGTCCTTAGGGTTCAGCAGCAAAGCATATATTAATACCTTTTCTTTATGCTGTTTCTATAACATCATATGTCACCTGTGAAACAGTCACCGTGATGTTGTTAGGCACGGTACAATAGTAGTAATGCTTTTATTTCAATAATGTTTAAGTATTATCTAGTACTTTCTTCAACATTTCTCTATGGAGGACTAATTGATAATGGCCCCTTCCATCAATTTTCCATATAGGACAGTCACCTTTATTTGGACACACACAAAGACCATGAAGTCAGCAAGGCAGTAGGTTATAACTGCCAAATGAATAAACTGTCTTCACATCAGATAGAGGAACAAGGGCAAAGTCCATTTAAGTATATTTTAGCAGTGGCAAGCTAAGATCCTAATGGGGATAGCAATAATGCATGGTGAGGAAAAGCCATATGCTCTCTTCTAATCAATCTAAAAAGGTTTCATAGAAGTGTCATTTGGAAAGTTATTCAAATGTGTAATAGGATTTGTTCCCTCCCAATGTGACAGGCTCCCCCATGTGACAGGTCTCTTGTTTAGATAAGACCAACTGTCCTACAACTGTCTTGCAAACACTGCCTTCATCCTATAACTTGGAAATTCGAAATAAGGTTATTTGTCACCCCCACTCACAGAAATGTCTCCTGTTTGGATGCAGCTGCTGAAATTCACTTATGCCTCTGGCCATAGTCAAGAAAAGCAGTTTATTTAGAAAAAAAGGCATGGTAATATCATGACACATCACAATAGTTAACAGCTTTCCCCCTTAATTGTCTGGTTTCTCCTGAGCTAAGGAAGAATAAACCTGCAGCTTATCATTAAACCTGCCTTCTCCCCATACAACAGGAGTAAAAATCATCTTAAACTGCCTTAGCAAAGTGGTAGGACAGAACCAGAGTACGCTGCAGAATTTTTTATGATTTTTCTAGAAGTTCAGCAAACATTCTCAGAACTGATTTCCTGCTTCTCCTCTATGACCCCTAAACTCCTGTTTTCCCTCCATTGCACCTTAAACGCAAGTCTTCCCAGCATGAAAAGGCAACGCCTCGTGGCTAGAAGCTGTTCTCACAGAGGGGTGAGTGTCTGAAGGGACCAAACCACAAAAACGTTCATAAGCCAACCAAAGCTAGAGGAAATTTCTTCCTTCTCCACTTTTCAAATTGACCTTCCTGATACATACTTGCCTCTTCTGTTACGTACTTGCCTCTTCTCTTAGGTACTTGCCTCTTCTGTTACATGCACATGGTCAACCAGCCCTGGCACAGAAACCATGCTGGAAATACATTTCCAGGTATTAGAAGGGCAGTGTTAGTGAGGGCAGGTGTTAGAGAACATCACCCAGAGCCTCCAGGGCCACATCTCAACACAAAGACCTCCCCTTCATTCGACAAGAGAGATGATTTTGTGGGTTAAGGTCAAAAAAAGTCCAGAAGATTGAAAGTCACAGTGGGGTGGGTGAAAACACAAAGAATACATGTGATTGAATTGAGTAAAAAAAGCTGTCTAGGACTTATGAGGACAAGGAATTCTGAAGGAAGAGATTTCAAACACTGAGAGAAGATTTTTTTGGTGGGTTTTGAGTTTGGGGGAGTTTTGTTTTTGTTTTTGTTTTTTTGGCAAGGCAGTTGGGTAAGTGATTTGCTCAGGGTCACATAGGGAGGAAGTGTTAAGCGTCAGACTGTATTTGAATTCAGGTCCCACTCCAGGGCTGGTGCTCTATTCACTGTGCCAACTAGCTGCCCCTTGAGAAGAGATATTGAAGATCCATGAGAAACCACCATTTAATAACCTAAGGCAAATTATATGATAGAGTAACAACAGCATTGTCATATATCTCATCTCTTTTATCCCAGATTCTGAGAATTCTTCAAATTACTCAGAATTTTTATTCTCCTGTTGTAGATACAAAGAGTGATATTTAGGGACATGTGCAAAGTCCTGCCATATATTACTGATTAATAAAACAGGAAAAGCATCATAGATTTCTCATATTTAGTGACATGCTTTCAGGATTAGATGATGAACCCTTACTGTCAGTTCCCTGAATCAAAGAGATGAACCAAAAGCAAAAATTTGGCTCTGTCGTTATGTGATGTTAGGCAAATCGTTTACCCCTTTACACCTCAATCATTTTATTTTTGCTATATAACAAGGGTGGACTAGATAAAATCTAAATCCTATGATTTATGATTGACTGGAATTTCAGGAATGAGACCTGCTGGAGGTGAAAAGACTGGCAAAGAGAAGGTCATATTAGTTCAGGAAAGAAATGACAAGGACTGGACTAATAGAGAGAAAAAAGGTAGCCACAGGAGAATGTATCTGTATGTGGAAGGGGGAGGGAAAGTGTCTTGATTTGGCAACTAATTAGCTGTGAAGAGCAAAGGATCAAGAAGAGCTGAATATTAACTCTGAAGTCCATTACTTAGGATGTCAGAAAAATTATGGTGTTACCTGCTGGGATGGGGAACTTGGAAAAGGGAGAGAGAAGCTGACAAATTCCATCTTGGCCATGTTCAGCTCAAGTTGATGGTGGCACAAACAGCTTGAGATGTCCAGGGACAGAATGTTACTTGAGACTGATAGAAGGAAGCTAGCCAGGAGTTTAAAGAAAAATTATGCATCGTCTGCTCATAAAATAATAATAGGAGTCCATGGAACAAAATCCATGGGATCAGATCTTAGTGTAAAATGAGAAAAGAAAGAGGTCATGTTTGAAAACCTGCATGACTCCTACAGATAGGAAAAAATGGTGTATTTAAAGAGTCGAAAGAGACATTGTAGAAATGGCCATAAATATATGGGGCCAACCAAAGAAGACATGTATTTTGGAAACTTAAAGCATTACACCAGATTGTTGGATTCTAAAGTTGGATTTTGATATAAAACAGTGTGAAATGATTCAGTTCCTTCCATGAACTTGGGGGTAAGGGTGGGCAGTATTTTTATTTCTATAGTGATTTGGAAGATCCTTTTTTGTTTCAAGCAACAGTACTTAGCAAATTGTAAGTAATAAATATTTGGGATTTTTTATTCACTCATCCATTTTTATCTTCAGAATAGATATTCAGTGACTAGGGAAAGTTAAGGATAAAGACAGATCAAAGTTTCCAGTGAAAGAGGCATCTGTAAAGGAATTGAAATTTGTCAAGAGTATGACTTTCAATTTAAAAGATGCCCCAAACCACCAGTTACCTACAGTCTAGCAAGACAGTGTATTTCTTTATGTTTCCTTGGGGACTTCGTGCTTGCTCCAAATAGTCTTGTTTTCCTAGTGAATACACTCACCTTAAAATGGGGAGCAGAATCCAGAACTATGCTTTGAACTGAGAAGGCTGATTTTTATAAAATATTAAAACACAAGAGAGCTTTTCAGGGGTGGAGGGACCCAAAAATAAATAGGGAATAGCACTGGAAAGCTATTTGCTTCACAAATAAAACCATAAGAAACTTGATGTAACTTTTAGTTAGACTCACAGCTTATAAATGAAGAATGTTACCATAGTAAAAAAAATTTTTTTTAATTATAGAGAAAGGAGATTGCCCATTTGCACTCTAAATCTTAACAACTGAGGGGAAGCTTGTGCTTCGAGGACATAGTTGCCCAGGTTCTTAGCCATCTAGAATGTGCTGTTACAGAGGGTGTATTCTCAAAGCTGTTTATTGAGTCCTACACTCTCTCCCAGCCTTTCCCTTCCTGGCCTTCTATTTCCAAGGCAGCATGCCTGCCAAGAATCACTGGCAGCAGCATGGCATTGCCCAGGTGTGATACCAGGTAGCTGCATCTCCTCTCTGTGTGCACTCTGTTGGCCCTCTTTTGAACATGGTTCATATCCATCTGCTCCTTGTTCCTTTCCATGCGGCAGAGCTGAGGTGTTGCTTTGTCCCCTGGAGGAAGCCCATATTGTTTCATTCTTACCATAGAAGAAACTTATTAGGAGCAACAAGGAAAAATATGGAGTGTAAGCATGTGTTTCCAGGTCATCAACATGCAAGCAAACTTGCATGAAAATGAGTGTTAATTTACTGCATGATTCAGTGTTTGCAAGACTATCAACTCATTTCCCATAGGCTGCCCAACAACCATCAGATGGTAATGAATTTCTATTATTACCCATGTATGATGATTGAATCAGCAATCTAATGATAAAAGAAAAGAACAAAATAATAACGATGATGATGACAATAATGATATTGTAATAATTAATTCTCAAAGGCACTTACAACAAGGGTCAATTGAGCAGTGTTGTTCTTTTGCACAGCTACAACATATCTAATTTTCTTCTTCCTGTATTTGTTGGGATTTGTTGCCTCTGTATAAAACATATCCTGAATCTGAAAATAGATACTATGGCTTAATAAGCCAGAGAAAGCAAGCTGTAATCCCTTTTGTCTTCTCATATACAATTTTTTGGAATGTCTTTTAAAGGTATTTGGTACTGTTCTCCCAGGCAACAATTCTGTGACTTGGATAATTTTGAATCATGTGCTTTAGAGTACCTTCATACTTAACTTAATTCAACCTTCTTATTTAACAGATGAAGAAACTGAGGACCACAAGGGAGAAGAGTCCCGTCTATTCACAATCACACATTTTGCAAGTACCAGACTTTAATTCAAATGCTCTAGCTCCCCGGCTTCTTAAACTTTTTCCACTCATGACCCCTTTTGGCTTGAGAAATTTTTACATCCTTGGTATATAGATATATAAAAATGCAAATCAAATATTTACTTTTAATAAATCATAATTTTATGACCCTCCCACATTCAGTTATGTAACCCCATATGGGGTCACAATCCACAATTTAAGAAGCTTTGCTGTAGCTTCAAATCTGCAATATTAGGCAGAACACCACGACTAGGAAAAAATCAGAAAACAAACAAAACAAAACAAAAAAGGACATCGGAACTCTAGCTTTGGGCTCTCTTCTTCTAATATTGGATTATGGGGCCCACTGCCAATTCCCTAAGACAGACAAGCCGGTCTTTAAGCTTTGATTTGTTGTTTATATGAAAAATCAGAATTGACTAATCCACTAAAATCAATTATTTAAAAACAAAGCCATTGTGAAAGCAGATAGAATCAACATGCTTCGTTTCTTTCCTTCTTTTTATCTTTTTCTCATTCTTTTCTCTACCTCCTTTTAGCTTCCATATTATTTTTTTTCCTTTCTTTCACTGCTTTTCTTTATTCTTTAACTAAAAAGGTCTTAATATCTGCAGATAAAGGAAGGGTATTAGCCAGCCTGGTCTTAATACTAATGCCCTCTCTAGCATTATCAGGTTTCATCCCAGAGCAAATATTTACAGTTGAACCCTCAAATCCAAAAAACTCTTGTGTGTGTGTGTGTGTGTGTGTGTGTGTGTGTGTGTGTGTGTGTTTGCACGTGCATGCATTGATAGCCAGAAGGTAATGAAAAGAGTTGACATTGTCTTTAGCTTCTGGGGTATAAATGGAGTTATCCCAATGAATCATTCAAAGACAAATCACCGGATGTTTACTGGAAGAATGCCTTACCTCTGTTAAGCAAAGGTAGAGTGTTAAGAAGCTGTGGGACTGTGATCCTTCAGAGCTAATGGAGCAAGCTTTTTACAGACAGAAGGGCTATGCTTTAGTCATAGTGGTAAATCTGTAGTGACAGACGTTTGTTCTATATTTGTGAATGACCTGATTTGGCATGCATACAGCTCGTTCCACTGACAATGATGATAACATGGCGTGAGGGAGTGAGGAAAGGAAGGAGAAGGGAGGGAGAGAGTTGGGGGGGAGATGAAAAGAAATGAAGAGTGAAGGGAGATATACCATGAGCCAGAGAGGAAGCAAAGAGGGGAAGCAAAGGTGAAAATCCAAGAGGTGTTCTGGTACAATGGTTTCCTGCCTTTTAATGTAGGCAAAAATCTTTCATTTACTCTAAATCAACTTGGGGAGGAGCGCTTTTCTGTCCTTCCTCTCTCTTTCCCTCTTTCCTTTGCTCCTCTTTGTGATCCACAAGGGATGGTGTTCAGACAGCTGTCAAAACTGTGGGAAAGGATGCTCAAGAATCCAGAGTCCCCTTGGGTCTGTGAGGGGTAGCTAGTGGCTTAGTCAGTAAAGCAGGAGCTCTGGAATCAGGGGGATCTGAATTTAAATCTGGCTTCAGACACTAAATATTCTCTCTAGATACATGATTCCAGACCAATCCAGTCCTGTTCTCTTCCTTAGTTAATAGTCATACACAGACTCTTAGACATATACATACATACATATATATAACTCTTAGACTACTCAAATTGGATACATCGTAGCCATCTTAAACTCAACATGTTCAGAAGGAGCTCATCTCCTTTCTTACTTCTGTGATTGACCTCCTTGACTTCCTTTAAGTACCAACTAAAACCCACACCTTTTTAAAGAAGCTTTCCCTAACTGCTCTTAATTCAAGTACTTTTAAAAATCCTGTATATAGCTTGCTTTGGGTATTTTTGTTTGAATATTGGCTTCCTTATTAGATTGCAAGCTGCTTGAAGCCAGGGACTGTTTTTTGTTTTTTGTTTTTTTTTCCTCTTTTTATATCCCAGCACTTAACTTACTGCTATGTGCTAGTTCACATAACAAAAAAAATGTTTATTGAACTGAATTATTGGTGAAGGTACCACCATTTTCCTTGCCACTCAGGCCCACAACTTTCTCCAATTGTCTCAAATCTAATACATTGCCAAATCTCGTCATTTCTAACCTCACAACATTTCTCATATATATGCCCTTCTCTCTGATTTATAGCTACAATCCTGCTTCAGGTTCCCGATTTGTTGTTGTTTAAACAACTCAGTCATGTCCACTCTTCACAACCCCATTTAGGATTTTCTTGACAAAAATGTTGCAGTGGTTTGCCATTTCCTTCTTCAATTCATTTTACAGATGAGGAAACTGAGGCAAAAAAAATTAAGTTACTTGTCCAGGGTCACATAGCTGGTAAATATCCGAGATCAAATTTAAACTCATTTTCTTTTTTTTTTTTAATTTTCAAAACACATACATGGATAATTTTTCAATATTAACCCTTACAAAACCTTTAGTTCTAATTTTTCCCCATTTCTCCCCACCCCTTCCTTAAATGCAAGTAGTCCAATATATGTTAGATAAAAATATATGTTAAATCCAATATATGCATACATATATATATACAATTATCTTGCTGCACAAGAAAAATCAAATCAAAAAGAAAAAAATGAGAAAGAAAATAAAAGAAAGCAAACGACAAAAAGAGTGAAAATGCTATGTTGTGGTCCACACTCATTTCCCACAGTTCTTTCTATGGGTGTAGACAGATCTCTTCATCACAAGATCATTGAAACTGACCTGAATCATCTTACTGTTGAAGAGAGCCATGTCCATCAGAATTGATCATTGTATAATCTTGCTGTTGTCTTGTACCATGATTTTCTGTTTCTGCTCATTTCACTTAGTATCAGTTCATGTAAGTCTCGCCAGGCCTTTTTGAAATCATTCTCCTGATCATTTCTTATAGAACAATAATATTCCAAACATTCATATACCATAACTTATTCAGCCATTTGCCAATTGTTGGGTATCCACTCAGTTTCCAGTTTCTTGACATTACAAAAAGACTGCCGCAAGCATTTTTGCACATGGGGGTCCCTTTCCCTCCTTTAAGATCTCTTTATGATACAAGTCCAGTAGAAACACTGCTGGGTCAAAGTGTATGCACAGTTTGATAGTCCTTTGGGCATAGTTCCAAATTGCTCTGCAGAATGGTTGGATCTGTTCACAGTTCCACTAATACAACGTATTAGTGTCCCAGTTTTCCCACATTCCCTCCAAATTTTGTCCTTGGCTTTTCCTGTCATTTTTGCCAATCTGAGAGGTATGTAATGGTATCTCAGAGTTGTCTTAATTTGCATTTCTGTGATCAACAGTGATTTAGAGCACTTCTTCATATGACTAGAAATGTTTTTTATTTCTTCATCTGAAAATTGTCTATTTATATCCTTTGACCATTTATTAAATGAAGAATGGCATAACTTCTTATAAATCTGAGTCAATTCCCCTTATATTTTAGAAATGAGGCCTGTAGCAGAATGTTTTAATGTAAAAATGTCTTCTCAGTTTATTGCTTCCTTTCTAATCTTTTCATTAGTTTTATTGTACAAAAACTTTTTAACTTGAAACAATCAAAAGTATCTATTTTGTGTTCAATAATGAACTCCAGTTCTTCTTTAGCCACAAATTCCTTCCTTCTCCACAAATCTGAGAGATAAACTATCCTTTGTTATTCTAATTTGCTTATAATATCACTCTTTATGTCTAAATCAGGAACCCATTTGGATCTTATCTTGGTATATACAGTGTTAGGTGTGGGTCAGTGCTTAGTGTCTGCCATATTAGTTTCCAATTTTCCCAGCAGTTTTTGTCAAATAGTGAGTTCTTCTCCTAAAAGTTGGGGTCTTTGGGTTTGTCAAAAACTAGATTACTATAGTCATTGACTATTTTATCCTGTAATCTAACCTATTCCACTGATCTACTACTTTATTTCTTAGCCAGAACTAAATAGTTTTGATGAAAGCTGCTTTATAATATAGTTTTAGGTCTGGCACAGTTAGACCACCTTCATTTGCATTTTTCATTAATTCTCTTGAAATTCTTCACCTTCTACGTGAACTTTGCTATTTTTTTCTAGATCTATAAAATAATTTCTTGGGCATTTGATTGGTATGGCGCTGAAATTTAGGTAGATTAATTTAGGTAGCATTGTAATTTTTATTATGTTCGCTCAGCCTTCCCATGAGCACTTGATATTTTTCCAATTGATTAGATCAGCCTTTATTTGTGTGGAAAGTGTTTTATGGTTGTGTTCATAGAGTTCCTGACTTTGCCTTGGCAGGTAAACTCCCAAATATTTTATGTTATCTACAATTATTTTAAATGGAATTTCTCTTTGTATCTCTTGCTGTTGGACTTTGTTGGTAATATATAAAAATATTGATGATTTATGTGAATTTATTTTGTATCCTGCAACTTTGCTAAAGTGAATTGTTTCTAGTAGTTTTTTAGTAAATTTCCTAGTTAATTTCTAAATATACTATCATGTCATTTGCAAAGAGTGATAATTTGATTTCCTCATTATCTATTTTAATTCCTTTAATCACTTTTCCTTCTCTTTTTGCCAAAGCTAACATTTCTAATACAATATTGAATAGTAATGGTGATAGTGGGCAACCTTTTTTCACTCCTGATTTTACTGGGAATGGTTCTAGTTTGCCCTTATTACATATGGTGCTTGCTTATTGTTTTAAATAGATACTACTGATCATTTTAAGGAAAACTCCATTTATTTCTATACTCTCAAGTGTTTTTAATAAGAATGGGTGTTGGATTTTATCAAATGCCTTTTCTGCATCTATTGAGATAATCATATAATTTTTATTAATTTGATTATTGATATAGTCAATTATGCTAACAGCTTTCCTAATATTGAACTGCCCTGCATTCCTGGTATAAATCCTACTTGGTCATGGTGTATTTTATTCATGGGATGACTTTCTGTAATTTCTTTGCTAATATTTTATTTAAGATTTTTACACCAATATTCATTAGGGAAATTGGTCTATAATTTTCTTTCTCTGTTTTCACCCTACCTGGTTTAGGTATTGCAGCATATCTGTATCATAAAAAGAAATTTGGTAGAACTCCTTTTTCCTCTATTTTTTTCAAATAGTTTGCATAGTATTAGAATTAATTATTCTTTAAATGTTTGGTAAAATTCACATGTAAATCCATCTGACCCTGGAGATTTTTTCTTAGGAAGTTGATTAATAACTTGGTCTCTTTCTTTCTTTTTAAGATGGGACTATTTAAGTAATTTTTCTCCTCTTCTTTTAATCTGGGCAATTTATATTTTTGTAGGTATTCCTCCATTTCACTTAGATTATCAAATTTGCTGACATATAGCTGGGCAAAATAACTCCTAATTATTGTTCTAATTTCCTCTTCATTGGTGAAAAGTTCTCCCTTTTCATTTTTGAGACTAACAGTTTGATTTTCTTTACTGTTTCTAGTCAAATTAACTAAAGGCTTATTTATTTTTTTAGTTTTTTTTTAATATAAAATCAACTCTTAGTTCTATTTATTAATTTAATAGTTTTCTTATTCTCAGTTTTATTAATTGCCTTTTGTATTTTCAGAATTTCCAAATTTGATATTGAATTGGGAGAGCTTTTTTAGTTGCAAGCCCAATTTATTCATCTTCTCTTCCTCTATTTTATGTAAGTAAGCATCTAGAGATATAATTTTTTCCCTAATAACCACTTTAGTGGTATGTTGTCTCATTGTTGTCATTGTCTTGGATAAAATTATTGAGTATGTCTATGATTTGTTGTTTCACCTACTCATTCTTTAGTATTAGATTATTTAGTTTTCAATTAATTTTTGGTCTGTTTTCCCCTGGACTTTTATTACATGTATTTTTTATTGCATTATGATCTGAGAAAAATGCATTTACCATCTCTGCCTTTCTGAATTTGATTTTGAGGTTTTTATGCTCGAATATATGGTCAGTTTTTGTACAGGTTCCATGTACTACCAAGAAAAAGGCATATTCCTTTCTGTTTCCATTCACTTTTCTCCAAATGTCTATCATCCCTAACTTTTCTAGACTTCTATTTACCTCCTTAATTTCTTTCTTTTTATTTTGTGGTTTGATTTATCTAATTCTGAGAGTGCAACATTGAGATCTCCCACTACTATAGTTTTATTGTCTAATTCTTCTTACAGCTCTCTTAACTTCTCCTCCAGGAATTTGGATGCTATACCACTTGGTGCTTATATGTTTAGTATTGGTATTACTTCATTATCTATGATATCCTTTAGCAAAATGAAGTTTTCCTTCCTTATCTCTTTTAATTAGATTTATTTTTGTTTTTGCTTAATCTGAGATTAGGATTACTATCCCTGATTTTTTTTTTTAACCTCAGCTGAAGCATAATAGATTCTACTCCAGCCTTTTACCTTTACTCTAAATGTATCAGTCTACTTTAAATGAGTTTTTTGTAAACAACAAATTGTAGGAGTATGGCTTTTAATCCAGTCTGCTATCTGTTTCCATTTTATGGAAGAGTTCAATGGGAGAGTTCATTCTATTCACATTCACAGATAAAAGTACTATCTGTATTTCCTACCATTTTGTTTACCTCCAATTATATTTTTCCCTTCCCTTTCTCCCTTTCCCTCCTCCCCAGTATTTTGTAACTGATCAGCCCCTCCCTCAAATAGCTCTCCCCTTTTAAATCCCCTCCCCCTTTCTTATACCTTTGTCTTTCTATTTCTGTGTCTCCTCCCCACCCCCCCGCCCCTTTATTAGCCTCCTCCCTTCCTTTCTCCCTTTCCCTTCAAATTTCCTATAGGGTGAAACAAGTTTTTCTGTGAAGCTAAATGTGTCTGATATTCTCTTTAAGCCACAGATTTGAAATCACGAAGATGTGTCTTCCTGATTCCAAGCTCAATACTCTATCCACTGTGCCACCCACCCACCTTCCCTATTTTGTTATCTCCAAAATAAAGCAAAATCCTCTATTTGTCACTTAAAGCTTTTTATCATCTGACACTTTCCTACATTTCCAAATTGCAAGTATCATTGATTCTATTTTCCAGAAAAGGAAAGTGAAGTTGAGAGTAAATAAGGAACTTGCCCAAAGTCAGAAAAATAAGAAGCAAGACAGGCACTGACCTAAAGCACAGTGTACTAGAATAGATGGCTGATTGTGTTGGGGAAGAGGAGCAAGGCAAACCAAATAGAATATGAAACTATGGTCCCTTCCTTTGAGGCACTTTCAGGCCAATAAGATAGCTAAAATGACTTAAGAATTTCCCCAGAGAAAACAAGAAAATAAGTACAGATCTAAAAGTACTGGAGGAATGTAGTGATAAGTGAAGGATCCAAGTAACTAGATTGAATTAATCAGGGAAGGTTTAATGGAGGAAGTGATTTTTACTCATTTTCTTTTGGGGTTGTCCTCTATAAACTCTCTAGACTATTTCACTACTTCCCTAACGCTTTATTTTTCCATCTAGCATTAACTCCTTAGGCATCCTTTCAGTTTAAGCATAGCATCTTAAAATCTGAACTATTTTCTTTGTCATTTTTTGTTTAATTATTTCCAATTCTTTGTGACACCATTTGGGGGGTTTTCTTAGTAAAGATACTGGAATGGTTTACCATCTTCTTCTCTAACTTATTTTACAGGTGAGGAAACTGAGGCAAGCAGAGTTAAGTAACATGCACAGGGACATACAGCTTGTAATAGTCTGAGGCAGAATTTGAACCCTAGACTTTCTAATTCCAGGCCCGGTGTTCTATCCACTTCTGCCACATAGTTAACTGGAGGTATCTTTTACCTGTTGAATATTTATACTAAAGGCAAGAATGTGACACAGGAGAAGGATTGATAATAATCTTTATTCATACCTTCCTTCAACCCACTTTTTTTCAAGAGAGAGCCAGAGTCCTTGGGGCCTAAAAGAAAGGAGATTCTTCAAATCATTCAGTCACATAATAAACATTTATAAATGCCTACTGGCATCATGCTATACCCTGGGGATGCAAAAAGAAATCCACATAGTTCCAATTGGTTTTTTTTGGCAGAACCCCATGAAAGCATTTTAACCATAGAACACTCCCTGAAAGGGATTAAACAGTAGTTACAAGGTATTCCTAACTTTAAGTCAGATAGAAAATCAGACAATGAATTGTGATTCAAAAGAATAGAATAGACTTATTTTTTTCCTATTTGCACTTTTCAATACCTTATATTTGGGATCTTAGCTGGACATTGTAACTTAAAGCCTCATCTCTAACTAAAGAGTTTTAAGGTTCCCTTAATCAAAGAGAGGTGTTTTTTTTTTTTTTTAAGTCATTATACTGTAATTCAGAAGATCAATTTAGCTAACAAGTATCTCTGAAGAACATAAGATTAGCCTCAGGCCTCTAATCGAAAAGAAAGATGATGGAATTTATTTTTTTTTTTTCCTTCAGCAAGGGAAGGAACCATTTGAGCTGAGGATTGCAGCTGAAGCCCAATAGGAGGAGATAGTAAGATTTACTTAGGATAAAAAAGAAGGTAGGGAAAGATAAAAAAGGGAATGCAACACAACAGGAAATAGACAAGATATGATAACCTAGTGCGGGTCCAGGTGAGGGTTGTTGGAAATAGGCTCAGAGATCATAGCATGATAACATATTCCGAAGACATCTGTGATCCTGTGGCATCAAAGGCATGAGTTGCCCCACTGTATATGTGGGTTTGGACTCCATGGACCTGATCTTTTTTCTCTACTTACTACTTCTGTAACTTTAATTTCTTCATCTATAAAATGAAACGGTTAAACAACATAATCTTTATAAAAATATAAAACTGTATGAGTCCTATTTATAATTTCTACTTGGTGGAAGGTTTTGGGTAGAATTGTGTTATTCCTGACTAATAGGGGAAACATTGGGTGGGGAATTGGGAGGTATTGAATAGCTATATATTCTTCCAGCTTTTCTGGGAGTGCATGTTTAAGTGGAGGCAACTCAACGAAGTTGGATGGGACTGATCTCACACAAGTGCTGATACCACATAGTCAGAAGACACAGGAAATTAGAACGGAAACTCTCAACCCAGAGCCAACTGGGCCATGCTGTAATTGAACTGCACACCCGAAGGCAGTGCCATATCTCTTTTCCCTGGCAGTCTGAAGTTTGGTATGGAATTTCTCATTTGACTACATTAAATAGGGTATGTATCTTTTACACATCACCTACTTGGCCCATCCATATTTTCATGATCAAATCTGGTGTTTTCCAGGAGAAAGGAGCTTCCAGCTCCCATTAAAGTTCTTCTTACGTTACAGCGAACACATGGCATCAAGCCTCAGCCCTATTATTTTTCTTTTGTGGCTGAATTAGATTTAAATGACCTGTTTCATTTGTTTGTCTCTAAATGCAGTCAGACCTAGGTCCTCCCTGTACCCCTTCACACCCTATAACCACTTTGGGGCTAAGTGAATAGGATTTTCCAAATATAGTTCTGCAGCCAGTTTGTTAGTCCTTCTAATGAGACACAGTAATTGCTTCTGCGATTTTCCAGAATGAAAATCAACCTCTGAGGAGCAGCTGGTTAGTTATGATGTTGCTGCTGCCTCCAGTACTCCTGCTCCAAGAAGCCAGTGAAATGGGGGTGGGGATGGATAGAGTGGGGGGAAGGAGAGGAAGAAGTTCTCCTCCACTGTCTTATTTGGAGGAAGGGCCTGGAAGAGGAGGAAGGATGAATGTGCTTATGGTAGGCAATACAGTGACGAAGAAGGGAATTATTGACATTGTTTTAAAGAGAAAAGAGAAAAAGATTTTTTTTTTTTAAAAAAGAAGAGACTTTGTATTTCCATGATATTTTTAATCTCTGCATTTTCACCAAAGTGAAACTCATAGCCCAATTGTTTTTAGGTGATCAGTGGTGCTAACTCCTTCTTGACATTATTTTGTGACTTATCCTTTGCTTTATCCTTTTCCTTTAATTGTTTGATGTACCCTCTGGAAGGTTCATTGCAAGAAGACTATAGTAGGCAGACTACCTTCTTCTTGGTCTTACTACCTCTGTGACCTTAGAGGGAAAAATCAATCTTTGACTTCAGTTTCTTTGTCTGTAAAATGAAAAGGTTGGACTAGATGAACTCTATATCTACGAAAATAAGGAACTTTTAAGTTCCACCCAAAATTTCAGTGCATGTACACTCTTCTGGTTCTTGTGGGGGGAGTGTACCCCAGATCTAGGACTATGGCACTAGACTGTGACTTGACTAAAAAGTGAGTGCTTTGGGGTCCATAATGACCTTAGGGTCTATGAGGATTGACTTTATGGGTTCACTGGTGTTTCTGATGACAGCAGGCAGATATAATACGCAGTATAAAAATAAACTCAAATAATTATCCTTAAGACTTTCCTATTTTTTCCTGGGAGTTTTTCAGATTAGGTATAATAATAGTTCATATTTATATAATAATTTAAGATTTAAAAACAACTTCCTCACACCAATCCTAGAAAGGAGAGAAAGTAAAAATATTTCCTCCCATTTTATGACGAGGAAACTAGGATTCAGCTGGCATAGGAGAGGGTTCAAATAATTTGCACTGATTCCCTAGCTAGTAAATATAAGAGGTGGTATCTGAACTTAAATTTCTTAACTCCATCTTACATTCTCTCCACCATTTCACATAGGCTGGTATTATTAGGTTGCTATAGACTGCAGCATCATTAGATTATAAAATCATAACTTTGGAACAGAAAAGGATAATAGTAACTGTCTAGAGTCTATCACTCTTGTTTTATAGTAGAAACTAGGCTTACAGATATTAAATGGTTTGCTAAAGTCACATAGCTAATAAAGTATCAATTCACATGGTTTGAAGAACCTAGGCTTTTTGGACTCCAAGCCCAGCATTCATTCCATCCATTATGTTTTGTTGATTTTCTGGCCCTGCCATTGGGTGTATCTTAAACCAGGGCTGCAGGCAGGAATGGCCCTTTATAGGAGAGGATATTGCAGAGTGAGATGTGAACATTCCTCTTGTAACATCCTCCTTATCTTTATCTGTCAATAACTTTACCAGGCTAGAGATGACAGCCTGTTTTTGTTCTTGTTCTTGCCTAGCAAACTTGATTTAAACGTTCAACAAAAACAAAAAAAAATCTTATGAATCCAAATCATGGGGAAAACAAATGAGCAAATTTCATAAAAGACTAAATGATCCTAATGGTCCAGGTTCATCAATCAATCAGCCGCTGAGGGAGCCTGTATTGAGTAGACAGTATTGCCCTTGGTGTGGTGGCTGATGGAAGAGACATGAATTCTACCCTCATGCTGCATACAGTCAGTTTAGTTGGAGAGATGACTGAAATATGTGAAAAAATAATTAACAATAACAAAGCAGGATATGAGAGTATTAACAGAATAGAAGAGAAAACAGTGCTCTTAGAGTACAAAAAAGAATGTTCTTATTGTGATTTGGTTGGTCAGGGAAGCCTTCACAGAGGAAGAACAAGGGCTGGATTTGAAGGGGTCACCAGGAGAACATTGGATATCAGAAAGCAAGACAAGTGTGACTTGACAAGGGCATACTTACTAAAAAAAAGTCATATTCGGGCAGTCAGAAAAATAGAAAGAATGGCATAGGGAAACAAAATAGATGCTACATTGGAAACTCTAACAGAGCAACAGTTCATAAAAGAAGATCTAGAAATAATTAGGTGCTCCACTTCAGACTTAGGGAATCAGATTTTCCAATTTTGCATGTTCAAAGCAAATTTTACCAGGAATGTTAATGCTCCAACAGGTCAGTCTAATTATTATTGGCTTTAATTAGCAGTCAACAAGCTGTAACATTCTTTACCTGCAACCAAATGGCTTTCAGAAAGGTGCTAAATTTTTTCTTTGGCCTTGAAAACATCAAAAAGATGGTTCCCTGTTTGTGTTTTATATCCTGCATTTGCCAAGGGATCAGGGACAAAATGATAACAGCAGAAGGAAAGTATTTGGGAAACTCAATTTGGGTCATATGACTAAAAGGCAAGCTCAAGTTGTGACCATTATAACCAGACTTATTTGCTCCATGTACATGTATGCATCCATAGCTGCTAGTCTATTTTGATATAATAATTATTATAGCTAACCTTTATGTATTATGTGCCAAGCACTGTGCTAAGAGCTTTAAAATTTGAGATCCTTATAACAATCTTTGAAGGTTGATGATATTATTATTCCCTTCTTGTTGTTAAGTCATTTTAGTCCTGTCTGGCTACCATTTGGAGTGGTTTGCTTTTTCTTTCTCTAACTCATTTTTACAGATGAGGAAACTGAGGCAGACAGGATGAAGTGATCTGCCTAGAGTTACATATCTAATAAATGTCTGAGGCAGGATTAGAACTCAGGAAAATGAGTCTATACATACACACACATAGACATATATATGTACATATATATATATATGCACACATACATACACATTTACAATTATACACATATACATAGTGAAGCAGTGGGGTAGAATGGGGAAAATACCTGTCATAGAAGACTTCTGATAACCTCTATTTATGTGACTTAGAACTATTAACTTTGTCTCCCTGGCACGGGAATACCTACTATATATCAATGGATTCCTATACTTCCCTTGGCTTCTGATTCTACAATCTTTAAACCATGGGCACAGGAGGTGGGCGGTGGGATAGGGATAGACTTATTTGGCCACTAACTTACCTTCTCTCTTCAAAAATACATGATTCTAAAATTCTCCAGGTCATCAACTCATTGCTCAACTAGCGCGCCCCCCCTTCCCTTCCCCCAATCAAGAATTTCATTTGGAGAAAGGGCCTGGGGGAACAAGGAGGATGAATGTGCTTCCTCTATTTTGAATTATATCCTCTGGGGTGAAGACCTTTCAGTGGAAGTCTGAGTGTCTGGCCAATCACAGAGTCAGGGGTTTGGAAGGGACCTCAAACATCATTTAGTCTGAAGTATACCTGAAAAAGGATTCCTCCCAAAAGAGGTCAGTTAAGTGACTGTCCAACTTTTCCTCAAAGACTTTTTAGCCACTCCATTTATGGTGCACCTAATTTTCATCAAGACTTGATCTGGATGTGTATTATAAAACACATACATAGACAATGAGAAAAATTCATTGTAAGTGTAAAAGTTCAACATAAATGAGTTGTTATCTTTACCTCCCTATGACCGGGCACTGAACCTTATATATAGTAAGCCTAGAAATCCATAACTATATAAAGAGAAAGTCTGCAACCCAAAGTCATCTGAATGTTTTACACAACTTCACACATTTTTCTATGAAAATAATTGGGGGCTTGGGGATTGGTTTAATTAGGTCTTTTAATTTTTCGAGCTATGAGCTTTGTAGGAAAAAAAATGTCCATAGGCTGTAGAGCAGTAATGTGGATTGAATTAACACAGTTTTGTATCAAATAGCTATACTTTATGTAATTATTAATAATTTCATCTTCGAGTGCACAGTCCTGCAAGACATGCTTTATCCATCTGAAATGAATAACAAAATTAGATCATTATGTTTTAGGGAAAAGATTGTTTAAAATTGACCCAGTTTCCTAGGCACAGAGGAGAAGAACAAGAAGGGGACAGATACAAGAAGGAAGAAAGAAAAAATTCAGGAGCAAGGAGCAATATAGAGAAGGATAGTCAGGGGGCTAAGGAGCTGTCAGATTCAAGGAAGGGATCCTCCATCAAGTGAGCTTGCTTTCCTCACCCATGGGGAGGCTGAACATGAAAGAACAGGTTTCAAGTGCCCAGTTGGGGATTGGCAGGGATAGAATCTCAGATGTCTGACTGGTCTCCATTAATGTTCCAGAAAGCATAATCAGACCTCCAGGGAGAGACCAGCTCACTTAGGAGGTATTTCTCTCCAGGAGGCACACCACTTTGTGTATTTATGATGAAAAAATATGTTATCCCAATGGAACTCAAGAGCTTTTGGGATCAGATCCTGCCAGCTGTTTCTTTCTCCGTGGTGTATCTAGGACCAGCCCTTCTTCCTCTGGACCCCATTTGTGGTACTGTTTCATTTTCACTGGGTCTAGGATTTGAGTTTCAAGTTGTGGTGATGGTTGAGCAACTATGCTAAAAAGATTCAGAAGGACAGTCTGACAGTTATTAAAATTATAAAAGCTCCAACAGGCATGATTAATCTATCATCTGGTAATTAATTAAGTGCCTACCTTGTGTCAGGTACTATACTGGATGCTGGGG
This sequence comes from Antechinus flavipes, assembly GCF_016432865.1. NCBI lineage: Eukaryota > Metazoa > Chordata > Mammalia > Dasyuromorphia > Dasyuridae > Antechinus > Antechinus flavipes. The sequence continues at coordinate 549,634,414 of NC_067398.1, forward strand.
ATACAGAGATAGAAATGAAATAGTCTCTGCCTTCAGTGAGCTTCCATTCTAATGCGGGCTGGGGGGTGGGAGAGAGAGAGAGCACACATATAGGAAGTGGTAGTCAATGGAGGAGGTTTTAGTCTAGACCATACATTTTTAACTCAGGATCTTTAGAGTTCGGTTATTTCGAGGGGCGTTGTTATTTTTGATAGTTGTTTTATCAGCAATTCACATGATGTAAGTTAATTATATGGAAGTAGAAGATGTGCCCATGAAATTATAGGTTTTTGAAAATATGAATTACATAGTCATATGCTGCAATCTGGCACAGTAAGTCAAGAGGGCTCAGAGTCCTCTCAAGTATCTGGGCAACTCTATCAATCAATCAACATACATTTCCCATGCTGGGCACTGACAAATAAAAAGAAAGAAATAATTTCTACACCAAAGGTTCTTAAGCTGAGGTACATGAAATTTAAAAATATATATCTTGCTCATATAATGATTAGCCAATATAATTGACTTCTTTTGTAAACCTATGCCTTATTTTATGCATTTAAAAGCATACTTCTAAGAAAGGACCCATCATCTTGACCAGAATGTCCAAGGGATCTATGATATAACCCTGCCTCAGCTAGCATAAGGAATGGAGCCACAAGGCAGTCAATTTTCACTCCCTTTTCCAGTAGCAAAGATAACACTGATCTGATCATTATTTCCCGAGCATGAGCTGGGTGGGGGAGTGAGAAGGAAAGTGGTATTTTCCTAATGGAAGGAAATCTACAAAGATGCTCAGGATGGGTAGACTCTAGTGTCCTGAAAGATGGCCAGCCTGATGATAGCAAGTTACAGTGAGATAGTTTGAGTTTTTATTCACTCATCAAACAAATTATGAAGGTCCCAATGGGTCAAGCTATGGATTGAATGCATGAATATACTAATGAGTTTTATACACTGGTTCTAAAGCCAGTGCCATAACTGGGCATTGAGAACTATGCTTTCATAAAGAGCTCTTGGACCTATCATTAATTTCAGAACAGTTTATAGTTCTAGTTTTCTTGCAAAGACAGAAGAGGTAGCTATTAGGGGCTTGTGCTGACCACCTTGCTTATTCTCCTAGTCCTTTGAAGACTTTGAAGTCCCATGGAGACTATTCAGTGAACACTTTGTGACCAGAATCTCTTTCAAAGTTAGACGAGAATGAAAGGCAACAAATTTTATTGGAAAAATTATTGGACTGGGAGTCAGTATTGACTCCCAATTTTATTTTGGTTCTTGGGCAAATCTCAGAGTCTCAATTTCTTGTCCATGTATAAAAAGAGGAAGAGAGAGTAAATGAATACTGATTCCTGTCTACTTCTAACAGTCCATGAATGCTGACTATGAGTTTAACTGAAATACTCTTTGTGAAATTAACAGATTTGACCCTCATTCCAGCCATGATGGTTCCCAGGGCTGTTCTTTTGGGGTCCCTTTAACTTCTAGCATCTTAAGCTTTTTAGGGGATGAGTGTCTCCTTAAGCCTAAGGAAAGCTAGTATAAAAAAAGCAAGATGTAATGGGTAAATCATTGTACTAAAGCCTGGTTTCAAATCCTGCTTCAGGTATGACTCTGCTGTGTGACTCTTAAGTAAATCAATTAATCTCTCTGGGCCTCAGTTTTCTCATCTGTAAAAGGAAGATATAATTGCATCTACCTCACAGAATTATTGTGAGCATAAAATGAGATAATAGCTGACATTTATATAGCATTTTAAGGTTCACAAAGCACTGTAACTATGTTATTTCATTTGATTTTCCTAACAACCCAGTGAATTAGATGATATTATTATCCCCATTGTACAAATAAGACTGACAGAGGTAAACTATCTTGCCAAGAGTTATAGAACTGGGAAATGTTTGAAATGAAATTTGAACTTAAATCTTTCTAATTAAAGACAGCTAGATGGCAGAGAGGATAAAGTGCACTGCCTGAGTAAATTCATTTTCCTGAATTCAAATTCACCTTCAAACACTTACTAGCTGTGTAATATGGGACAAAGCACTTAACCCCATTTGCCTCAGTTTCTTTATGTGCAAAATGGCAAACCACTCCAGTATCCTTGTTAAGAAAACCCTAAATGGGGTCACAAAGTCAGACATGACTGAAAAACGACTATACAACAACTAGAATTAGATGTTTAATCCTTCATCACTGTATTACATAGCTGTCTACTGTACCACCTAGCTTCTAGGTAGTAACTAACTTCCTTTCTATCCCTCCTTCCCTTTCTCTTTCCTTCCTTTCCTCTCTCTCTTCCTTCCTCTTTCCTATCTCTTTCCTCCTTCCTTCTTCTTTCCCATTCCCCTTCCTTCTTCCTTCTTTCCCTCTTTTCTTTCCTCCATCTCTTTCTTCTTCCTTCTGTCTCTCCCTCTCTCCCTTCCTTCTTTCTTGTCTCCCTCCTTCACTCCCTCCCTTCCTTCTTCCTTTTTTCCTTCTTTCCCTCCCTTTCTTCCTCCCTTCCTCCCTCCTTTCTATCTCTTGTCCTTTCTCCTTCCTTCCTCCTTTGCTTTTTTTTTCCATTCCTACTTCCCTTTTTCCTTCCCTCTCTTCCTTCCTACCTCTTTTCCTCTCCTCCCTTTCTCCTTTAATATTTCTTTCCTTCTTCCTTTCCTTCCTCCTTAATTTCTTTCTCTTCTTTCCCCATTCTCTCCCTACTTTCCTCCCTCTTTTTCCTATTTGCCATCCTTCCTTTATTCTTTCTTTTCTTTTTTTCTTTCCTTGCTTCCTTCTTAAGTTGACAATAAGAACATATGTAAAGACATCCACAAAACTTAAAGTGCTTCATCTCTCAGATTGGCTAAGAGGACAGAAAAAGATGATGAATGGTGGAAGGGATGTGGGAAAATTGCAACATTAATATATTTTTGGTGGAGTTGTGAACTGATCCAACCATTCTGGAGAGCAATTTGGAACTATGCCCAAAGGGCTATCAAAATGTATATTTGATCCAGCACTGTCTCCACTGGGCCTATATCCTAAAGAGAGCATAAGAAAAAGAAAAGAGCCTATATATTCAAAAAGGTTTGTAGTGGCCCTTTTTGTAGTGGCAAGGATCTGGAAGCTGAGTGGATGCCCATCAGTTGGAGAATGGCTGAATAAGTTATGGTATATGAATGTTATGGAATATTTTTGTTTTGTAAGAAATGATCAGCAGGATGATTTCAGAGAGGCCTGGAGAGACTTACATGAACTGATGCTAAGTGAAGTGAGTAGAACCAGTAAAACATTGTACACAGCAATAGCAAGATTATAAGATGATCAATACTGATGGATGTGACTCTTTTCAACAGCAAAATGATTCAGGGTAGTTCTAAAGATCTTGTGAAGAAGAGAGCCATCTATACCCAGAGAAGACTATGGGGACTGAGTGTAGACATAACATAGCATTTTCACTTTTTTCATTGTTGTTTGCTTGTTTTTTGTTTCCTTTCTCATTTTTTCCCTTTCTGATTTAATTTTTCTTGTGCAGCATGATAATTGTGGAAATATGTCTGAAAGAATTTGCACTTTGAATATATATACTGGATTACTTGCCATTTAGGGGAGAGGATGGGGAAAGGGAAGGAAAAATTTTGGAACACAAGATTTTGCAAGGGTGAATGTTAAAATTTTCTATGCATATGTTTTGAAAATAAAAAGCTTTAAAAAAGAAAAAAACCTTAAAGTTCTATATAATGTTAGCCATTATTATTATTAATATGCAAAATAATTTTAAATATAAGACTCCTGAAACAAACCTGTTAAACCACCTTATTTTTCCTAATCTACCACTATCAACATCATAAAAAAATACTAAAAAATTGCCCCTATCTTCTTTAAGATAAGTTCTTCAAGCATTTCCTATGTGAGTTCTTTTCTCCTTCTAAAATGCCCTTATAATTCATTTTAACAGGGTTTCATCTGCAATTTTAAAAAATGGGAGCAGGGAATGGAGAGATATAGCCACAATGAATGATTTGCCCTTCTAGGAGGGTCAAAATAGCAACTCATATTTATGTAGCCCAGAGACACATATAGAACTTGGGGAGCTTGGAGTCAGTATTCCCACGAGTCCATAAAGCTCATCCCAGGGTATGCCAGTACACTCTGCTTATCCTCTGTGCCTATTTTGATATCGTTGTTTAAGGACCAAAAAATCCTGTGTGTGTTAGATCATACAACTTCTATTCTTGCTTTATAGATGAGGAAACCACAGATCAGAGACATGTTAAGTCACTTTGCCAGGTTCACACAGTTCTTAAGTGTCAGGGTCAAAAAGGACCCAAATCTAGGTCTTCAGCCTTCAAATTGAACCTTTTTCCCACTGCAGCCTATTGCTTCAGCTAAGTCCAGGAATATATAAGCTTTGTGTTTAAGGTTAAAAGAATTGAGAAGAGAAGGGATTTTGTAGGGCTGATGGAGTGTCATTCATCTAGATTGGGATCCAAGGAAACCAGTTAACTTTTGGCAGGAAGGTTTTAGGATAATTAGGAAGAATCTCCTGATTGTAACACTGATGAGATGTGGGAATACTAATCTAAGAGGAAGGATCTGTGAAGCTTCCAGATGAAAACTTGAGAACTGGCTCTCCAAGATGATTTTGGCCTTTCAAATGGTTGAGGCTGGGAATGGGGCTGGTCAGTTGATTTCTGTCAGGGTCTGTTGTTGTGATTTGAAGATACTTTACTGAAGAATCTGATAAACCAAAAAATGCTGAAAGCAATTGTTCTATTTAACAGGTTTAAGGCAAGGGCATGCATCTGGATACATCCAAGGGAGCAGTGTGGGGAGACAAAGCTGTAAAGGAAGGAAACTAAGGTGACATTTACCCTTAAATAGGTACCTCCAACACACACACACACACACACACACACACACACACACACAACCCCTATTTAATTCATATTAAGGTCTAGTATGATACTTTCAAAACTGGACAGGTAAAAGGCAGGGAGAAGATATGATTGGTTCCTAAAAGCCTCAGATATAATAGCCTTCAAGCCATGGCTGTGGTAAACAATTCTATCATGACCTGACCCATCATTACACCAAATTTTCCCCTGTTTTTCTGATTCTATTCTCACTCTAAAAAACAAGTCAGCTTATGTGTTTTATAAGAAAGGGTGGGGGTGAAGGAGAAAAATTGAAATGGAGGAGACTGAAGAGGAGAAGGCTGGGATGTGGGAAGGGAAAATGATTTCAAGAATTTGAAAGGCTGTCATACAGAAGATGGCTTAGCTTTGTTCCGTTGGGCCCCAGAGGACAGAAATGGGAACAATGAGTGGAAGTTGCTAAGAGGCAGATTTGAGCTTGTTGTTAGGAAATTAGAACTATCCAAAAATGGAATGGGCTGGCTCAGGAAATAGTGGGCTCCCCCTAACTGGAGGTCTTTGAGCAAAACCCAGTTGAGGTCAGATCTGGAATTTTATGATTCTGGGAATTCAGTTAGGTTTGATTAGTTTCTCACTTTAGATGTAGGAGGGAAGGAGGTGGAAATTAGCTAAGAAATGGGACTTTACAAGGAAGCTAAGTAGCACAATGGATAGAGCCTGGAATCAGGAAGAAGTGAGTTTAAATATGTTCTCAAACATTTACTAGCCATGTGACCTTAAGCAAGTCACTTAGTTCTGGTTAACTCAAGGAGGAAAAAAAAAGAATAAAAGAAAGAAAAGAAATTGGAATGTAGAAGGTTCTAAGCATAAGCCCTATGTATGTCAGATTCTAGAGAAAGGGTAGAGCTGGAGAGGAGGATGCCAGGTAGGGGGTGGGAAGAAGTTCAAGGAATAGGCAGTTTATTGTTCTGAGAAATAGTAGGCTCCAATCCAGAGGTTTCTCTACATTCCAAGGTCCCTTTTGGTCTTATGATTATATTACTTAGTCTATGTAGTACTTGTTTTCTCAGAGAACCTAAGTGCTTTGGAGACATCCTAGAGATTAGAGTAACTCAGGCATAATTCTCTTTAATTCCCTTCTGTTCATTTGTTATTACAATTAGCATTATGTCAGTACTTTAGTGACTATGTTAGAGTATATATCAGAAAGTCACCAATACTCAATTCAATAAACATTTATTAAGCATTCACTACAGGGAGAGTCTTGTGTGAGGCCCCAGAAATACAAAATGAAAAAATTGCAATGCCCTTGCTCCTGAGAAGCTTAACTCCAGAAGGAGAAAAAACAGCAGGTACATAAATAACTCTAAGACAAGTTAAAATATGGTATAATGTATAGAAGTGGTCAAGATGGTGGTCCAATTGGATTTTACAAAAGAATCCATGTGTGGATTTGAGACAGATAAACAGATAAAAAAAAATCCAATTTCTGTGGCTTGGGAGCCTTGGTGATGAGGAGAATAGTGGTCTCTATCTCTGGCTGAACTAAGAAGGGGTAGATTTCAAGGGGAAGATGATTAGTGCAAGGATCTTAGGGACTTGATTATTTTATACTTCAGGGACTTAGCCACTATCACTATGTGGCAAAGCCAAGTCCTGTCAGCTCCCAATACAATGTTTTTCCCGTTCATCAGGGAGTTTTCTTTAAACTTTGCCGAGAATTGATTGAGGGGGGGATCCTCCAGTGGTTCCCTCAGATGGGCTGGTTTGGTGAGCTGCCCCCATGGCAAACCTACTAGGTTTATTGTCTTTGTTTGGAGATTCACAATCCGGCGGGAGAAGTGACTTGTGGCCTGGAGTTCAGGGCTTGGAACCACGTTCCCCCGCACGCTGCCCGGAGTGTCTGAGAGTCTCCTTTATTCTCATCCATCATACTGTTCCTGCTAATTACATTGGCCACATCAATGGCACAGATTGTTCATTTCGAGAAGCCGATAGCAGGGACTACCCAGAGAGGTGCTAGACCTCTTACAGGAGTGTCAGGTGTCACCCTGTAGGATATTAAAACTGACTCAAGATTGTGTCGAAAAATATTTTCCTTTTCAGTATGCTAATAGGAACAAGATCATATCGATGGGTGTGGAGCATGGCAAGGTTTTCTTGCTACAGCTTGCTGTGGTTGTAATTCTCATCAAACATTTCAGTTCTCTAATGAACAGCACTCTAATGAGATTGGAGAAATCTGCCCTCCGCAGCTATCTGGCGGCCAAAGTTTAGAGACCTTCTTTCCCCTTCCCCCACCTCCTTCAAAGTCCTGGTTTTAATTTTTTTTTTTTTAATATGAACCATTAATTGGCCATTAAGTAAAACAGGAAAGAACACAATGGATTTATGATATTTTGAGAAACCAAACCAGATCTCAGGCATTCTGAGAAACAGGCTTTGCTTTTATGAGGTAATTATGATTTAGTGTTTACTCTCTCCCTGTTGAGTCTGTGGGCTGCCTTTAAAGTGGCTCTGGGATGAATGTCAAAATCGGAATTTACAGTCAAACCTTTTCAACATATAAAGCACAGGAGGAGTTTATTGTGTTTTTTTTTTTCGAAGCAATATTTCCTTCTGCATTTCTATGCTGTTAGATTTTGTGGTTTTTTCCCCTCCTTGAAATGGTACCTATAAATTACACCTCATGATAAGGCTGCTGTATCATCAGAAAGTGATTGTTTTTGCAAGTGATCATGAGAGAGCATGTCAATTTAAATAATTTCTTCCTTTCCTGCTCTCCTCATCTTTTCCCTTTACCCTCAGCCAGGAAAATCCCATCATTTGTGGCTCAATTTTTCTGGCCTCTCAGAAATGAGCAAGGGCTGATTAAACTTGATCAGCATGAAACTTAGCCATCTTTACCCCCAACTACTGGGATTTTCTCTTCTATCTTTTTTTCACTTTGTCTTTTTGCAACCAAGGAGTTATTTGGGCTGTGTCATCATGCAGAAGTTGTGTAGGATTGTTCTATAGGGGAAGATAATAGTTTCTGATGAGCAGGCCCACTTGGTTAGAGGTTGAATTATTGTGGGAAAGGGTATTTATCTTTATTCTGGAAGCTTATGGGATGCAAGGGCCTTTTTAAAGCCCTTGCTTCAAAAAAAAAAAAAAAAAAAAAAAAAAAAGGTGGTATAGAGTTTAGAATGCCTGACCAGGAGTATTCAAGAGCTGAGTTCAAATATGTGTGTGACCTTGAGCTAATCATTTAACTCATCTCCCTCAATTTCCTCATCTTCAAAATGGGGATAAACCTACCTTACAGGGTTGTTTTTTGAGGATCAAATGAGATAACTTGTAAAGCATTTTGCAAAACTTAAGACACTCCATAAATGCTATTATAATTATTTTAAAGGGAAGGAGGTCCCACTATCATATTTACAAATCTCTGCCAAACAATATCTAACAAGCCATGGCAAGTGTGATCACAGCTATAAAATACACTGGAAGAGCTGTCAGGTAAGAAAGGGAGGAGAATTATCCTGGAGGCAGAGTCTCTTATTGAGGTAAGGCAGATTTTTATTCCTCTCTAAGTGATTCCCTATCTAATTTAGCCTTGATGCTCTTACAAAAACCAAGAAGTTCTCTGTCTGTCTGCCTCTGTCTCTGTCTGTCTGTCTGTCTGTCTCTCTTTTTTCTCTGTTTCTCTGTGTCTCTGTGTTTCTATTTTGTTTCTTTCTCCTCTTCCTTCTCCCGTCTTTCTCCTTTCCCTTTCCATTTCTCCACATCTTCCCTCCTCGTTGCCAGTCAGCTCTTACACAGACCATGTATTCCATCCTCTCTCATCTTCTCCAGCAGACTGCTACTTCAATTTTCTCTCCCCATTTTAGTTCATCCTACACAGTGCTGACAAAGTAATTAGGCAAACTTCTGACCATGTCAACTCCAACCTCTACTCAATAAATTTCAGTGGCTCCCTATCACCTTTAGAATAAAATATAAACTCTTCCATTTAGCTTTTAAAGTTCTGTATAACCTGCCAGACTTATTGGTCATTATTCCCAATATTATTCCCATTATTCTTGTGATCCAATCCAACTAGCCTTCTCTCTGTTGCTCATACACAATGTTCCAACTCCTTTTTTTTGCACTGTCTCTCACTTCTCCAATGTACTCCATCTTCACCTGTAGTCCATAAGACCTCTCTCTTTCGTCAATCCACAGCTCAAGCATTGCTTTCTGCATGAACCTTTTCCTAATCACCCCCAATTGCTAGTGCTCTCTCCTCCAACTACTTTGTAATTAATTACTTTGTATTTATGGTTAATTACAAAATAATTGAGCCAAGGGCTAGTCCTCACAAGTTGGAATCTGACTACACAGTATGTGAGGTCCACACTCTCCTATTGCTATGTCTTTATTCTCTTTATATTTATTCTAAATATATATACATATGTATTTGTTTAAAAGTAAGCTCTTTCTCAGTTGGGGAATGTTTTATTTTGTTATTGTTTTTCTTTTCTTTTCTTTTTTAGCATCAGGGATCCCTCTGACAATCTGGCAAAACCTATAGACCTTATTAGAATCAAGTTTTTTATTTTTTTTAATTTAATAACTTTTTATTACTAGAACCCATGCCAGGGTAATTTTTTATAGCATTATCCCTTGCATTCACTTCTGTTCCGATTTTTCCCCTCCCTCCCTCCACCCCCTCCCCCAGATGGCAAGCAGTCCTTTACATGTTGAATAGGTTACAGTATATCCTAGATACAATATATGTGTGCAGAACTGAACAGTTTTCTTGTTGCACAGGGAAAATTGGATTCAGAAGGCATAAATAACCTGGGAAGAAAAACAAAAATGCAAACAGTTTATATTCATTTCCCAGTGTTCTTTCTTTGGGTATAGCTGCTTCTGTCCATCTTTGATAGAATCAAGTTTTTTAAATGTTTAACCTATATAGGATCAAAATAAAATCAATAACAGAAATACAGTTATCAAAACATTTTTAGGAAAAAAAAAACCCTGTTGTAGAGGTTATTTCATTTTTTTCTATTTGCAGTCTAGTTTGCTGAATGAGTCTTCAATAGAAACTTGCCCAGAACCCTCAGAGATTCAGATCTCTCCCAGCTAGGTCACACTGCAGCCCAAGACTACATAATTGTAGTTTATTTTTTGAAAAATCTGTGACTTCATTGGTAGAGCTTCTACTTCCACAGATATATCTCACATTGTATGAGTTGCTAATGAAACACCATCGCCTCATAACCAGTCTTCCAGTTGAGCCTCCCTAAGTATACAAAGCCTGGCCTGATCCTTGACTGACAGACACAGTCTGGGTTCCAGCTGGGCTGGACCCATACTTGCAGCTTTTTCAGGTGAATTAAGCCTATAAGAAGCAATTTGTTAATGGTGAAAAAGCAAAAGTTGTTATCATTCAATCATTTTTTTTTCAATCATGTCTGACTCTTTATGACTTCATTTGGGGTTTTCCTGCAGAGGAGCTGGAGTTTTGCCATTTCCTTCTCCCATTCATTTTACAGATGAAGAAACTGAGGTAAAGAGGGTAAAAGGACTTGCCTAGGGTCACACAGCCAGTAAGTACTGAGGCAGTCTTTCTGACTCCAAGCCTAGCATTCTATCCACTGCCCACCCAGCTGCTTAGTACCAGAAGACCTGGGTTCAAATCTTTGCTCTTCATATTACCACTGTAATCTTGGAACAAGTCACTTAGTGTAATTAATTGGATTTCAGTTTCTCTCCCTATATCAGGAGGGGGTCAGTTCTAAAGTTTTTTCTAGCATTAAATCTATGATATGTCCCTCCCTTGCCCCATATTCAATCTGCTTCAAAGTCCTGTATCTTTTATCTTCATTATATCTCTTCAATAGGCTCCCTTGTCTCTTCCGACTCTGGTGCAGACCCACACCTCACTTCTAGTTTATTGCAAAAACCTATTGATTGGCCTCCCTGCCACAAATGCCTCTCCACCCCAGACCCTCTTCCACTCAGCTGTCAAATTAGTCATCCTTTTTTCAAAAATAGATTTTTATTTTCAAAATATATGCAAAGATAATTTTCAATACTCACCGTTGCAAGACCTTGTGTTGCAAATTTTTCTCCCTCCTTCCCTATAACCCCTCTCCTAGATAGCAAGTAATCCAATATAGGTTAAACATGTACAACAAATTAATCTTCCAAAAGTACAACTTTTGTCTTTGTGACCTTTCATCAGTCACACAGTCAATAAACATTTATTAAATTCCTACTACATGCCGAGCACAGTGCTAACTTCTAGAGGCAATGATGCTCAGTTTCTTTCATCTATCCTCTTACAAGGAGAAAATCATGAAATCTCACTTCATACCCTGCAGGTACTTCAGTCAACTCTCCTCACTTCAGTATATTGCTAGTAAAGTAATTAGGTATACATCTGAATGTCTAACACCCTATTCACTAAACTCTAATGGTTCCCTATTGCTTCCAGTTTCAAATATAAAATCCTCTGGCATTTAAAGCCCTTCACAATCTGTCCAGCCCCATCCTTACCTTTCTAGTTTTCCTTCACCTTACTCTTTGCCTCCTTTTCTTGGATGCAGTGACATCAATCTCGACTTTGTTCCTAGATCAAGACTTGGGACATTTTCACTGGCTGTCCCTCATCCCCTTTCTCATCTCTACTTCCTTCAAGTCCAAGATAAAATCTCATCTCAGAGAAGCCTGTCCTGAACTTCTTAATTATTTTCCATCCATCCATCCTTTGTGTATGTGTGTTTATGTGTGTTTACATGTAGTAATTTACATGTTTTCTCCCCCTCTTTAGAACACTTTGAGAGCAGGATTGTGTTTTAACTTCCTTTCTGTCACCAACATATGTTACCTGTCATATAGTAGGCATTTAATAAATGCTTACCAACTAATTGATATATATATATATATATAGATATAGATATAGATATAGATATAGATATAGATATATAGATACAGTTAGCTGCCTAAGACAGGCTGAATCCAAGGATCATATTCACAGTGAAATCTTATCAATATAAACATTATCACATGTTGAATTGATGATAAATGAAATGAGTAGAACCAAGAGAACATTGTACACAGCAACAAGATTATTTAATGATCAATTCTGATGGACAAAGCTCTTCTTAACAATGAGGTGATTCAGACCAATTCCAATAAACTTGTGATGGAGAGAACTATCAGCATCCAGAGAGAGAACTGTTTTTGCAAGGATGAATACTGAAAATTATATTTGAATATATTTTGAAAATAAAAAACTATTATTTTTTTTTTAAATCATCAAATATCTTAATAGCAAGTGTACTCTAGAATCAGCTCAGGCTCACTAAGGCTGACTGTTAAATTTTCAGTGTGCATGTCCACACCATAAAAATTGCAAACATAATAAATATATCGAGGCTTGATTTACTGCTTTGTTGATTGTCCAGAAAGATAGATGAAGAAAATGTTAATCTTGAAAATTAGATTTAAAAGGTGGGCTGGGCCCACTTTTCCTCCAGACTGTTACTAAGCATTTACCAACAGGCCCCTAAAAAGGTAATAATCCCTTTTCCCTCAAAAAGCATCATTTCTCTTTTCTAGGGTGGGGGAAATAGGCCGCAAAGGAAAGAAATAGGACAGAAAAAATTAAAATAAATTTATGAAATGAAGAGAATAATAGATGAGATATCAAGAAATCCTAATTCTAGAGTCCTTCGGGTAAACTTGCCTCCCACCCCCCAATTCCCTGACCTCCTCGCCATCCATCCACCATCTCTCTTGCGTGTCTAGTTAAACAATCTATCTGGATCTCTTTAGCCACTCTAGTCTTTTCAGCTGGGATAACTGACCCCCGAGTTTCCCTTTGCTCAGTCTTTCTCACAAATGCCATTTCATTTATGAAAGCAGAGTAGAGAATTTTTAGTAATTAAATACTAGATAATAGGACGTTTAAAAAAAATCAAAACCAAAAACCAAACTTTTGAGGGCTTTGAAGTAAACGTGTCCTGTACCCGCCTCTTTGTTGTATTTAGGGAAGTCCAAGAAAACCGCTAATCTTGCTCTCCTTTATGGTCTCGGAAGCCCCAGAAAGTTTGCTTATTTTTTACAACCTGGATCCCTCCTCTTCCCCACCCCCAGCCTAGCGATCGGCGCCCGAGCTGCGAGGCAGAGAGCCAGCCAATTGCCCCAATCTAAATCACAGAGCATCAACACGGCGTATTCTCTCCAAATTACAGGGCAAACAATCACGCAGGTAAAATTAGCCAAGGCACTAATTATATAGCGCAAGTGTGTAAAGGATATAGAATGATAAATGGCAAACAGCAAAGCTTGTGGTGTCATATCGTGTAATCTCCCTTGCTGCGAAGCGGAAGAACAAAGGGAGAATTGTGCCTTGTTTGTCTAACATGCCCTATATCACAAATTGGAAATCCTTCCTAATTAAGATATTGTTAAATTTCCTTTGTTAGTAGATTTTAACAATGTTAATTAGGAGGTTACAGTGATCATTGTTCATCTAACAAACAATTAGGGTGATTTGCATTGTAGCTTTTGCAAGACTTGAAGCAACCAGGAAGTTTATTTATTTGGGGGGAGGTATTTTTTGGGGTACGTAAGGGGTATTTTATTGCTTTTTGCTCACTCCTCCTCCTCCTCCTCCCCCCCCGCCCTCCTCAGGCTTGTTGAACTAAAACCAGGCATCTGGAAATATTAACACTTTATATGTGTCAAAGAGCAGCCTATTTAGAAACCACTATTGGCGTTAAATAACCCCTATGTGTAGGTTCACAAGCTTGACCTTCTCTCCCCAGTTGTCCGGGAAATTTGAGAAAACTTAGGCTGGTGCTGGTGGGAAGGATTCAACCTTTTGAGAAAGCCCAAAGCCCCACAGTCTAAGAAACATTTGAAGGTTGTTGATTGAGAAAGGGAAAGCAAGGGGAGGGATGGAAAAGTAAGAGAAGATATGAAATTCATTACTCCAGAGATCACTTTTTTTTTTCAGGAGCCTAGAGCTTATTATAGACTGAAAGAACCCAGTTTTCAGCTTTGTTTATATTTTTGGAATTGGACGTTTGGTTTTTTATAGACTTACAGAAATGTATAGATGGATGAGCATTAATTTTATTTTTGGCATCCATGACAAGTGACTAGCCACTGCTTTGATATTGCCAGAGCAAGGAACTCATTTCTTTTTAAGGTACCTCATTCCATTTGGGGATAATTCTTCCTCATGGGCTTATAACTCCAGGTTAGGTTGCTCTGCAGGCAGTTAGTTGGCAAAAGGAAAAAAAAAATGGTTGGTATTTTTTTGGGGGGGCGGGGTGGGAGTTATATTATTAATTTGGTATCTGATATTTCTTCCAGTGACTGAAGCCCTATTCCAATGCCTCTTCATTTCTTAGTGGTAACATTGCCTTTTCCAAAACCTGTGCCTCTGAAATAAGTTTTGGTCTATCTTAGTAAACTGAAAATTTTATAAGTTCCGATTGAAGATAGAGAAGACCAACAAAGCTAAACTTGGAAAACTTCACCCACAGAGCACAGCCACTCCTGTCAGATGATAACTTCTTTGGGCTTTAGCACAACCTGATGTTGTCTAGTAGTAAAACATGGAGTAGGGGTAGAATCTATAACTGTGGGCCACATCATGAAGTCAGATTTTTTTTAAAAAAAGGTTTTATTTAGTAACTTCAATATATAATCTCCCAAGCTTTGCTTTAGCTTCTTTCCAGAAGTTTTGGTATATTGCTTCCTAGTTGTCATCTTTGATGAAATTTTTTGTAATTTCTATGGCTTGTTTTTTAACCCAACTTTTTTTTTTTTAGAATTAAATTATTTGGTCTGATTTTCTAATCCATTCTCCAATAGTCTTTTATTAAATGTAGTCCATTATGGGCAATAAATGACATAATTAATGATTCTACTTTTCTGTACTTATTTGTGGAGTTTTTATAGCCCAATATATAGTCAGTTTTTGTAAAAGTGCTCAGATATCTGAGAAATATTTAAATTCCTTTTTGTTTTCATTTCATACTCACTAGAGATCTACCATAACTAACTTTAAAAAATTGATGTTTAATCTCAATATAAATAAAAAATATGATCTAAAACCCCTAGTAAAATCATACCATAAGTACTATTTATGCTGGGTTAATTTGCTTTAAATCTGCTTCAATTTTTTCCTTTAGTGTTCTTGTTATGTAAAGTTTGTGTGTATACATATGTACATAGAGAGACATATATATATGCAATATATGCATACATATATCATTTAGTCAATGTGCATATTGTTTTAATTCTACTTTTTCATTTTTGTATTACTTCATGTCTTCTATATTTCTTCATATTTGATATAGTATTCTACTGCATTTCTGGTCTATAGGTTATTCAGTTGTTCCTCAATCATTGGGTATATAGGTTGTGCCAGTATTTTGGTATTATAAAGAAAGCAGCTATGAATTATTTGTGGATCCTTATTTAATAAGATCCAAGCCTGATAGTGAGACCATTGGTTCAAAGGGTTTGATCAGTTCTGTAACTTGTTGTATTAGATCAGATTGTTCCCCAGATAAATTTATAGTCCTACTTTGGCCATATGTTGAGAAGACAAAACTCAGTGGAAAAGACATTGATTATGGGAAAGATTGAAGGAAAAAAGGATTGCAGAGGATGAGATGGATGCAAATAGTGAACATGAACTTGGACAGACATCAGGGGATAGTGAAGATCTATAGAGTCACAAAAACTGTCCAACTAAACAACAACAAAAATATTGTCATTTCTCTCTAATTTCCCCACAATTCTGTCAATAGTTATTTTTTTTCATAATTAGCTATTTTCTCAATTTCACAAGGGTAAGGTGATACCTCCAAGTTGTTTTTAGTTTACATTTCTCTAATTGTTAGAGATTTGATGAGGGAGGAAGGAATATCTCCACTTGGTAGAGTAGTAGTGATATCTTTTTACTCCTTGCTTTTCATACTTTCAATTCGAAGTGCATAGGGTTTTTAGGGAGAACCACCTCTCGTGTGAAGGTTTGCTAAGCACTTTTCAGGTGTTCATCCACTTTTGTTATCTGCCTGGTACTTAACTTTCACCTCAGTTTCCAAGAAATTATAGAATGTGTAGCAGCCTCAGCCACAGTAAACCATCTCTGCAGATGGGCTAAAGCAGATTGAGAACAACCATGGCTTAGGAAGGTGTCAACCTTGCGGTTGTGAAAGCTTCCTTTGGTAGAATAGGCAGGTGAGAACAATTTATTCCAAAAGCCATAAAGGTGACTGAAGCAGATGCTATAGAGTGCTTAGAGCTTGTTCAGACATCAAAATCATCCATTGACATTGCCAGTCATCTTAACTTTTATCTTGCTACTGGACTTTGACTACTCTGGAAGAGGGAAGCTGATGATTCGGTGCAGTTTTGTCTCACTTAAATCCAATTCTCATGAGCCAAGATATTACCTCTTAATGTCATTGGTCTTCTTTGAAAATGAAGGACAAAAAACGCAACACCTTCAAAGGCTTGAGCATAGAAGAAAAGTAGATTTCTATCCCTGGCATCAAAAGGCAGTCTGGAAACCATCAGACTCTAAAGCTACTTTAGAAAACGCACTCTCTTATGGGGGAGAAAGTTTCCTTGAAAAGGCAGCCAACATTCTTAGTGAAAGAAGGCATTGAATCTGAAATCAGAGTCAGTGACACAGAATCTGAATCCATTTCCTTTCTTGGTTTGGCCAATAATGGGCCACAGAATGCTGAATAAGTTTCTCAATTGTTTTGTAATATAGAGTTACAACCTATTTCCTAGACAGTATGGGAGCTTACGATATATTGATCCTGTGAAAGAACTGGCTAGTTCTTCAGGCTAATGCTATGTCTTCCCCGGGGAGCATCATTTAAGTCATTAGTATTTAGCCCCCTAGGATGGTAGTTTTCAAACATTCTTTGTGGATGTCTGAAGGGGACTATTTCTTCAGAGGAAAAGATCCACACTGAATTCTTAGTCCAATATGATACTTATTCTGCTTCTCAACAAGAATCCTAATGTAAAATAATAGGGGAAAAAGCACTACTTTTTATGAAACTTGAATTAAATCTTTAGTTTATGAAAACAAAAATTATTTTAAAAATCTTATCATCTTCTCACACTTATGACTAAAATAGCCTACTAACTAAGCAGTTTGATAAGTCTGTTATCTCTCTAGTATTGTATATAGCTACCAGATTAAATTCTCTTTAACAATACTTTCATCCTATCACTATCCTTCCAGACAACCTACAATAACTCCCTAGTCCTTAATGTCTTTAATTAAAAAAAAAAAAAACCTGCTTTGCTTGTTTTTCAAGGTTGGTCATAATCTAGATTTTCCTGACATCTAGAAAGTTAGCTATCACTAATCACTGAGTGTCCACAAGAAGGTCATTTTATTTCTTCAGACCTCAGTTTCCTCATATCAAATGAGGAGAATTAAATTAAAGGGAAGCTCTACCACTTTATGATTCTCTGACTTAAAAAAAAAAAAAGACAGAATTTCCCAGCATCCCTTATACTTTCTATGCCTTTGAAGGAGGTAGGATGGTATGATGAAAAGTGTGCTTTATTGAGAATAAAGAAGACTGAGTTTAGAAAATTGATTCTTCCGCTTGTTCTATTTGTGTGACATTGAGTAAGTCACTTAATTGTGTCAGTTTACTCATAAATAAAATAAAGATAATCTCAGGGTTTTTTCCCTAGCTCTTAATTTGTAAATTGGTCAAATTATTCTCTTTCCTATTGCACAAATACATCAAGCTTATCTATGAATTTGTTCAAATACAAAAACCTAACACATTTATTATTTAACATGTGCAAGATGACATGCTTATATTTTCCCCACTTTTCCTGAAATGTTTTCTATCCTCCCTATAGATTTTCTTCTTCAAAGATCTCTAACTTTTAAAAAGGATAAGCTCAAATTTGATCTTCTCTTACGATGCTAGACCTCATTCATCTCCTCATTTTAATTAGAGAATTTTAGAATCAGAGAAGAGCTCTACAAAATCTCCAGCAAGTGATAACGCTATGATCACTTCTCTTTGTTTAAAGGCATGGGACATAGTAAATGCTTAATGTGTACTAGCTGACTGATCAACTAATTTCAGATTATTTAACTTAGCTATCTTTTAGTCAAGCCGTCTATTTTCTATCCCTAAACCTCATCCTTTTGTCCATTTTTTTTTAGGGGGGGTGGTTTCCATAGGCTGTTCACCATCTCTGGAAAATACTAGCTTTTTCCCTCCTAAAATGGTTTTCTCCAAGATTTAACTTTCATTTTCTACGACTTTTTTGGATTCCTCTTGTTAGTGCCAATTCTCTTTGCAGATAGCAATGTTTATATATTTTATTCCCTCAATATATTATAAACTCTTTAAGAGTAGGGATTGTTTTGTTTGATTTGTAGTTGTATCACCAATGCTTAGTACAGTTGCAGATGTTGTTCAGTCATTTCATTCATGTCCAACTCTCTGAGACCTCCCCCCCCCTTTTTTTTTGGCATAGATAGTAGAATGACTGCTTGCCATTTCCTTCTCCAGCTCATTTTATAGATGTAGAAAATGAAACAGGGTTAAGTGACTTTACAGAGTTATGTAACTAGTTAGTATCTGAGGTCCATTTGAATTCAAGAAGATGAGTCTTCCTGATTCCAAGTCTACCACTCTTTCCACCGTGCCATCTTGCACATAGTTGGTAATTAATAAATACTTGTTTAATTTAGTGCCTAGCAAGACACATTAGTGTCTTGAACACAGTATGTACTTAGTAGATACTTGTTTGATTCAATTGTAGTGAATCTGAGTGATGTGGAACTCTGTAACATTTTGAGCAGCTCAGTCTACTTTTTGTGAATCTTAGTGTAAAGATATGTTTCCTTGCAGTAAGCTGAGAGAAGCGTTGCTGGAGCTTTTATCAATTATTATTAGTTTTGCCCATAGCAGAACAAGCTCTACTTCTCCTTCTCTGAACTTCAAAGACTCATAGTTTAATATAGACAACATTAACAGGAAACAATGCAAGACATTAGAATGATGCACTAAATTGTGTCATTCACTTCTCTCCCCTCCCAAAATGTAGTTTTCTCTGTTAGCAGGTCATGTCAACCTAGACATAATTTGTCCCATATTTGACAAAGTCCTTCCTAGCATTTAGGGCTGACAGGTAGAGAGAATCAATACATACTTGATGATTAATTATAAAATGATTTTTTATCCATCTTTATCCATCCAGAGAGGTCCCATATCCCACTTTGAGAAGAATTTCCTGAAAGGCAAGGCTGTGGCAAACCTCAACTTCTCACCTAGGAACATCTTATAAAGACTAGGATTGTTTCATACAAACTCTTGCCATTAGATTTTGATGACTTGGAAGGAGAAAGGGAGGCTGACAACTTTGTATAGCTCTGACTCACTTAAACCTAGTTCAGATGCAAGTCAAGACGTTACCTTCATGATGTCATCGGTCCTCTTGAAGAATGAAAGATCAACAACAACAACCAATCAATTGCCACCTTTACCAATTTTTATTTTTCATTGCTATCCTTTTCTCTTGACTCACACAGCTATCGCCCTAATTCATGATGTCATTAGTTCTCTTCTAGAACAAAAGTCAAAACAAAAATAATGAAAATAATGGAAATCCCTTGAAAGACAAGGTTTTCAATTAAAATTATGACAATTGGGAAAAATAAAATACTATTAAAACAAAATAAAATCGCAATGACCACAGTTATTGGTGATTAATATGATGTTCTCCAGTATGGAAAGTTTTTAAACTATATCATAGCCTGAAATTTCATTGCTGAAGAACTCACTCCATTAATATAGTAACTGTCAGCCACTTTTCTGTGACTCATAATCTTAGAGAGCTGCTCAGAGTATTGTAAAGTTGAATGATTTGCTCACCGTCACAAGGCATAGGTCAGCACTTGAATCCATATCTTCCTGACACTCAGGTCAGTTCTAAACCCACTCTGCCAATCTGCCTCTAATCCATGGTTGCTCCTAGGGAAGCTTGACAGGTGAGGGATTGGCTTTTCTGTTTTTCAGACAAGGAATGCTTTTTCAAGGAGAAAGCATAATATATTCTTAATCTTTAAAACACCATCACCTAAACTATTTGGCATCCAACTCTGAACACTAGCCCACTAGCCATCTTTAAAAGGATAAACTTCTTCAGTTCTGTTCTCTCCTTGGAAGGATGGAGACAGAGGACCAATTAAAAAAAAAAAAAAACTGAGGTAACAACCACACAATGAGGAGCTGAGAGAATATTCAGACTTTGAAATCCTGATAGCTGATTACCATGACAAAGGTTGAAACAACTTGGACAGGAAAGGCACAAAAGGAATTTATGATTCTCTTTGCAATTCTGGGATTGTATTTGTAATCTGTCTTTGCCAGGAAAAAAAAAAAAAAAAGATACTATATTGAATGACCGAAACACAATGGAAAAAGGGAATCTACTCAGATGGAGGAGGACTAACAGGATCAGTGTATGTGCATACATGCATAGGGTGTTGTGTGTACATGCATATTTGTACATCTCTCTATATATATCTACATAATATAGATAACTATAGATAAGCATGCAATGGCTTAGATATCTATATTTTTATTCGATACGGTACGTGTTTATGCATACACATATCCTGCAGAAGAGGTTGAATTCTTGTCATGAGTAGTAGCTTAAAATTATTGAGCGATAAGATGAGTTTAAAAAACATACAGCATGAGTTGAATACCAATTTGAGG
Source organism: Antechinus flavipes (assembly GCF_016432865.1). Classification (NCBI taxonomy): domain Eukaryota; kingdom Metazoa; phylum Chordata; class Mammalia; order Dasyuromorphia; family Dasyuridae; genus Antechinus; species Antechinus flavipes. Next base: position 549,655,031 of record NC_067398.1, read on the forward strand.
TGGAGAAGCATTTAGGGAAATGACTAGGCTGAACAGTAGCATTTTCATGGTATGGAATGTGCCTCTTTAATTTGCTCACTCAACAGAGTCTTGAGTCGAATCGAGCACTTGTAGCCCGCTAAGTAAAATGCCATGAACATGATTAATAACATAGAGGTGAAGGCCCCGGATCACTGGGCTGTGCATTTTGGGGGTGTCACAGATGCAGGGATTTCTGTGAGAGTTACCAACAATTTGGACTTGTAAGGGACATAAATGAAGCGGGTGAGCGTGTCTGGCTTTCTGGACCAGCCCTTCGCTGCCAAGATGAAACTTTGCAAATAATTCTGATTCATTATAGTCTGCTCTCCTTTTGTAGTTATTCTGCTGGAGACGCACAGGCCATAGCAAGGAGTGTGTTGTTTCGGGGAGCCCAGGATGGCACAAAGGAAGCCAGGCTTATGGACAATCCCCAGAGCTGTCACGCAAAGCTTTTCCTTTTGTTCAGAAAGAAAAGAGGAAAAACCAGGTTTTAGACTATTGTCCTGCTGCAAACTGGGCTTTTAATTGGCATGTTGGAGTCTGTGTATAAAAGGGGTTTGTGGTGACAGCTCAGAAGTAAGGCATCGTGGGGGCAGAAGTGACTTCACCTCAGGGTTAATTCTGTGTGTGTGTGTGTGTGTGTGTGTGTGTGTGTGTGTGTAGCTTCTTCAGCTGCTCCTGGCTCTTAGGAAACATGACTGGTTCCTGTTAGCTGGGGAGCAGACAGCACTGTTATTAGATTATAGGCCCAGTTAATAAATATGTTACATTAACAGAGCGTGGAGGCATTGATCTTTCCCCACTCCCCCACTCCCACTATCTGCCCCTGATGAGCATTAACAAAGCTGGAGGAGAAACCAAACCTTTCAGTCGACTTCCTTTGGTTCCTCTGTCCTATAAGGTGCACCCATGAATAAATAAAAATGTCAGCGTCTCAATCCCATGTACATCTGCAAAGTGCCCCTTGTGTAAATACTTGAGGATGGCACGGATATTTAACATCAGGATAAAATCAATTGGAGGAGCTGAGTCATTAAGGAAATCCCTTTGGTGACTTTCATGACTAGATCAAGGTAATTCTTCTTCCAGTTAGTCTTCTGGTTCTCCATCCCTCCCCTGCCATCCCCCCACTGCATAATAAACAAGTCTGTGCTGTGATTGGAAGAAACTACAAAGTCCCAGAATGTGTTGTTGGAAGAGCTCTTGAGATGATCTACACCAGTGGTCCTCAAAGTGTAGTCCAAAGAATTGTTGGGGTCTCTGAAACCCTTTCAGGGGGTCTGCAAATTCAAAATTATTTTTATTTCTAATATAATAAATAGCTATAACTATAACCATGTGAACAAAAACTCTTTGAGCAGGTCCTCGATAGGTTTTTTTTTTTTTTAACAACATGAAGATACTGAGAACAAAGGTTTGAGAATCATTGATCTAGATCATCCCTTTAATTTGGTAGATGAGGAAACTGAGCCCCCCACAAGGAAGGGGCTTACTCAAGATCATGCTTCATACAAGTAGCAGGACATAAGATTCATACTCAGATTCTTTGACTCTAGAATTCCAACTATATACAGATTTAGTTTTTAACCAGCATTAATTTATATTAGATTAATGAGACTTAAATACCCCATGGTGCTTCACTTCCAAACTTGAGATAAGATTAGACCATATAAAAACATAAGTTAATAGAGAAGAAGAGTTCCCAAAGGGGGGCAGAGGCCTCAGATTTCAGTGTCATTATTTCTTTCATTTTACCCCATCCCTTTGTTAAGCATAAATAATCATGGAAATTTCCCAGACTCTTCCATATGGGGAATTGCATCAGTAGCACTCTGGGCTTGCTCATAAGGACTGGGGCCCAGTCCTCCTGGTACATCTGTATTCCAGAACTTGAAGTCACAGATTTTTTATTGAAAGACTAAAGGATATCAACAACCTCCTCATGACACTTAATCTGTTTTCTTAAATTAGGTGTCTAACTCTCAGGTTACTTTATTAGTACAGGACGTAGAACCCATTTTAAGGGGAATCATCTTCAGCAATAAAAAAAATAAGGTCCTTTCAGTCTGGAGATTCCATATAAAGAGCAATTCTGGCAAATTGGGTTCATCATTCAATAATAGTAACTATCATCGTCATTATCATCATCTTATTGTCTGAACCTGTTATTTCACAGTCCTCTCAGTGAGAAAACTCCCTCAACTAATGGATTAACAATTGTTCTGCAATAAATATAGTCTAAGGCACCAAGAGGTTAAGTGAATTTGCCCAATAATCATAAAGTACAGTCATCTCTTTCATTTCTCATGGTTAGGGGTATGATACTACCATGATCTGGAAAATCCATGTGAAGTTTTTTGATCCTCCTTTCATAATAGAGAAGTCTGAATCAATATAATTTTAAAAGATAAAATATGTTGATAGTATACAATGTGTTACATATATTTTATGCACTTCTGAGTTTCTAACATTATCTTTGTCTACATCATCTGTTGGTCTTTGTTACAACTTTTACAACTTTTACCTTGGTGCTGGCTGGAGGCAGAGGCAGAAGCAAAGGACAAAGCTGCAAGAGCTCTTAGAAGCAAGGAGAGAGAGAGGCCTCTAAGAAAAGCTAACTGGGCTATATTGGAGACAATAAAATATCTGAACTTTTATCATCTGGCTGCGTTTTGGGTGATTATTACTCTTAACGGCAATTAAGGCTGCCTCCAGAAAACCTCCCTGAGAAACCTGCTTTCACCCAGAGAGCACCACTATTATTATTTTAAAGAAGAAAATCACCAACATTTCGACAAAACTCCTCCAAAATTGCCATTTAATTTTTTATGATAATCCATGATATATCCACACTGCAATGGAGAAAGTCACCATGTGGAAGGGATAACTGTAAATACATGTTGAAAGTAAAATTTAATCCAGGTCTATTTGACCCAAAGGCCAGCTTTCTCTATTCTGTCTAACTGACCTTCATAAAACAACAATAATCACACAAATAAATATATAATCTATATATGTAAATATATAAAATATAACATATAAATAAACATATAATTTTCAAAGTCTTATACATACATTATTTCATTGGATGAGTCTTAAAAACTCCTGATTATATAATGATTATTTCAGATAATGATGCAGCTATTTTATAGAAATAAATATATATAAATATAATTTAGCGTCTTTCCACATGAAAAGTTCAATATGATTTTGTATAAATAGAGTTCAATTTTTTCTAGCCTGTCATTTCAATTCAATTCTAACCAAGTAAAAAGCAGTAGAAAGTAGCAAACTACTGACAGAACCATTTGCTTTTAACACATACTAGATGTGTTACTTTGGACAAATAATTTAATCTTTCAGTGCCTCAGGCAACTCTCTTAGACTATAAATTGCAGACTATAAGTTGTTAATGTTTATTAGCAAAATAACTTGTTCTGCTTGGTCCAGGAGGGAGGACTCAGAGCAATGGGTAGAAATTGCAGAGAAATAGATTAGATCTGATGTAAGAAAAATCTTCCTAAGAATTAGATTATCCAGAAATATAAAATGATTGTTGAAACTTGAGAGTGAAAGCTCTCCAGAATATAGAAAAAAAGAAAAAAAAGAAGAGACTTGAGGACAAATATTGGAGAATGTCAAGAATCAAGGGTCAGGAAGAGAAAGGGGACAGAGGAGAAACTGTTCAAAGAGGAGGTCAAACAAGAAAATACAGTTTCTTGGAAATTGAAGGGAGAACAACTGTCCTGAAGAAATTGAGAGTGTTGGATTAGAGTTGGTTTGCCAAGAGTTTTGCCACTATGTTCTTGTTCTGGACACTGAATCTCTTTTAGTGCAGTTTGTTGTTGTTCAATCATGTCCAGCTAAACCCATTTAGGGTTTTCTCAGCAGAGATACTGAAGTGGTTTGCCATTTCCTTCTCTAGTTCATTTTACATATAAAGAAACTGAGGCAAATGAGGTTTGACTTGCCCAGGATCACAGAGCTAGTAAAAGCCTGAAGCCAGATTTGAACTCAGGAAGATGAATATTTCTGACTCCAAGCCCAGTCCTCTATCTGCTTTTCTATTTAGCTGTCCCCAAATGCAGCGTAGCCTAGCTCTTTCTCATATGGGGTGGAGGGGAGAAAAGGAAGGGAAAGAGAAAAGAAGGGGGAAGAGAGAAAGAGAGAAAGAGAGAGAGAGAGAGAGAGAGAGAGAGAGAGAGAGAGAGAGAGAGAGAGAGAGAGAGAGAGAGAGAGAGAGAGAGAGAGAGAGAGAGAGAGAGAGAGAAGGAGGGAAGGAGGGAGACAGAAAGCTGATGATGAAGAGGTAATTAGTGCATTAATGAATTCTGAAGTAGTTTTCATGAGTGGAAGGAATGGAAACCAGCCTGGAAGGGGCTGACAAGTGATGAGCAAATGAAGGCATTGGGTTTAAATATTGTTAAGTTAGTCCATGAAGAGGAGAACAGATGGGAGGGTTGCTGGATAGATTAGCAGGGTTGAAGTCTTTTTTAGTCTTGGAAAGACCTAAACATGTTTGTAGGCATATGGGATGGAACTAAAGTAAAGAGAGAATGTTCGAAGATTCCTGGGAGAGAGATGATTGCCAGAGCAAGATCCTGGAGGAGGCCGAAGGACATAGGTGATGAGTCTCATCCAGGAGAGGGTTAGCTCACTGAATGAAACTAATGGAAAGGAGGGTCAAGTGAATTAGCAATTAAAGGGTTCACAGAGTTCCTATCAGATATCTTTAGTCTTTTCAGAGAAGTAGAAGACTGGGTCATCTGTTATAAATCTGGAAGTAGGGGGTGCAGTCAGGGCCTGGAGTAGAAAGGAAAATATTCAGAACAGTTGACGTGAGAAATGGAACAGAGAATATGGAATCAATATGTGTGGAATGAACGGATTGCTGAGCTCCAATGAAGGCCCAACAGAGGGTAAGCAGCATGAATTTGGAATAGGTGAAATTGAATCAATTTTGTAATTTTCTTCAGTGAAGCTCAGGACCCTAGAAATACTGGAGACTATCCAATATTGAGGATTAACAGGTGGGAAATGATGGGAAGATACTGCCCTCCACCATACTGTTTCACAAATAAGACACAGTACTCAAGAAGCTTAGGAAGTAGTAGAGGATTAAAAGATACCAATATAGCGATACATGTGCAGATATCTCTGTATAACTGATAGAGAACGTGGTAGGTATAACAAACAAAAACAATAAGAGATCCTCAAAGTGTACCCAAGTACTTTGGATCAAGAGTACAATTAGGTGGTCCAGTGCATAGAACATGAGACTTGGATTCAGGAGACCTGAATTTAAATCTTACCTTAGGTATTTATTAGCTACATGGCCATGTAAATCACTTAACTATCTTAGCCTCATAAAAATAGTAATAGTACCTACCTAAAAGGATTATTGTAAGGATCATATGAGCATTATATAAATGCTGGCTCTTAAGAAGAGGCAGTAGTGTCTAATACCAGTATTTTAATCAAGCTACCAAACTATGGGCTTGATGTGGGGAAGGGAATATAGTATATGGAAGCAATATGTGTGATGTGGATAAAAATGTAGCTAGAGTGCCCAAGACATTTAATTTCTCCAGGCTTTTTAGTGATCTGTAAACTGAGAGTGTTGGATTAGAGTTGTGGTTTGCCAAGGGTTTCGCTACTGTGAAAATTTGGATTTTATGTTATTGTAGGTAAAAGACAATTTATAAATAATTTTGTTTAATATAAATATTACTTGCCTAACATGTGTAATAGGATAAATCTTGTGCTCACAAAATAAATGAAGATTGCCTGTTACATAAATATGCTACCCTCAAAACATATCAGATCTTGAAGTCATGAAGAACTCACTAAAAAAAAAAACAAAAAAAAAAAAAAAAAAAAAAACTGTTCTTATTGAAGAAAAATTGAACATGTGCTTGGTCTCTGTACTGTTCTATAATTTTGCCAACTTAAATATTCAATGTGATGTGATTCCTCACAGCAAAGAATACTGTGCCATGAGCAAAAAAGGTTTCAGAATCAGCACTAACAATCTGTGATTCTATGATTTTTCATAAATGAGAACCATACCAGTGAAAGAAATTTCCCCTGTGGGTAAAGGTTTATCTCAATAGCTTGATATCCTCTTATTCATTCATAAATGGTGTATATTTTTAAGAAAACTGGCAGAAGTCAGTGGACTAGCCTTTGGTCATAAAAGAGAGCAGAGCTAATGGGTCCATGCAGAGACTAAATCCAAAATATTAGTCTCCATTGGACTAGCAATCATGGCACAAATGGATTCACAGTTAGACATCTTGCTTGGTGTAAACTATGATTGTCCTATCTGTTTCATCTGGAGACCACTGGATTTCTGTGTGTCTCTATACAACTGACACACAGAAACCCTTGCAGAAAGACCAGGAACACTTTCAGAATGCTTTTCCACTTTTTTATGTTGCATATAAATATTTTTATCAGAATCATCTTGCAACCAAGTTTTAGGAATGTTAATGGCAACAGAATGAGGTGATAAGACGTGTCTCCCTAAGATTTGTATATACTTAAAAAAGATCAACTTCAAGGTCAGTAATAAAAATAATCATCTAGAGCAGAATTTCTTTTTTATGTTAAACATGGTAAAATATATGTTAAGTCCAAAATATACATACATATTTATACAATTATTTTGCTGCACAAGAAAAATCAAATCAAAAAGGAAAAAAGTGAAAAAGAAAATAAAATGAAAGCAAACGACAACAAAGAGAGTAAAAATGCTCTTGTGAACCACACTCAGTCTCCACATTCCTCTCTCTGAGTGTAGACATCTCTCTTCATCACAAGACCTCACTGGAACTGGCCTGAATCACATCACTGTTGAAAAGAGCCACATCCATCAGAATTGATCATCATATAATCTTTTTGCTGTGTACAATGATCTCCTGGTTTTGCTCCTTTCACTTAGCATCAGTTCTCCAGGCCTTTCTGAAATCACCCTGCTGATTGTTTCTTATAGAACAATAATATTCCATTACATTCATCTACCATAACTCATTCAGGCATTCTCCAACTGATGGGCATCTGCTCATTTTCCAGTTTCTTGCCACTACGAAGAGGGCTGCCACAAATATTTTTGCACATGTAGGACCCTTTCCCTCCTTTAGGATCTCTTTGGAATACAAACCTGGTAGAAACACTGCTGGGTCAAAGCATAGTTTGATAGTCCTTTGAGCACAGTTCCAAATTAGAGCGGAATTTCTTAACATGGGATCCATGAACTTTAAATATGTGTGTGTGTGTGTGTGTGTGTACACATAAACACATATAATACATCTATGAATGTGTGTATATATACATTATATAGATATATACATTATATATGTATATATATAGTTATCCCTTCCATTTGGCCAGTATTTGGAGCATGTTGCCCCCAAGATCTAAAAAATTTGTATAAAAGATTTTGGCCCTCCCTTCATACCAGACAAAAAGTCTGGTTTTTTTTTTCCCCTTTCTCTTATTATAAAATTTAGGTTAAGTATTTGGTCATAGGCTCTATAGTCTGCTGGCCTTCATGTGTCATCTGTGGCCTCCACAAAACTTTCCCCAAATTCCCACTGAATTTCTTAATGCTGACCAGCAGTATGTTGAAACCGCAATAAAGTAAGTCTTGATGTGGAAAGAATAATTGTGTATGCAGAACTATTTCATTATAATTGTTTCATTGGTTTCCTTTGTAATCGTATGTGTTTTTTGTACATGGAAAATACTATCCTAAGAAGGGGTCTTTAGGTTTCACTAGGCTGCCAAGGGGGTCCATGATATATATTCCTACTCTAGAGATTGCCAAGTCATTTGGCATTTAGGATTTAGGAAGGACTTAACTTCAGCTCCCTTAACCAGGATTCATTGGTTTCATTAGTAGTTCCCTAATAGCCAGGCCATGCTTGAATTATGCTGCTCTCTCTCACTTCATGTGTAAGTCACAGTATCTCAAGCATTAACTGTACCAATTGCTAGAGTTTTACTATTCCTGGCCACTTGTTCTCTGAGTTATACATACATCAAGCAAGGGAAAGAAAGTTTGGCAGTGAAACGAGAAATCTGCAAGACTTCGTTCCATTTTCTTAAGGAGCCAGAAAGAGAAAATTCACAAAAGTGGTGGAGAAAAACTGAAGCAGATGCATGGAATATTGTTTTTGTATGTGTTCCTAAATAAGGTAATTTGAGAGCCACATAAAGGCAATTGGCAAAAAGGGAAAGATACATTTTAAATGGATTCTCAAATGAGTCAAAACAAACAGGAGGCAAACAGTGGTGTCCTCTCATCTGTTCCTATACTTTCTTGTCTGGCATAGTCTCATGCTACTGTATATAAAAAAGTTAAATTAAATAAAAAAAAAAACATTTGGTTGATATTCCACACCGTATAACAAACTTTATTTTATATTCAGATATCCCCCCGAATTGATGGAGAGGCAATCAGTTACAAATTCATCCTTCTTGGCTATTAGACCTTTTTTCTATTTTCCTTTTATTTCTGCTCTTGATACAATCATTCAACTTTCTTTCCTTCCATACTTCAAGTCCCAGAGATCCCTTCCTGATTATCCCATCTTTTTACTCTTTCCATGCATTATTTCTGTATTGAGGTTCTCCCTCCTGACTTTGTCTATCATGGTTTATAACAACTCTCTTCTCTTGTTCTAATAATTTCATTTCTACCTGTTCTCTCCTCAGTGTCTTTCTCCACATTCTATCTTCCTCTTTTTTTTTCTTTCCATCCCACCCCCTTTCCTTAAGGGTAGAAAGGTTAGTAACAGTCTTAGCTCAGCTGGTGAGCACTTTAGGAAGCTTCTTATAGCCCATCCTTTGCTTTGGTGAGGGGGGCAGGCTGGCACCAGCCCAAATGCATGTTTAAATAATGGGCATGCCAGTGCCAGAAAATTAAAACACAGCATGGAATTGCTGAATTCACAATTTTATTGTCAATGACTGCCTGGTGGCTCTGCTTATCGAGGAAATCATCACAGCTTCTTCCATTTTCCACGACTTGGTTATTGTTCGGTTAATTCTAGCAGTAAACTTCATCAGGAAAAACAGCCAAAAATTCCTTACTGTCATTTCATACATTACCATTTGATATAAATTTGTGAGACAGTTTTGTTTAGTGATTAGAGAGCCAGTCCTAGGAGCCAGGTAGATCTTTGACACATACTAGTTGCATGACCTTGGGCAAGTCACTTAATTTAACAGTTAACACTTTTCACTCTGTCTTAAAGTCACTTAATTTAACAGTTAACACTTAATGCTTCACAGTGTCTTAAAGTCTAGACTGGTAGAATCAAACTCAAATAAAAATGAGACCACTAAACGGCATTTAAGGATTCCTTTGGGACCCATATTAACTTGAGAAATCAGATATTAATATTACCTATATTTTATTGTATTGTTATTTGTTTTGTTAAATATTTTTCAATTACATTTTAATTTGGTTAGGGCACACTAAAATGTGTAGGCTTTTGGGGACATGAATGCCTCAGACAATTTTCTTAGACTATGGGTTGCAGAGGAGGTGCTGACCTGCTTTGGTTTTCTGGGCTAAATTTCTTATATCAATGATATGAGAGGCTTGGTTCCTAGGGGAACAAATATTGGATTTGGAAGTAGAAGACCTCAATTCAAATCCTGAATCTGTTTCTTCTTTACTGGATGACTTCTGTCAAAACTCCTCAGTGGGTTCTAATTTCTTATTTTCAAAAACAGGGAGTTGGATTACATATCTTCTAGGTTATTTTAAGTTTTAATTTGGTCATCCCATGAATAGGTTGAACTGGAAGGAAACTTGAGAGATCATTTGGTCTGACCTTTTCAGGAAAATGAAGCTGAGAGGGGAAAGGACTAGTTAGGAGAAACAGCTGGCTGGTAGCAAAATTAAACCTCTAAATCAGGGCATCTGACTGCAAATCCACCATTCCTTATAATAGGACTTCTTAAACTTTTTTCCATTTGTGACCCCTTTTCACCCAAGAAATTTTTTATGCAACCAAAATATTAAATCAAATATCCACCATAATTTTGTGATCCCCACATTCAGTTTCATAACATCCAGTTATCCTATCGGGGGTCACACAGCTTAAGAAGTTTTGCCTTATAATAACAACAGCTAGCATTTTAACATTTGAAAAGTACCATATAAATATCAACAACCCTGGGAGAAGGATATTATCCTCATCTTGATGAATAAACACCCAGAGAAGAGGATAAGCCAGATTATGACCTATGGTCCTTCAGAGTCTGGGTCCAGAGTTCTATCCACTGAACCTAGGCACCTCTTACTTTGACTGGTCTGGCACCCAGCAGCATGGAGCTGAAGTCAGGAAGACTTATCTTCCTAAATTCAAATCTCTTCTCAGACACTTATTAGAAAAATAAGTCCCTAGGCAAGGCACTTAGCCCTGTTTGCCTCATCTGTAAAAGCAATTGGAGAAAGAAATGGCAAACTATTCCATATCTTTGCCAAGAAAACCCCAAATGGGGTCACAAAGGATTGAACACAACTGAAATGGCTGAACAAAATCCTACTGATTTCTTTTTTCAAAGTTACCCATTTAAGAAAGTCATGTCCCTTGATCACATTTTACAGGTGCTTATTGTTGCCTGTATTAAGTGTGTGAGTACAAAAAGACTTGAGATATTTATTCCTGTTCCTGAGGGATCTATTTATATAATTCCATTGTGCTACATTTAGAGGTGCTTTGTAGAGAAAGGTTAATACTCAGGCATCTAAAACATGTCTCAAGGGATTGGTTATGGGATCAGTGGCTTGCTTCGGAGTCCCTCTCAAAAGTGAATAAATGTGAATAAATGTTCAGGAGTCATAAAATCAGGAGTGAATAAATGTTTTTTCTTGAATGGCTAATGGAAAATAATGGCCTTCTGTTTAGATAGTGACCTTCCCCTAGGATCAAGCCCTTAGCATTTATGGGCACATCTTTCAGGCTAGAGGGCCTATCCTTTTCAAAATAGAAGGCAAATGTTTTAATTTTCTATTCACAAATGGGGGAAACCAAGGCATGGTTAAATGACATTTCTTAACCAAAGCAATAGAATTAATCTGGAGTTAGAAATTTAGTTGCTAGCAAATCAGGGAAACTAGCAAACATGTCAAAAACACTGCTCCTGTTCACTCATAATTTTTTTCTTTTCCTGAGGCAATTGGGGTTAAGTGACTTGCCTAGGGTCACACAGCCACGAAATATTAAGTGTCTGAGGCCACATTTGAACTCAGGTCCTCCTGATTTCAGGGCTGGTGCTCTATCCACTGTACCTCATTCAAGATTCTTAATGAATAAGTCAAGTGGGATTTGGGTTTTCTTCTAGCCCTCTATTTCCAGAAGTGGACTATTACTAAATCAGTGGTGTCAATCATTGTTATAAAAGTAATGACTTTGAATATCATATATTAACATTTTTAATTTTTATTGTATTTTTATTTTGTTAAATATTTTTCAATTTAATTTTAATCTGGCTCAGGTTACATTCCAGAGAGGTCCTCTGATGGCCTGTTTGACATCTCTGAACTAAAGCAAGAAACATAATGAATTAGTCAATAAATGTAAACACCTTCTCTGTGCCAGTCACTATGATTAGCACTGGGGATACAAAAAAGGCAAAAGTTTCTGCCTTTAAGCAGTTCACTGTTTAATGGAGAAGACAACATGTATACAACTATGTAGGAAGAAGATATATACAGGATAAATAGGATAATCCACAAAGAGAAGGCATTAGCTTTAAGGGGATCAGGAGGGATTCTAGCAGAGAGTGAGACTTTAACTGAGACCTGAAGGGAGCCTAGGACACTAGGACATAGAGATGAGGAAGAACAGAGGTCCAGGCACAGTGTTCAACCAGTGAAAATGTCCAGAGTCAAGAGATGCAGTTTTAGTATAAGGAACAGTAAGGAGGCCAGTGATTGCAGAATATAGGGGTAAGGGATGAAGGGAGACCCGGAGAAGAGAGAGTTATAAAATATAACAAGATGGGAAAGGTGTATTGGAGCTTTGAACACAGAACAGAGAATTTCATATTTAATCCAGAATGGAAACCACTTAAACTGATTAAATAGGGGTTGGGGTTTGTGGATAACATGCTTAGACCTGGACTTTAGGGAGATTCCTTTGACAGATGAGTGCAGAATGGACTGGAGTAAAGAGATTTCAGATAGGGGGACCGACCTGCAGGCAAAAATCCAAGCTTGAGGTGAAGTGATAAAGGCTTAGGCTAGGTTGGAGATATCTTCAGAGGAAAGAAGGGAGTGGATATAAGAAGCATATTCAAATTATCAGAGCCTTTGACTCTCTTCAGAGAGATGAAGAAGTAATTATCCCAAGATCTCATGTAATTAGTAACCAAGTTTGTAACCAGGTACTACTCTGCCTCTACTTCCAACATTACAGAACTCTTTAAATCAAAGAGAGTCCTTCTAGGCTTTTCCTTAGTCATGGAACAACATTGGGAATTTTATGAAGCTTATGGAACCCTGTCTCAAAATGATATTTTAAAATCATAAATGAAATACATAGTATTAAAAAGGAAACCAATTATGTTGAAGTGAAGGTGTATTTTTTTGCCATCCAAGATCATAGACTCTGAAATCTATCCAAAAACATCTTAGAGGTTAGTGAACTCAAGAACCATCCATCTAATTTCAGTGCTGTCTTATAGAAGACAGAATGTTTCTATTGTTATCAGTGGTCTCTTTCTTATTAAAACAAGAACCAGGATAGGTATGGTGGAAAGAATTGATATTTTCGTAATTTGAGATCTTGGGTTTTAGTCCTGATATTTCCCCTTCTTAGCTCAATGACATTTGGTGAATCATGTACCCTTCTGTCAATGAGGATAACCAGACTTGCATTATTTGCTTCATATGAACAGTTGAGACACTTTTATCAGAGAAAAGCATTAGAAGGCTTTTGTGATTGCACAAGTAAGAGATGATAAGGTCCTGAACCAGACTGGCTACCATGTTATTGGAGAGATGGAGAAAGCTAGGAGAAATTCTGTAGAGGTAGAAATACAGAATCTGGCAACAAATTGAATATGTGAGATGATAGAGAATGTGGAATTGAAAGATGACTCTAAGATTTCGAAATCAAATATGATACAATTCAACAAGCATTTATTAACCATCCACTATATGTCAGGCATTGTGGGAGACACTGGGAAAATATAGACAAATTAAAACATAGTCCTGGCCCTCATGAAAATGACATTTTACTCAATAATATATGGAAAGGTCCTTGTGACTGTCGCTACATAATTGTCAGTTGTTTTAATTAAGAAAGATTTGAGTTTCCTTGGAGATCAGTTTGACACCATTGCCAACATTCAATTCAATTAGGCATTTAAAAATATTTGATCATCTTAAATCAATGCTACCTTCCTAATGCTGACCTTTATGTATTCTTCAAAGGGAAAAAAAAATGTGTTGCAGGAGAAGAGTTCTGAGAGTTGTGTAGTACTCTCACAATCTGAAGGGAGAAAACGTATTGTTTGTAGGACCCTATAATACAGAAGGCAAAAATGGAGGCTAGGATCAAAAGCCTTTTGGGAATGTGACCCCAGATAAAGCCATAAAAGTCATATGAGCTCCGAAGTTTGTACAGATATCTCATTTTTTTGCACTTTGCTTTGTAATACTTTGCAGATTTTGCATTTATTTTATTTTTGTTTTTACAAATTGAAGATTTGCATGGAATAAGTCTATTAGCAGTACAATCTTTCTCCCTCTTTTTAGGTTTTTCTATTTCCTGAGATGCACAAATATTGAAGAATATTACATAAATTTAAGTTGATAAAATAGCAGCAGGGTTTGAAAGAATTGACTCCAGTTCTAAAAGAAGTTTTACTATGGGTGAAATGCTATCAAACAGCATCTCATGATACAGAGAAGTCTTTCATGAAAGGCAGAATCAATCTATGTGGCAAACTTCATTGCTATCTTATTTTAAGAAATTGCCACAGTCACTCCACCCTTCAACAACCACCACCCTGATCATTAAGCAGCCATCAACATCAAGGCAAGGCCCTTCACCAGCAAAAGGGTTACAACTCATTAAAGGCTTATGCAATGTTGGCTTTTTTTTTTTTTTTTTTTTTTTGCAGTAGTAGCTTGTTAGCAAATATTTAACAAAGTATTTCTTAAATTAAAGTAGATGCATTATTTTTTAGACATAATACTATTGCACACTTAATAGACTATGGTATAGTGTAAAACATAACTTTTATATGCACTGGGAAGCCAAAAAATTCATCTGACTTACTTTATTGCAAAATTAATTTTATTGGGGTGGTCTGGAACCAAATCCACAATATTTCCACAATCTCTTCCCTACAATATCACCAAAAAAAGGTCTCCAAAAATAACACAGGCATTTGCTCCTAGAAAGAAGCAATGGGCTCTTTGTTTCCCAATTAAAAAGAAATTTTGACACAAAAATACCCAATGACTATATTTAAATAATAATCCCAGGTCTGACAGAAACTCACAGAAACAAGGAAATCAACACTTAAGGATGAAAATCTGGAGCTGACATGGTGACCTCAGTTCAGACTGTTATGCCAACAAATAAGCAAAAGAAAGAGTTAAGACCCAAATTTGGCAAGCTAGTGCTTGGGAAAGCTGAGTGGGAGATTCATGGCTGGGGGAGGCTGTCCGAATTTTTGCTCTGCTTTAATGAAATATTTGGGAGTTGAATTCCTTTGTTTTCTTTTAGGAAAAGGGGTGTATTTTATTTTTAAGAAAAATGACAATTTGAGTGGTTGAGTCCAAGAGAAGTAGATACACCATATGGTCTTTTGTGGAATAAGTAATTACAGACTTATTAAAAATACATGTTAATTTTACTCACTGACACTACATGATAATGGCTTTCTCAGGACTGAATCCATTTTGCCTGTATGCTGTTTTCAGCTCAGAAACCACTATGTCTGACCATGAGAATGATAAAACCAAGCTGACTCAGTTGACCTTGGGTGATTCAAGCAATTTAAAATTGTTTTCCTGCATTCACTCCACAGCAAGACGTGTGGTTGTAATAAACAAAATATTTTACCAAGAACTCCACTGACTCACTGATGAATGCAGGAAAGATTTATTTTACATTTTTGCAAGAATGGGTGCCTAGGCTAGGAGACACTCCTTTGAAACTTTAAAGGCAGCATTTTATTTCGTATCCTGAAGTGCAAGTTCCTCCCCTAATTCTCCATTAATTGGATGTCACAGAATCTCCACCCCATATTATATAGCCAGTCCCTGCCCCAAAAGATCTTACATTCTAGAAGAGGGAAGGTAACAGAGGAGGGCTAAGGGCAAAGAACAAAACATTCTTTTCATATCTCAGGCTACCACCCCTGATTATGAAAGTCAGTCCCTGCCCCCAAGGAGCTTTATTTCTTTTGGGGGAGAATTACCTTTATCCTTGATTAATCCTTGATGTCTTTGTGGGTTTCAGTTTTCTAACTTAAGTTTCTCCAATTTAATTTTCATAACTGTGGAAACAAAATACCCATCTATTTCTCACATTATAAAGGTAGAAAGAAAGCTAGAAATGGAAATAGGGCACTCAGGTAAGTCTAGACTCAGTCATATACCACCAGTGTGATCTTGGACTTGCTGAATCTCATCATTCTCATTTGTAAAATGAAGGGGTTGGTAGATATAGGAAAGGTGTCATATGGCCAGTGTTATTCTAGCAGAACCAGATTACAATGGAATTGGGAAGGATTTAATAAAATGAACAAAAGTATAGTAGAATCTAAATGTTAATGAATGGTTTTCTAAGTCAATGTGCAATCTGTAGGGTTCCTTATGTGAGGTATGCTGGCTCTGCTTTCTCTCTGAGTTTAACACCTCTGATCTAGACCTCTAAGATACTTTCTCTTAGTCTTGTTTAAAGAAAATAGAAGAATACCAAAAAAGAATAATAATAATAATTTTTAAAAAGGTAAGAGATAAAAAGTAAGGAGATCTAAACAAGAAGATTAAAGAAAGTGAGAAAGAAGAAATTAAGGGTTATTTTTACTTAAAGCAGGAATGGGCTGGAGGCAGCTCTTACCAGCTTGTGAGAGCCAGTTACTTCAGTCTGAGCATTTACACCTCAGAAAATGGCAAATGGTACAAATCAGGGCTTGATGTACTATTTTATTGATTGTTTAGACTTAAGAAGGAAATGGAGAGAGTGTTAATAATACCAATCTTTGTCTCAAAAAAGCTAGTTGTTAAACATTTATCAACATATTTCTGCTCATAAGAATTAATAGATCACAACGTTTTTCTAGAACTTTGACAAGACAGTCAATAATCATGACACAATTGTATAGTTTGGATACCTCCAAAATGGTGCAGTTAAGAGAGAAGTTTGGGGTTCAAAAACCACTTTTGTGACTACTAGTTTGATTCTGGAGCAAGTAGGGGTATGGACAGTGTGCTGATCCTGGAGTCAGGAAAACCAGCATTTAGATCCAGCCTCAAATACTTACTAGCTGTGTGACTATAAGATAGTTTCTCATCTATAAAATGAGCTAGAGAAGGAAATGGCAAACCTCTCTGGTATCTTTGCCAAGAAAACCCCAAATGGGATCACAGGGATGAGACAAGCCTGAAACAACTAAACAACAATAACAATCTGGAATTAAATATAATGAGGATTATGATACCTAGCACTTTAAGACTTACAAATATATGTCTGTCTGTCTATCCATCTATCTATCTATCTATAATCTATGTAACTAAACATATACACACACATATATAATCTCAATGTAAGGTTTACTAAATATGTATATATATACATATATATATATACACATACATATATGTACAAAATCTCACTTAATCCTCACACCAATTCTATAAAATAATTGCTATTATTATCTTAATATGATATTAATTATTAGGATTTTATACTAATATAATTGTATTGGGATTATTAGTCTAATATAATATTAATTATTAAAATTATTCTTCCAATACAATATTAATTATTAGGATTATTATCCCAACATAATATTATTAGGATTATTATCCAAATATAGTGTTATTAGAATTACTATCATAATATAACATTAATTATTAGGGTAATTATTATCCTATTCACTTCACTGATGAAGAAACTGAATCTTAGAGGGGAGACCAAGTAATTTGCTTAAACTCACAAAGCTAGTCAACATTTTAGGCAGGATTTAAAGTTAGTCTTCTGAAATCCTGATACAGTCAGTGCTTACTTAGCACAATGCTTGGCACATAGTAGGTTGCCATTTGATAAACACTAGTTGATTGATCGCTAGTTTAGCATGTATCTACTGTACAACCTAGCTGTTATCTTATTGATGCAAGTATTTTCCTTGTTGCTTTTAATCAAATATAGGAGAACATTTCTTCTACAGGTGGAGCTACACAATGAAAAGCTAGTTAATATGATGCCCAAGAATAGGATTTGTATTTCTGGACCACCACTTAAGCTACAGGAATGATGGGTTCTTGGTCAGGTACAGTGTGCAACTAATGAAGGTTGATAAAAATAGATTTCCTTGGGGACTTGTGAGTCTCAACAAGACAGTTTTAAGCTGAAAATGGAGGAAGAAGAGAAAAACTGCCCGCATAGCTTCACCAAATCAGATGCCACAGTGAGTCACAAGTCTGACAGAAGAAGAAAATAATCAGTGGTCAGAACCAGTAACTCCCAGGAAATAATATCTAGGATGAGGGACAGTAATGAAATTCATGACCTTGAATGTTTCTGTACTCTCTCTGTGTAGAGTATGGGTAGTAAACAAGATGAACTAAAAAAACTTAATGCAAGAATGTATTTTTCCACCTCACAGATATCACTAAGGTTTAGTGGGATGTGTTTCCTAAATGGACTAAGACTATAGAAAGAAGAGATTTTTAAAAAGAGGTAATAAAATAGCATTGTGTGTAAAGAAGGCACAATCATATGAAGAAATCCATGAGTTAGGGTACAGAGGCATCAGTTAATAAAATTATTATTGTTGCTGTTGCTATTCAATTTTTTTCAGAAATGTCTAGCTCTTCATAACTCCATTTGGAGTTTTCTTAGCAAAGATATTTAAACCTTCTGTCATTTCCTTCTTCAGTTCATTTTGCAGAGGAGGAAACTGAAGCCAACAAGATTAAGTGACTTGCCCAGGATCATAAAGTTAGTCTGAGGACAGATTTGAAGTCAGGAAGATGAATCTTGCTGATTTTTGGCCTGGAATTCTATCCACATTGTCTCCAAGATGCCAAACATTTACTAATCACCTACTATGTGCCAGACACTGTTCTAAACACTAGGGGACATAAAAAAAGACAAAGTCCTTAGGGAGCTTACAATCTAATGGAGGAGACAACATACAAACAGCAAGCTGTATAGAGGATAAATTGGAGATAACAGAAGGCAGATGTTGGAATTAAGAGGGGTTAGGGAAGGTTCCCCGTAGAAGGTGGGATTTTAGTTGGGATTTAAAGGAAGCCAGGGAGATCAGTAGTCAGAGTAAAGGAGAGAAAGTGCTCTGGCCTGGAGGATAGCCAGAGAAAATGCCTTGAGCTGAAAGGTAGTGTGTTGTATATGTAGAACAGCAAAGAAATTTGGAAAAGGAGAAATAAAAGAGATATTATGGTGGTAAGATAGCACACTAGTAATAAAAATAATAATTAACAACTAGCATTTTATAGCACTTTAGTGTCTGCAAAGTATTTTATACATATATTATCTCATTTGATCCCATGGCATCTCTCTGAAGTAGATGCTATTATTATTTCCATTTGAAGTTAAATGATTAGTCCATGATCACAGTGAATGACTGAAGCAGGATTTCAATTTGTCATCCTAACTTCAAGTTCAGTGCTTTGTCAACTCTGCCTCTTACCTGCCAATCCTAGAGGAAACATAACAAATTCAAAAAACAAATCATAAGCCTAGTCTGGAGCCATGATGCACTAAGGCATTCCCATTGGAACACAAGAGCATCTTCTCTATGTGCTAAAAGCAGAAAAGCTGAACAATTCTTGACTTGCCTTCATTTCCTTTTCAAAGTCAGGGAAAGCAGTAAAATAGCTTTGATGGACTCAATTATAATCCATAAGAAGGAACTGATGGCAGAAGTCTTGGATTTCATGATCAAGAAATAGGACATGGAAAGAGCAGATTTCACAGAATGAAGAAAAAGTAGCAAGAGTGAAGTTTAAGTACAGTTTAAAATTCTGTAGGAGAAATCAATTAGAGAAGAGGGGATAGGTATGAGGCACTGGAAAGGGAGAAGCCATATAGTTAGCTGAGGTGGATTCAAACCTTCTTCTAAAGCTTGCTCACTATGTTATCTTGGAGAAGTCACTTTCCTTCTCTAGAAATCATTTTCTTCAACAATAAAATGAGAGGGTCAAATTATATGCCTTCTGGCTCTAAATCTATTATTCTCTCAAAAACAAAATTCTGGTGATACAAATACAAAAATTATTCTGACAAAAAGGGAGAACATTCATTTAATCAATAAATATAATTAATGTAAATTAATAAATATACATAGATAACACAAACAATAATGAATATAAATACATATGGTTAATATAAAATTAATAAATATACATAGATAATATAAATAACAATGAATATAAATAAATATAATTAATATAAAATTACTAAAAATCCCTTGAACAAATCCTTTTATTTATATTGCTTAGGGTTTTTTTAGCTCTCACATAGAAAACCAAAGTAACATGTAAATCACATACCCCTACCATGTCAAATGTCCCCAAATACTCCCAAATTATTAATCAAGTAATTAATTAATATAATAAAGGAATAGTTGTGGTTGGTAGTTCATTCAACTTTTTGCTTTTGTAATTTTTATTTATTCAAATAAGAGTATATGCTTAGACATTAATGAGCATCAACATTAATGTATCGCATATGTATGTGTATTGCATAACTATATCTATAACACATATTCATATATGTTAATATATATCTATAGATATGTATATGCATACACACATATTTATTTATTCAACCATCTCTCCATCTACTTATTTATGTATTTGTTTATTTATTTATCCCTTCCACATTGTAGAGTTTAGGGGCACAGTGCCCCCATAGTATGAAAAATCCATATAAAACATTTTGGCCCTCACTATGTAGCAGAGAAGAAGTCTGAATTATTATGATATTAAAAGATAAAATATGTTGATATAGAATACTATACGTATATCTTATGCATTTCTGAGTTTCTAAAATTTTTCTGTATTGTCTGCTGTCCATCACATGCCATCCAAAACTCCCCTTAAAATTGCCATTTAATTTCTTATGCTGCAATATATTGAAACTGATGTAGAAAGTCACGATATGGGAGGGATAACTATATACATCTGATCGTGTTCAATGGTTTTTAGTTATGTCTGACTCTTGTGACACCTTTTTTTTTTTTTTTTGACAAAGATACTAGACTGGATTTATCATTTTCTTCTCCACCTCATTTTAGAGCTGAGGAAACTGAAGCAACCAGAGCTAAATGACTTACCCACCATCACAGAGCTGGTATCTGAGGCTGAATTTGAACTCAGATCCTCCTAAATTTGGCACTCTATCTACTGTGCTACCTAGCTTCCCCATACACACACACACACACACACACACACACACACACATGCACACACACACACACACACTTTTAGAATGTATTCATAGTCTTTATAATTTCAATGGGTCCTCATCCTAACTCTTGCTTAGAGGTCTTCAGAAGACCTCTAGCTGCAACCTTTGGGGACTCTTAATCTGATTTTCACTTTCAGTGAGGAATTGTGTCTTCCAAACCAAGGCTGACTATATACACACTCAGGGTTTCCTATTCTAATCTGTATTCTCAATGGCAAATTTAGGTTACTGTGGGCAGCTAGCATAGATCCCAGGGGTCCTTATTTTAACACCTAATCTCATTGGTAGGCGGGATTTGGAGGCCAAAATTCTATTTCCCCTTCAAAGTTCCAAGGGGTATTTCTGAGCTATTGGAGTTGTCTTACTGATGCTGTCAGCACAAGTCCTTATTCTAGTGTGTAATATTCTAGTGTGACCAATATCGGTCACCAGTGATTAGCCTCCCAATATCATTAAACCAATTAACATCAATTAACTTTTTATTTATTGAAAAAAGCAAGCAAGATCAGCAGTACCATATTTTTCTTTGGTACTTAGGGGCACACTCTTCCTTATATCACTTCAGTCCCTGAGAAGAACAGGCTCAAATTTAAAACAGTGACTACAAAGCAATTGCTTCCTCCCACCACTCTCAACCCACCACAATCATTTTTTGGTCTTCTGCTACATGGAAGCATTTGGGCCATTTACCAGACTCAGGACTTACAAATTCTGGCATGGTCTTCCAACACTGTTGCCTCATTCTCCTAACCTTCTGAAGCTCATATAATAGTAGCCTAGTCCATTCTTTCTCCAATATTCTTTTATTGAAGGCAGGAAAAATTAAAAACATCAGACGCAGAAGCTGATGGATTCATGTTGACCCAAAAGGGAAGAAGGGGCCTGTCTCTGCCTCTCTCCAACTGTCTGTATTTGTCTGCTTGTCTGTCTCTATCTCCATTTCTTTCTTTGTCTCTGTATCTTTCCCACCCATTTCCCCAATTCCTCTACTTTTGGGAAGTTTACAGCAGCCCTTGGCTCTTCAACAAAGCTAAACAGAAAAGAGAGAGAAAAACTGTTTTGACTAGTTAGTACCTTTGGAATGCACACCAGCTTCCAGTTCAACAATTAATGAAAAGTTAAGCAGACAGAAAAGAATAAAAATTATAGAATGCTGGTGCATGTTTTGAAATGGAGAACTGGGCCCCTCCATTTTGAGTCATCAGGTGCTTCCAGAAGCAGGCTAACCAAAAGCACATGCTCCCAGGACCAAATCCTCATTGGCTAATCCCCCTTACATATTACTAAAGAGATGGTTTATGAGCATTTGGAAAGAGAAATAAGAATCAGTAAAAAGCCAGCATGGCTTCATAAAAAGTAAATCATGCCAGACTAACTCAATTTCTTTTTTTTTTTTTTTGACAAAGTTACCAGACTAATAATGTATCAGTAGAACACTGTAAATATAATGTAAGTGGATTTTAGTAAGGCAACTCATGAAAATTCTTCATAATTTCCTTATGGATGATTTGAACAAAGATGATCTGGTTTATTGATTAATTTTCAAAAATGCTCCATTTGATGATCAGCTGTGAATGACTTTGCTATTCTTGGCAATACAATGATCCAAGAGTACTCTTAAGGACTTATGATGAAAAATGCTATCCATACCCAGCGATAGAATTGATTGTGTCTGAATACAGACTAAAGAATACTTTTAATTTTTTTTCTTTTTTTTTTTCTTGAGGGATTTTTTTTTGGGAGTAGCCTAATGTTTTCTTTTGTAACATGACTTTTACTGAAACGTTTTACATAACTCACATGGGCCTTCTCAATGGAGAGGGATGATGTGGGGAGAAAGGGAGGGAATCTGGAACTCAAAGCTTTAAAAACAAATGTAAAAATAGATTTACATGTAACTGGGAAAAATAAAAATATTAAAAGAAAAAGCAGCTTTATTTTAAGCCATTAAAATGGTTGACCCACAAACTAATAATTAATAGTTCCAATTTGATCAATAGACAACTGCTGGAGGATTATTTATTTTTAATCATTCTATCACCAGTGCCTCGTACAGTGCTTCAGATTCAGTAAGAGAATTCTGTTGAATTGCTTCTTGAACCCTAAGGGTGGTTTCTACGAATAAGTGTTAGATCCTTTCTTATGACTTGGATAAAAGGACTGATGACATACTTATCAAAATTGCCAGATGACAGAAAGCTGGAAAGAATGACTAATTTCTTAGAGAGCAGAGTCAGGATCCCAAAAGTACTTCTAAGTTTAGATTAAAAAACTAAATATGATAAAATAAAATTAACAGGAATAGAAATAAAATTCTACACATGGGTTCAGAAACTCAACTGGACAAGTATAGAATAATTGAAGTGAGGACAGGAAAGAGTTTGTATAAAAAAGAACCGGGTGGTTAGTGAAAATGATGATGATGATGATAGCATGGATATAATGCGTTAAGGTTCGTGAAGCACTTTATAAATATTTTCTCATTTAATGGACTACATAATTACTACCTTATGTTTTAATGGACCATAACTCAATGTAAATTGGATGATGTGACATGACCTTACAATAGTTACTGTGATCTTAGAATAATGCTCCTCTGTTGTGTGTGTGTGTGTGTGTATGTGTGTGTGTGTGTGTTTGTATAGTGTTGCTCTGGCATCTACAAAATATTAAAAGTCACATAGGAAGGACTCCAGCACATTGAGTAATTCATTTGTGTATATCCACATGAAGGACATAAAGGAAGCCCCTAGAAAAGAATTGCATAAGATGAGAGGAAAGAGATTGCTTGTGATTTGCATCAGTCCGAAAAATACATTAAAGAGATTCACTGGGGTACTGAATTGCATAGTCATATTAATAAGAATATAGAATATGTATTGTTTTTGTTTTGTTGAGTTGTTTCAATCATGTCCAATTCTCTGTGATCCCATTTGGAGTTTTCTTGGCAAAGATAATGGAGTGGTTTGCCATTTCCTTCTTCAGCTCATTTTACAGATAAGGAAATTGAGGCAAACCTGGGTGAGTGACTTTCCTAGGGTAAAACAGCCAGTAAATGTTTGAAGTCAGATTTAAACTCAGGAAAATGAGTCCTCCTGATTCTAGGCTTGGCATTCTATCTACTGTACCACCTAGATGCCCAAGTATATAAAAATCTACAATATAATATATAATGATATAAGCTCTTAGAAGTCAATGACTGTATCATATGTATATTCTGTACGTTCTCTATTACCTAGTAGAGATTCAACCAATAGCAATTAGCAAACAAAACAGCTTTGGGTGCAATTAAGTTACTTACTAGTGAAACACACTATATCAATTAAATATCACACTGTTGTGAATAGTTTCTAAGACTGAACAAAAAAGGTTTTGTTATTACTCTACCGTGAGCTTTTTATTAGCTCAGTTACATTGCGTCTCCCTTCATTTTTTACTACACAGTAAAATTTAATTAACTTGAACCCAGTAATTTGGAATGTATAGTAATTAGGACACATATCTATTTATTGAGAACAGGGTTTAAAGTAAATAAAACATACTTTAGGACCTTTGTGTTTATGAGGTATGCACATACGACATAAGTTTAGCATGAAATACAGTTTTCATTAGTTCATTTTATTCATTTACTCATTCATCTCTTAGTGTATAATATATAAAGAATTTGGAAATATTAAAGCTTTATATTTCTTTTTAATTTATCTTATAATTTTCAAATGATTTCACTGGGACTCATTGCTGACTTTTCTTCCAGATCAATGAAGTCACAGTTGTTTTGTCTTTTGAACCAATCTCACAACAAATTTCCCTAAAACATGATTAGAAAGATAAAAGTTATCTTACTGATGTTTCAGAATCTAGAACTTGGCTAGTCTGACACATCCTTTCACTTCCCCACTCCAGGCATCTTTTTTAATCTCCACCATACCCAGGACTTGATTCACCAGTGCTCGCTTGAGGTTTCTAACTACTGCCATTCCTGATCTTTGAAAGGAATTCCTTTACACACACAGAACTCATGTAATAATTCAGGTTCTGTATGGTGGCACAATGGATAGAATGCCAGGTTTGAACTTATGTCAGGATGACTTAGCTTTCTAAGTTCAAATATGGCTTTAGATACTAGCTATGTGACTCTGGACAAGTCACTTAACTCTGTTTATTTTTTCATCTGTAAAATAATCTGGTGAAGGAGATGGCAAACTACTCCTGAATCTTTTCCAAAAACCCCAAATGGGGTTATTAAGAGTAAGACATGACTACAATGATTGACAAATATAGATACACACACACACATATAATGGGTGTGTATGCGCATATATATGCACACATATGTATTTATAAATGAATATATATAGTTATTTATATATACATTTGCACACATGTGTATGTGTGCATATAACTGTTGGCATCCTTTCTCCCCTTTCCTACCATGGTTATTAAAAAAATGGAAAATGGCCATAGAATTGGGAGCCATTTTTTTCCTATTGTAGTGGTTACAATGACAATGTCATTCCTTAGTAATTGTGAAGAGCCTTCAGGACTGGTACTCAGAAAGTGGCCATCGGTGTATTGGATTCATTGGAAATGAACAGAGAAATGAAAAAGGGAGTATGTTGACAAATAAGAAGAGAAGATAAAATGTTATAGATGTCTCTTCTGTTGATCCCAGTCTTCTGTGCTATCCTAAGAAAACTCTGTCTTGATAATACAGAATCCCTTTCTCTCCCCAACCTTATTGCCTTCCTTGTATTTTTTTAAAGTCAGTCTATTAGATGTTATCTCATATTTCAGCCTTGAGACAACAGATTAAATCTGAAAAAGCAGTGAGTGTTTCAATCCTTTTAGAATTCAGTTCTCTTACCCTTAACTCTGGGTGCAGAACTTTTGGACTAGATAGATGTTATAAATCCT
This sequence comes from Antechinus flavipes, assembly GCF_016432865.1. Classification (NCBI taxonomy): domain Eukaryota; kingdom Metazoa; phylum Chordata; class Mammalia; order Dasyuromorphia; family Dasyuridae; genus Antechinus; species Antechinus flavipes. The sequence continues at coordinate 549,680,662 of NC_067398.1, forward strand.
TTCTTATAAATGATTCCCTTCTCCCCATCCTCATCTACTCTTCTTGCCTTTGAATATCTTCTCAGAAATGGACACTTATTCTTTCTCCTTTCTCTCTGGATGATAAAGACACTTTGCTCTTTGTTCTTAAAACTTTTCCTGAAGGAGAATTTTGGGAATATGGCAGAGTAGATTGGCAAATTTCAAGCTCTCCAGATTTCACAAGTAAATAGAACAAATTTGTACCTCAGGACAAACACAGACTCGCGAAAAATCAAGAAGACTTGGGGTAGAACACAGAGGTCCTCTTGATAAGACCTGAGAAGATCTGAAGAACTACTCAAGGCCAGAATTAATTCCTGTAAAATGCAAACATCTCCTGGCTACCTCTGCAGAAACATCGAGTGTGAGCTCTGGGCAAGCTGGAGCCTCAACAGCAACCACAGAAACTTTCACCTCCTACACTGTTTGACAAGTTGGCGTCTGAGTATGGGAAGACTGAGTGAACCTCAGCTAATTAGGAACACCAGGCCCAGCTGTGCCCCTGAGTTATAACTCTGCGTGAGAAGGAACCAGCACCTGGTGAGTGCAGAGGCAGGGGGTCAGGGATGCTGCTGGCTGTGGGTACTTGCTGGAGGGTGGAGCTTTGGTTTGGGGTTTCTGATCAGAGGGAAGAACTGAAGTGAAACTAGAGATACTATCTCCCTACCCCGTGATTAGAGGTGCTTACACTAATACTTCTTATTTAAAAAAAAAGCCAGCAAAGAAAAAAGAACCCAACCATAGAAACATACTATGGGAACAGGGAGGACTGGGGTTCATCTTCAAAGGAGGACACTCAAGTAAAACAAAAGCTTCCATCCTAAAGAGTAATGTAAAAATGCCTCCCTGCCCAATGAGAATTCAAAAAAGAATTTAGAAGTCAATGAGAGACTTTGAAGAAAAAATAAAAAACTATCCAAGAAAAATCAGAAGATTATGGAAAAAAAGTTAACCAACTAAAAAATGAGTTGTAGAGTCTTAAAGATGAAAATAAATTAGAATTAGGAAGGGGAAGCCAATGAAACTATGTGAGACAAAGAAATAACAAAACAGGTTATAAAGAATGAAAAAGTAGAACAGAATGTGAAACATCAAAAAATCATAGATTTGGAGAATAGATCAAGAAGAGAAAATATAAGAATAATTGAACTTTCTGAAAGTTGTGACCAAAAAAGGACTTTGTCACAATAATGCGATCCAAGAAAATTGTCCTGGAGTGATAGAACTTGAGGGGAAAGTAGAAACAGAAAAAAAAAATCTACCAATCACCACCTCAATGAGTTCCTCTGTGGAAAACACATAGGAATATTACAAAGGCTTTTTAATTTGATGTAATCGAAATTTTCTATTCTGTGATCAGTAATGGTCTCTAGTTCATCTTTGGTCACAAATTTCTTTCTCCTCCACAAGTCTGAGAGATAAACTATTCTATGTTCCTCTAATTTATTTATAATCTCGTTCTTTATGCCTAGGTCATAGACCCATTTTGATCTTATCTTGGTATATGGTGTTAAGTGTGGGTCCATGCCTAATTTCTGCCATACTAATTTCCAATTATCCCAGCAGTTTTTATCAAATAATGAATTCTTTTCCCAGAAGTTAGGGGCTTTGGGTTTGTCAAACACTAGATTGCTATAGTTGACTATTCTGTCTTGTGAGCCTAGCCTTTTCCACTGATCCACTAATCTATTTCTTAGCCAATACCAAATGGTTTTGGTGACTGCTGCTTTATAATATAATTTTAGATCAGGTACAGCTAGGCCACCTTCATTTGATTTTTTTTTCATTAATTCCCTTGAGATTCTCGACTTTTTATTGTTCCATATGAATTTTGTTGTTATTTTTTCTAGATCAATAAAATATTTTCTTGGAAGTCTGATTGGTATAGCACTAAATAAATAGATTAGTTTAGGGAGTATTGTCATCTTTATTATGTTCGCTCGGCCTATCCAAGAGCACTTAATATTTTTCCAATTATTTAAGTCTGACTTTATTTGTGTGGAGACTTTTTTATAATTTTGCTCATATAATTCCTGACTTTCCTTTGGTAGATAGATTCCCAAATATTTTATGGTATCAACAGTTATTCTGAATGGAATTTCTCTTTGTATCTCTTGCTGTTGGGTTTTGTTGGTGATGTATAAAAATGCTGAGGATTTATGGGGATTTATTTTGTAGCCAGCTACTTTGCTAAAATTATGAATTATTTCCAATAGCTTTTTGGTAGAATCTCTGGGGTTCTCTAGGTATACCATCATATCATCTGCAAAGAGTGATAGTTTGGTTTCCTCATTGCCTACTCTAATTCCTTTTATATCTTTCTCGACTCTTATTGCCGAGGCTAGTGTTTCTAATACGATATTAAATAATAATGGTGATAGTGGGCAACCTTGCTTCACTCCAGATCTTACTGGGAAAGGTTCCAGTTTTTCCCCATTGCATATGATGCTTACTGATGGTTTTAAATATATGCTCCTGACTATTTTAAGGAAAAGTCCATTTATTCCTATGCTCTCAAGTGTTTTTATTAGGAATGGATGTTGGATTTTATCAAATGCTTTTTCTGCATCTATTGAGATGATCATGTGGTTTTTGTTTGTTTGGTTATTGATATAGTCAATTATGCTAATAGTTTTCCTAATATTGAACCAGCCCTGCATTCCTGGTATAAATCCTACTTGGTCATAGTGTATTATCCTGGTGACAATTTTCTGTAATCTTTTTGCTAATATTTTATTTAAGATTTTAGCATCAATATTCATTAGGGAGATTGGTCTATAATTTTCTTTCTCTGTTTTCAGCCTACCTGGTTTAGGTATCAGTACCATATCTGTGTCATAAAAGGAGTTTGGTAGGACTCCTTCAATCCCTATTTTTTCAAATAGTTTATATAACATTGGAGTTAATTGTTCTTTAAATGTTTGGTAGAATTCACATGTAAATCCATCTGGTCCTGGGGATTTTTTCTTAGGGAGTTGATTGATAGTTTGTTCTATTTCTTTTTCTGAGATGGGACTGTTTAGGATATTTACTTCTTCCTCTGTTAGTTTGGGCAAGCTGTATTTTTGGAGGTATTTTTCTATTTCATTTAAGTTGTCGAATTTATTGGCATAAAGTTGGGCAAAGTAACTCCTAATTATTGCTCTAATTTCCTCTTCGTTAGTGGTGAGTTCTCCCTTTTCATTTTTAAGACTAACAATTTGATTTTCCTCTTTCCTTTTTTTAATCAGATTTACTAAGGGTTTGTCTATTTTGTTGGTTTTTTCATAGAACCAACTCTTAGTTTTATTAATCAATTCAATAGTTTTTTTACTTTCAATTTTATTGATCTCACCTTTTACTTTTAGAATTTCAAGTTTAGTGTTTGACTGGGGGTTTTTAATTTGTTCCTTTTCTAGCATTTTTAATTGCAAACCCAATTCATTGACCTTCTCTTTCTCTATTTTATACAAATAGGCCTCTAGAGATATGAAATTTCCCCTTATTACCGCTTTGGCTGCATCCCATACATTTTGGTATGATGTCTCATTATTATCGTTTTCTTGGGTGAAGTTATTAATTATGTCTATGATTTGCTGTTTTACCCAATCATTCTTTAGTATGAGATTATTTAGTTTCCAATTATTTTTTGGTCTACTTCCCCCTGCTTTTTTGTTGAATGTAATTTTCATTGCATCGTGGTCTGAAAAGGATGCATTTACTATTTCTGCCTTACTACATTTGAGTTTGAGGTTTTTATGTCCTAATATATGGTCAATTTTTGTATAGGTTCCATGAACTGCTGAAAAGAAAGTGTATTCCTTTCTGTCTCCATTACATTTTCTCCAGAGATCTATCATATCTAGCTTTTCTAGTATTCTGTTTACCTCTTTGACTTCTTTCTTATTTATTTTCTGGTTTGATTTATCTAATTCTGAGAGTGCAAGGTTAAGATCTCCCACTATTATAGTTTTACTGTCTATTTCTTCTTGCAGCTCTCTTAGTTTCTCTTTTAAGAATTTAGATGCTACCCCACTTGGTGCATATATGTTTAATATAGATAGTGCTTCATTATCCATGCTACCCTTTAGCAAGATATAGTGTCCTTCCTTATCTCTTTTAATTAGGTCAATTTTTGCTTTAGCTTGATCTGAGATCAGGATGGCTACCCCTGCTTTTTTGACTTCACCTGAAGCATAGTAGATTTTGCTCCAACCTTTTACCTTTAACCTGCATGTATCTCCCCGCTTCAGGTGTGTTTCCTGTAAACAACATATTGTAGGATTCTGGCTTTTAATCCATTCTGCTAACCGCTTCCTCTTTATGGGGGAGTTTACCCCGTTCACGTTTATGGTTAGAATGACCAATTCTGTATTACTTGCCATCTTGTTAACCCCGGTTTATGCTTTCCTCCCTTCTTTCCCCTTTCCCCCCCTTCCAAGTATTAAGCTTGTGAGCACCCCTTGCTTCTCACAGCCCTCCCTTTTTAGTGTCCCTCCCCCCGCCTTAGAGTTCCTCCCCCTATCTTACCCCTTTCCCTCCCAGTTCCCGTATTCCCTTCCGCTTAGCTTATTCCTTCCCTTTCCACTTTTCCCTTCTCACTTTTCAATGAGATGGGAGAAGTTTCACCATAGATTGAATATGTCTTAAGATTTTTCACTTAAAGCCAATTCTGAAGGCAGTAAGATACCCACTATATTCATCCCCCTCCATTCTTTCTCTCAGATATAATAGGTTTCCTATGCCTCTTCATGAGATGTACTACCCCCACTTTACCCTTTTTCTGGTACAATGTCCTTTCCACATCAATTTCTAGAACAAGGTATACATGTATTCTTTATACATCTATATAGTCAAAATATAGTTCCCAAGATTAATCTTTACCTTTTTAGATTTCTCTTGAGTTCTATATTTGTAGATCAAACTTTTTGTTAAGTTCTGGTTTTTTCATCAGAAATAGATGAAATTCGCTTACTTCGTTGAATGTCCATCTTCTTCCCTGGAAAAAGATGCTCATTCTCGCTGGGTAAGTTATTTTTGGTTGCATACCAAGTTCCTTAGCCTTTCGGAATATCATATTCCAGGCCCTTCGATCTTTTAATGTGGATGCTGCCAGATCCTGGGTGATCCTTATTGTGGCTCCTTGATACTTGAATTGGGTTTTTCTAGCCGCTTGCAATATTTTTTCTTTCACCTGAGGGTTCTGGCATTTGGCCACTATATTCCTTGGTGTTTTGATTTTAGGATCCCTTTCAGTGGGTGATCGATGAATCCTTTCAATGTTTATTTTTTCCTCTGTTCCTATGACTTCTGGGCAGTTCTCTTTGATAATTTCCTGGAAGACAGTGTCCAGGCTCTTTTTTTCATCATGTTTTTCTGGGAGTCCAATGATTCTCAGATTGTCTCTCCTGGATCTGTTTTCCAGGTCTGTTGTCTTCCCCAGAAGGTATTTCACATTTTTCTCCATTGTTTGATTTTTTTGGATTTGCTTGACTGATTCTTCTTGTCTCCTCGAGTCATTCAATTCCACTTGTTCAATTCTGATTTTCAGTGAAGTATTCTCTTCACTCACTTTTTTAAAATCATTTTCTAATTGTCCAATTGAGTTCTTTTGTTCTGTGGAATTTTTTTCCATTTCGCCAATTTTGTTTTTTAGAGAGCTGTTTTCTGTTTCCAGTTCACTAATCCTATTTTTCAAGGATTTTACTTCTTTATCCACTCTCTCTTTAACTTTCTCCAGGCTCTTTTGCCAAGCTCCCTCTCCTTTTCCAAGCCTCACTCTGCTTTCCCCATTTTTCTTCTAGCTCCCTTGTGAGAGCCTTTTTAATCACTTCTATGAGGTTCATCTGTGCTGAGGAACAGACGATCTCCTCCTTTGGGGAATCACCTGGGGACTGCCTGTTTTTAGTCTCCTCAGGATTTAGAGTCTGCTCTCTATCTGTATAGAAGCTGTCAAGGGTTAAAGTCCTCTTCAGCTTCTTGCTCATTCTGTCTATTAATCAGAGACAAACTACCAAAGAAAAACAGAAAAAACTGGAGTCTTTCTTTGGGGGGGGGGCTGGGTGTGTTATCGAGCTTCCTCTACAGACTGCAGGGGGCAGCAGTGAGGCACTAGCAGGACTGTGCTGCGCCTGCGCTCTGAGATCCCAAAGCGTGCTGAGTCACTGAGGGGGGGAAGGGGGGGGGCGGCCAAGTCCTGAGAGACTCCAGCTGTTTGCAGTTGTATTCTTCAGCCCCGGTGTTTTTAGCTTCTCTGCTGGGCTGTTGACTTGCTGCAGGTTCCAAACCTGTAGCGAAGCTCTCCCCGCAGAGACGGCTACAATCACTCCCCACCCCCTCTCAGCTCTGCTCCCGAGCTCTCACTGCCGCTGCCCTCAGCCTGCGCCCGATCTAAAACCGCCCCAGCCCTCCAGTAAAGACAGACCTTTCTTGGCGGATCTCAAGGATGGCTTCTCTTGGTAACTATTTGTGGGTTTTTTTCAGTCAAGCATTGATTCAGAGGCTTGTAATGAAGTGGATAGTGAGAGAAAGCGCGGAGCTTATGCAACTGTGAGCCTCCTCTCCGCCATCTTAACCGGAAGTCGAATGCCAGGGATTCTAAATAAAGTCATAGAACAGTAAATTGCTATCTCCTTTCCAATAACAACACTACTATAGATTTAACTATAATTCCCAGAGCAGGAAATAGTGATGGTGGAGAAGGGATTATTCACATAGTGGCTTATTAATTCTCAAATCATCATTCAGGGAAGTTCTAAGCTAAAAGAGAAAAGAAAGAGTCCACTTCTCTTATGTATGTGTCCCTCCATGTATGCTCCCTAGATGTGTCTGTTCTTTACAATGATGGTGTACACATTTGTAGGAAAGTGTATCCTGGATTTCTGAAATTTTGTTACTAGTTTTACTGTTACAATATTTCATTGAAGACTTCTGTTTTGAGTTAGTTGGCTGACTAGTAAACATATTGATGGGGGATTATTAACTATAATTTTGAGTGAGTATGTTCCCAACAAGTACTTTGAACTTGGAAAAAATCACACACATTTGAGGAATAGAGGAATAGAGGAATAGCCAATATACTCTTGCTTCAGGTTCAATGTTGAGATGAAATGAGACACTATAAATCACTGAACATTTACAAGGTACTTTTCCTTAACATGGGAAGAAAATGCAACTAGGATAGTGACATGTAATTGCTCTAAATGCAGCCCCTTCCTCTCCATTTAGAAACATATCTGATAAGAGTCATAAGAATATGGCAAGTGTGTTCTTAGAGAGTGAGACTTTACATAGTTGGGTCTTTTCTTTTTTCTTTCTCTTTCTTTCTTTCTTTCTTTCTTTCTTTCTTTCTTTCTTTCTTTCTTTCTTTCTTTCTTTCTCTCTCTCTCTCTGTCTTTTTCTTTCTTTCTTTCTTTCTCTCTCTCTCTCTCTTTTTCCTTCCTTCCTTCCTTCCTTCTTCCTTCCTTCCTTCCTTCCTTCCTTCCTTCCTTCCTTCCTTCCTTCCTTCCTTCCTTCTTCCTTCCTTCCTTCCTTCCTTCCTTTCTTTCTTTCTTTCTTTCTTTCTTTTCTTTCTTTCTTTCTTTCTTTCTTTCTTTCTTTCTTTCTTTCTTTCTTTCTTTCTTTTCTTTCTTTCTTTCTTTTCTTTCTTTCTTTCTTTCTTTCTTTCTTTCTTTCTTTCTTTCTTTCTTTCTTTCTTTCCTCCTGGATGATCAGAAAGACTTATCATGGAAGCAGGGGCAAATCCCATTTAAACCTATTCCATGTTGGTTGGAAATGGAGGCAGGGAGAGCAGAGGTAGGAAATGTGAGGGAGAAAGTTGCATCTGAATAGCTTTGTCCTGAAATGATCGAGTACTGGTTGGGAAAAGGGAGTAACAAGAGGTAGGAAGAGAAAGTTGCATCTACAAAGCTGAAAGCAATAAAATCTCAGGGTAGCTTTGTCCTAACATGGTGCTATGGACACGATTTTACCTCATTCATTTCTCCAATTAATATCTCTATCATTTAGGAAGTATATCCTAAGAAAATCACTTTATTTAGGGAGCTTCCCAAAAGTTATTCGTAGCAAATCTTACCCTCATTCCTACCATACATATCTTATTATCTAGCAAGTGGTTTTTCTCATTTTCTATCATAACTGTCTCCTGATTTGACCTTTCTTTCTTATTTATTTTCATCCTGTTCCTTCCCTACTAATATTTCTCTTTTTTAAAAAGGGAAAAGAATGACAATGTTACACTTTTCATCTTCCAGAAAGGAAATCCTGATGCTTTAAAAAAGTTTTTTTTTGTTTTGTTTTTTTGGTGAGGAATTCTCATGGAAGACCTGGCAAGAGTGGAGGGAAGGTTCCCCAAAAACTATTGATTCAGTTTTTCATAGAGGTTTGCACATCAAAAATTCTGCTGGCTTGATTCTTTTTGGAATCTGCCGATAGGGCAAATCAAAAAGGTGAAAACAGAAACCCAATCCTGAAAGTGGGTCAGATATTTGGAATTCTAGATTTGTAGTATAAGTGTATATAGTTGGAGAGGCATAGTTAAAAATCTTAATATACATACAATTGAATTCAACGAGAAATAGAATAATTTTGAAAGTGCAAATTCTCTTAAAGATTAAATAATGGTTTTAAAAATAGGCTTTAAAAAATGCCCTGTAACCCTATCATTTTCCTCATTTGGGTTTTTGCCTCCCATTTTGACTCTGCACACAAAGTTAGTTCTTCCTATCAGTACTTGTGAAAGACTGTTTTAGGCCTTTCAGTCTTAAAGAAACTTGCAAGAGGAACAATTATTGGCACATCTTTGAGGGAGGGAAAACTCCAAAGATTTGATAGTTTTGAAACTGCTGCTCTCTTGGGAGCAACTAAATAGCTCATAAATACAGCCAGAGGAATATTGCCTCCATGTTTTTTCCACTTAAATTCACCTTTTGAGATTCTTTTTGGTCCCTTGGGAATCAATAAGCACAATAACAGACCTGCTGTTATATTAATTCTATTTGCTGATCTAAGCTATTTTCTACATAAAGAGAGGAGTGAAAGAATGGAAGGGGAAATCTATCCCAGTATGAAATAAATGGGGAAAATTTAATTTCCAGACTTTGGGAAATATACTCAACATTTTTTCTTATGTGTTCTCTGAAATATATTGATGTAGTCTCAGATCAAGGAACTGGAACTTATCTTGCTACTTACTGGTTCCTTTATGCTGGTAATTAGGAATGACTAATTCAAGCTTTTAAAGTAAAGATATAAGAAAGTTTGCAGATAAAACCTATTTAGTAAGTAGGTGTTCTTTTCACAATAGTTTGCCACCTCTATAGTGTCCTATCACTCATAAAACTGACTTTCACCATATCAAAAAAATAAGAATTTTTTTAATATAATCTAAATATATCTGGAACAGCTATGTGGTTCAGAAGATAGAGGGCAGAGCCTTGAGTTAGGAATAAATGAGTTCAAATCAAACTTTAACTAACTCTGTGACCCTGGGCAAGTCATTTAATCTTTGCTTCAATTTCTTCATCTGTCTCCCTCAAAATGTGAAGACTTCCTTCAGTGAAATGGATTGATGAGAACAATTTGTTCCAATGGCTATAAAGGTAGCTGAAGCAGGAGCTATGAAGTATGCAGAACTTGGTCAAACCTACTGCATCCTGGACTATTGTCGGCCATCCTGACTTTTTTCTTGCCAATGAACTTTGATACTGGAAGAGAGAGTGAGGCTAACAACTTTGAGCTACTCTGTCTCACTTAAATTCAATTCATGAACAAGTCAAAATATCACCCTATGATATCACTGGACCTCTTTTGAAAAGAAACAACAAAGACAAAAAACAATTGACTTCCCAAGCAGAAGAGCATAGCAGCTGTGAGCAGTATCAAGTCAGAGTATTTGTAAAACATTATGAAGGAAGAATGTCAAAGAATACGATGAGCACTGTAACTTCACAAAACAGTGAAAAGGATATGAGCAGAACCCAACTTTTAAAAGGACTTGATGTGAAATCCATCTAAGTCAGATCATACTGAGTCTTGCTAAATGAACCCAGAAAGATAACAAGTAAATATGAACAGATCTGTTGATATTTTATAGTGATCAGTAGTAATTACAGTGATTAGTAGTAATAATACTGGAACCATGATAATTGGATTCTATCATGTATTAAATATGAAGTATGATGTAAGAAAGTGACAAAGACACTTAAGAAAAACTTGGCTGGATCTGACTAAAAATGATGAGAGGAAATCATGCTGCAGACAATACAATATCAAATATATTCCAGAGTTCCATTTTTTAAGATGTCTCAAAGAAAAATATCTACAAAATAGAAAAGGCTACAGACTATGCTTGCATCAAAGAAAAAGAGAGCAGTAACTATTGACCCATATATTTGTTTTCTTATCTCTAGAAAATCATTATGAGAATTGTCAGCAATGTATGATAGTTTTTTGAGAGTGAATGAGGTGGTGTAAAAAGAGTACTATATTTGTGCTCAAAAATTTGAAGTTCACATCTTGCCTCTGTTACTTATCACCTATGTGATATTGAGGAAGTCACTCAACTCCTTTGGGAGGACTTTTGTGAGAAGGCATTGTTATTGCTGTTGTTCATCCTTTGCTTTCAAGAAGACCAATGACATCATGGACCTGAATGAAAATGGTAGCAATGGAAGAGGAAAGGAGATGATGGACATGAGCTAGGGTAGAATTAGCAGGACCTGATGCCTGAAAAAAGGAGGCAATGAGTGAAAGAGAAGAATTAATATCTTGAGAGGTTAGGAAACCCTATTAAGGAGGCTGAGTGACTTAGAGAATGGTTTAAAGGAAGTAAAGTGATTAGAGGGAAGAATAGATTTTGTGAAGAATTAATTTTTGGATTTGTTGAGGTTTTATTGTTGCTGTTGTTGATATTGTTGTTCATGTTTGACTCTTCATGACCCAACACTGAGGCAATAAAAGTTTTCCCAGGATCACACAGCTAATAGATGTCTGAATGGTGCCATATTTGAACTTAGGAAAATAAGTCTTTCTGACTCTAGGCTTGACACTCTATCTACCTTACCTCTGTGGTGCCTCTTTGTTGAGTTTATTTATCAAGAAATATATGGTAGATATGCTACAATCCTATATACAAGACATATAGAAATGTCTTGTAAATGTAAATGTAAAAATCTAGTGCATAGGAAGGATGTTAGGGTGACTAGTAGAGATTTGGTATCATAGAATCACAGAGATAGAACTAGAAGGATCTTTAGAGACCAACTAAATTGATTTAGGAAGAAATTTAAAGGAGAGCACCAAACTCTTTTTTAGAATTTTCAATGGTATTTTCCCCCCTAATACATGTAAAGTTTTCAACATTCATTTTTGTAAGACTTTGTGTTCCAAATTTTTCTCCCTTCCTCCATTACTCCTCCCATTTCAAAGATAGCAAGCAAACTGATATAGGTCAAATATATGCAATTCTTTTAAACATATATCCATATTTATCATGCTGTGCAAGAAAAATCAGACCAAAAGGGAAAAAAAAACGAGAAAGAAAAAACAACAAATAAAAAAGGTGAAAATAATATGCTTTGATCCATATTCAGTCTCCACAATTCTCTTTCTGGTTACAGATGGCATTTTCCATCCCAAGTCTAGGGGAATGGCTTTGAATGATTCCATAATTGAGAAAAGCAAAGTCCATCAAGTTGGTCATCATATAATCTTATTGTTACTGTGTACAATGAGAAGAACCAAACTCTTAAATTATCAGGTAATGGTAGATTAAGTGCTTTCTTAACTAGGATTTTCTCAAGCAAAATGAGGACTGTCTTCTAATGTAAAACATGAATAATTTCTCTGATTTTGCCAAAATTAATCAATTGCTTTTGTTCCTTGTTTTGCTTTTTCTGTGACAGAGTGAGACTGTGAAGGAGACAACAATCAAGTAAGTGGTAGATATAGAAGATGAAAGAATTTAGACTTTAGTCATTTGTTCATTTTTTTAAAAAGGATCTTCCCTTCGCTTAAAAAGACCGTTCATTCCAAATGAAATTGAAATTTGCCCCCTTGATGGCTTAATTTGACATCCTTCTCCATATGCTTCAATGCCTCAGCCTCCCCTGTGCTTGCAGCAGACGCTCCCTGGCCCCAGAGGCCCTCCCTCCCAGGGAGGCTTGTGGCAGCAATGTTCACAAACAGCCCTGGAGTGGAGTCTTTACTGTTTAAATTTATTTATTTATTTAAATTTGAAAGCCAGCTCAACAACTTGGGGGGGGGAGGGGAAGTTATTACAGCACCCCAGAGCAAAAAAGGGCATTTTCTGTGTGCTTGTCTGCCCCAGTGAGTCAGAGCTGTGTGTTGTATGTAGGCCCCTTCCCCTCTCCCCTCCTCCCACCACCCCTAGCCAATTTGATGTCTCCTTTCTTAATGCCCATTTTCTAATTAAGCAATAAGTCATGACAGATGGTGTGGTAGTACTGATTAATACACACTTTGGGAGTGTACTGCAACACCTGAGGTGTACATTCATCAGAAAACACTCTCCCATCATCTGAAATGGCTCATTGTGATTATAAAATGAGTGAATTAGGAAAGTAACCCCTGCCACATCTAACAAACAAAAAATGCACTTTGAAATTTAGTGTTTTAAATACACACACACACACACATATAAACATATGTATATATATACACACACATATATATGTATTTTTATGTATGTATGCATTCTTATATCAAAGTCTTTTTTCTGAAATTAATTTTTTTTAGGAGATAATGTGGGTTTTGAAGGAACTGAAGAGATTTTCCTCTCTTTCCGAACTAACCATGAGCCCAGAAACTCACTTAATTATTCCCCTTTCCTATCTGACCCTGTCTTATGGCCCTGACCTACAATCCCCATATAAAGAAAGGGGACCTCACTTTCATTGGGGAGCAGGTGACTGGTGGGGGAGTCCGGGTGATTACAGAGACCCCTATGGTGCTCTAGGGACTAGCCAAAAGGGCTGACTGCTCTTTCACCTACTACCCCAGCTCTGCACAGTCTCACCAAACATAACTCTCGCCAGATGGAGACCCACTGTCTCCCTTTTCATAGGCCCCTTCCTAAAGATTTACTCAAACAGCCCACTTATTTTCCCCTTTTCCTGGCTAGCTGCCCAAAGGATTTTCTATTGCTTGATGAACGAGATTTATTTTTCAGGCAGCTGAACAGATAACCCAGTTTGTAACCTGCAGATTTCCCTACTGCCAACACTATGGCTCCTGCCCACCTTCCCTCTGTATTTTTTCTCCTATATTCCCAGTGGATGTCTCAAAAACAAATAAACAAACAACCTAATCACAAAAGACTGCAAGGTAAGGAAACAGGGTTCTCATTCCAGACATAGAGGTGCCTTTGACCAGGCTCTACCATCTGTAAATAAGAGTTCACATTTATTCGGTGCTTTAAAGCATTTATTTCAATTAGATAAAGCAAGTACCATTAGCCTGTTTTACAGATGATGAAAGTAACATTCAGAGTTCAATTGATTTGTCTAACTTCATACAAGTGTGGATAAGAGACCTCTCTGCCGGCGCTTTTCCTATTCATAAAAAGAGCCTAGACCCTCTCAAAGTTCTGGTCCAGTTCTCAAATTCACTTTTATTATATAAAACTTGCATGCTAGGAAAGCACAAAGAGTCTTCTGAGTAAGCCATGTTTGCTCTGTTCTTTGAAATTATCTTTCTCCCTCACTCCCTCCTCTTTCTCCTTAACAGAACTAGACTAGGCTATCTTGAGTCCACACAATTTTATTCTCTTTTTTCCAGTGCAGGCAGTGTCATAAGCCCCCTATTAAAGCAACAGATCAAATGTCAAAAGTTTGGTTGTAAATCAACAGGGAGTCTGTAAGCAGCAAAGGAAGTGGGGAGGGGTGGGGAACGATGAAGGGGGGGGGGGGTGTAGCCTGCAGGGGGGGCAACAGGCAGTCAAGGACACAAATAAGCTTGGTTGCCAAGTTATTAGAAATGAATACTTTTCAGATAAGCCTACTTGAACTTTCTTTAGGACAACTTAGTAACAATAACAGTGATACATTACTTCTGTCTTGGCTCCTGGCCAGACCAGCCCTGGGAAGTGTGGTCAACCTCTCTAACTGAACCTGTCATCTGGAAATAAAGCTAAACCTCCCTGACAGTATGGAGAGTTTCCCTCTGCCCACTAAACTGTTTGCAAAAAAGAATATAAATATTTGAAGATCCTAAAATAAATAAACAATGCAGACTTCCTTAGGGAGGGTTGAAGGAAGGAGGGGCATCATATCCTACCGTAGGACTTCCCTGGTCATACTCCCCTTCTTACCAGCAATCCCCTCACCCCCATCTCTCTTTCCCTCCCCCTCCTCATCTTTCCACTGGATAGAAACCACATTCCCCTACTTACTCCCCTGACAACTTCATATAAACTTTCTAACGTAGCCTTTCATAAATTTTCACAACGGATGCCTCAGTTTCTTTCTAATGAAGACAATGTGGAGCCTGTGCTCAGGCTGGAGTATACTGTGCTACACCAACCATATTGTTTAGCTTCCCTCCTGTCAGCCCCACCAGCTCCCCCAACCCCTATGCCTAGCAAATGCTTTATATGCTGTCAGAGGTAACATGCATGAAACAGGAAAATAGGAAAATGCATTTCTGGGAGTTACCCAGAAAAATCTTGATGAAAAACTCACTCCCTCTTGTCCTCTGTCCCCCCAAGCCTTCCACACTATTTTCTCTATCCTCTCCAAAATATACCACAGAGATTCAGACCATCCTAGAACCACAATCTGTCCATATGTGAGTCCTACATCAAGAAAATAAAATAAATAAAAAATTCATGCTTACAGAACAGAGTCATTAGGGGGTGATTATCTATTCATTCTCTTCTTTATGTACTGGGAAATTTTCTTTTATTTAGAGTGAACTCCCCTAATGTATTTTATAAGAAGATAGAATTTAGGAAGTTTTTTCGTAGGCTTTTTTACAAGATAGTTCTAGGGTGGGGAGCATGTTATAGTGGAAAACACATCGTATTTGAAGTCAGAAAATCTGAGTTCAAATTCTGGTTCTGCACCTCACCTTTATGAACATCAGTTTCCTCAGCCATAAAACAGATGATCATAATTCCGACAGTTATCTCCCTCCCAAGGCTGTTGTGAAGACTGAATGAGATGATGTATGCAAAACACTACGCAAATAGGAGCTATTATTGTAATAGCTCATAGATAGACACCTCAGCTCTGTGTGTGAGTGAACATGCTTCCCTTGAGGAGGTGCAGAATATGAGGATGGCAGAAGCAGAACAGTTGTAAATAATAAATGAATCAGGGACATAGCTATGAGAACAACAAAAAAGCAGATATTCAAGGGGAGAATTAGTGGGATATAGTGAAGAAAACAATCAATTTGGGGTCAGAGGACCTAGATTTAAATTCCAGCACTGCTAGACCTTATATAAACTTCAACAAGTCCGGAAGCCTCAGTTTTCTTTGTCTATATAATAAAAAGGATTAGAATAGGTGACCTCTAAAGTCTCTCCTTGTCCTAGGACCTTTGAAAAGCTAGAATAGGAGGAAAAAAACAGTCCATGAAAATTTCGAAGCCAGAGGAGCCCAGTTTCCCTGGAATGTTGAGTTTATATAGAGGAAATGTGAAATAAACAGGAAATAAATATAGATTAGATCCTGAAGGTGCAAAGTTTTAAATGCTAGGTTGAAGAATTTGTATTTTATTCTGTAGTCAATAGGGAGCCACTGAAGATTCATCAGCAAGGGAGTATGTGATGGTTATATATAATTTATAACTAAAGGAACAACATGGTCATGTGTATGTTTGTGTGTGTGTGTGTGTGTGTGTGTGTGTGTGTGTGTGTCTTAGGAAGACCATTTCAGCAACTTTGTAGAGGATGCATTGAAGGAGGCATTCAGAGGAACTTGTCTTGACAAGAAGGACCTCCTCGTCTTGGGATAAAGGTAACTGAATGATGCAAGAGGAAGAAAAAAGTTAGTGATATCAGTGAATGGCCAAAATTTTTTTCCATAAAATATGGAAAGGTTCTTATCTGATTAGCAGGCTACTAATTAATTGACTAGCAGTAACTAAGCAATTGATTAGGTAGTAGAATGGAACTGAAATGGAGAGAAATTAGGAACAAATGAAAGTACATATATGTGTATATGTGTATGTATCTATGTTTATAAATATAGCTTAAATACATATAGTTAATGATATAATATGCCATTATTAGAGAGAAGACAGAATGTTCAGGTGATACAGTCCCTCGCATGGAAGAGGTTGGGGAGCCTACTTTTGGGGAGGCATAATGACCTATAATGAAGCTGCCTTGGAAAGATTTGGATAACATGGAGCTATTCTGTAATTTGTTTTGATTTGCCATTCTTGTGATGAAGAGAAATCTTTTTTTAATTGAGTTTTTTTCCACTCAGAAAAAAATGTACCATTCTTCCTCCCAACTCCACCCCCCTAGCTTCAATGAGAAAAAGAAACAAGATCCTTGTTACATAGTCAAGCCAAAAATCAAATCTCCATTTTGTCTCTGTTCAAAAACATACACACATATACACATTCATACATAAATTCATATATATATGTATATGTATATATATATATGTATATATATATATATATATATATATATATATATATATATATATATATATATATATATATAGGTAGGTCTCATTTTACATTCTTAGTCTTTCATTTCTCTAACAGGAGGTATAGCATATTTTATCATTAGTCCTTTGGAATCATGATTGATCAGTTGGTCAACAAAACATTTACGAAGCATCCACTATGTGGTACGCATTGTATTTGTAACTCAGGGATACAAAGACAGACAAGAGGCAAATCTTTCTCTCAAGAGTTCACTTTTTAATGGGGACAAAATGCCCAAACAACTATGTATAAATTAGCTATATACAGTAATCAGCAAAGGGAAAGCACTGAAATTGAGGGGGATTGGGAAAGGCTTTCTGTAGAATGTAAGATTTAGCTGGCAGAAAGCTAGGGAAGCCAGGAAGCTAAGAAGAAAAGGTCATTACACAAATTGGAGTTCCTAAATCTTTCGGAGTTGGTTGACTTTTTACTCTTGTTGTCTCTATGTAAATTGATCTGGTGGTGCTTACTTCATGATACATCAGCTCATACAAGTCTTCCCAGGTTTCTCTAAAACTATTCCTTTCATTATTTCCTGCCACAAAATCATATTCCATTATGCATATATCATAACTTGTTTAGTAATTCTCCAATTGAAGAGCATCTGTTCAGCTTCTAATTCTTTGCCAGTACAAAAAGAGCTATAAGTGTATTTGTATATTCTTAATTATAATTTGTTTTGCATAGGACTAATCCCTCCCTTAATCTACCTTTCTCTAATACCCCACCTTTCCTTCTCCTCTTTCCTTCCTATTTCCCTGTTAAGTATGTGTGTGTGCATATGCACACATACATTCTTCCTTTCTTTAACCAGTTCATATGAGACTCGTGTTTTCTCCTGTCTGATCCATCTACATCTTCCTTTTTATTTATATAGACATCTACTTGTTCATTCTGATTATGAGAAATAATTTCTCCCAACCTTTCTTGCCCTTTCCTCCTCTTCCTAGTATATCTTCTTTCCCCTTTCCATTCTTCTGGTTCTGCTTACTTCACTCTGCATCAGGTCATACAAGCCTTTCCCTCTTTCTCTAAAACTATATTTCTTCCCACAAAATCACCATAAGAACATAAAAATATGACAGAACCATTCCTAGATCTACTAATTAGACTCCCTCTATGAACCTTGATGTTAGCAGAGTTCTATGACAGCACATGAAGGTCTTTCAGTCTTGCCAGAATCAGCCTCTGCAACTTTTCTCCTTTGTTCCTATTTCTGACTACTGAGCCCAAAAACAGCAAGTCTATCTTTTATATGATAACTGTTTAAACCCTTAAAGACCACTATCAAGTCCCTTATATGTCTCCTCTTCTCCAGAATAACAAAATGGATCAGCTAAAAGGCTGGTCTATCACTTTATAATTAGAAATAGAAATGCTAAGAGATTCATAGGATTTTATATTCGGAATTAAAAAGAACTTTAAAATTACCTAGGCCAATAAAGTCATATTAAAAATGAGGCTTTCAAGAGGTAAAGTATTTTGCTTATGGTGGTACAGGGAGTAAGCAGCAAAACAGAATGGATAGCTTGTGTATGAGCATGTGTATGTCTTTTTTTTTTTTTTTTTTTTTTTTTTTTTTTTGCTGAGGGAATTGGGGTTAAGTGACTTGCTCGGTATCACACAGCCAAGATGTTTTAAATGTCTGAGACCAGATTTGAACTCAGGTCCTCCTGACTTCAGAGCCGGGGCTCTATCCACTGTGCCGCCTAGCTGTCCCACTATATATGTCTTCTTAATGGTAGGGAAGAACGGAGGACAATCAATTCCATTGACTCTGTGCATGATAAACACATGCTCATTATTTGAACTTTGCTTTTTTTTTTTTTTTTTTTTTTTTTTTTTGCTAGTCTCTGCTTTTCAGGGAGCAACTTTTTTCAACTCTTTTCCCACTTCTGTCCCACGTGATTTCACAAAGAAAGCGTTTCTATGTACCTCTTGCCTAGACCCTGCCACATTTCAGAAGATATTCAGCATAAGGCCATCTCAGGAAAGATAAATTATGTACTCAACTTAAGAGCAGATTTATTGGCACCCATGCCCAACCAACTCGTATTTGAGATGATGGATTGCATGATATACATTGCTTCCCTTTCTGAGATAGAGCCCAAATCCTGTTAATTACTAATGGCAAAATTTGTTGATTTATGTACTCATCCAGCTGCTTGGAACAAAGGGAGGGAAGGAACCTATCTCTCTCCATCAACTTAGGAATCGTTACACATGCCAGACAGAGGTCTAATATGGAGTCAACTTAAGGTCATTTAGCACAGGATAGGGGCCTCTTGTATGCTGGCCAATCATCATGTAGCAAGTAATCCAGACTAACGCTGCTTATGTGAATACATATGTTTGTATTGAACAACAAAGGAGCAGATCCACCAACCCAACACAAATATTAATGTTAATAGAGCCCTCAGTTTACTTCAAAGTATAGGATCCTGAGGTTGGAAACTCACTATGCTGAAGGGGGCTGCCATTTGGGGGTGGTAGGAATGGACCACAGAGCTTTTGATTTTCTGTGTATCCTTCAAGAAACTTCTGTTGTTTAAAAGTATTATTTGTAAAAAATAAAAAAAATAAAATAAAAGTATTATTTGTATAACTATCTACAATCCTCTCTAATTCAAACAGCTATATAGCATGATGTATAAAATGCTGAGCCTGAAATCAGGAAGACTCATTTTCGTGAGATCAAATATGACCTCAGATACTTACTAGCTGTGAGACCCTGGGCAGATCACAACACTGTTTGCCTCAATTTCCTTATCTGTAAAATTCGTTGAAGAAGCAAATAGTAAGCCATTCCAGTATTTTTGTAAAGAAAACCCCAAATGGGGTTTGTAAAGAAAATCCAAATGGGATTACAAAGAGTCAGACATAACTGGAAAATGAGCAACAACAATAACAATTAATTAAAACCCAGGCATTAATCTAGTCTTTCAGGCTAACTCAAAAATTCTAAAAGGAAAACCTAATTAATATCACATGTTGCTTGGGGAAACTAAAGGCAGCGTAAAGGGACATGAACAATAAATTTATTTGTCTGGTTCACCTGTTTCCATTCTAGGGACAAACTTGTCAAGTGGATTAGATTCTTAAATTGGCTGGTAAAGGCTTCCTTGCCCCTAGATGGACAGTGAAAGGGACACCTTGAAAAAATCTTATTCTTTTAGTCTTCTTATTCATTATTCACTATAAGTATCTGAAAGCTTACAGCCTTATGATAGACAAGTTACAGTTTCTGAGATTATAGTTTATTTCATGTTACATTTTAAATTGATGCCTTCCTTTTTTTTTGGAGGAGGCCCCCTGGTGAGATTTAAGGAGCACCCTAGCTTTCGCAGTAACACATTTTTCAAATCATCTCTCAGGGTGGGCTGCTTCTACAGCTGGCTAATCTCATCTTTTAATACTGATTATTGTTAGCATCAGCTGCAAGTTATCTTTCCTAGCCTAGTGTTCCCCACCTCTGTCTGTATGGTGTACTGTGAACTATCTATACTTTTAAAACATATTCTTGTTGTGATCCAAAGTATTTGTGCATATTCCCATTGGCAGGGGGCAGAGTTTTCAAGGCAAAAATAATCAGTTCATAGATCTCCAACTCTCGTTTTAAAGATAAGGAATTCAATACCTAGAGTTTAAATGGCATCTGGGATTTGAAGCTGGATCTCCTAATTCCTGACATCGCTCTTTCCATTGATCATCTTGTTATTATGGCATTGAGTGCTTAGGTTAAACTACAGTGGGCAATCCTGAAGAAAAGAGGTACCTTGGAGTAACAGATTGAATCAGCGGCAACTAGGAGATCTTGGAACCTGACCACTTGTTTCTTATAACCTTGAGTGTGGCCATAAGTGTCCCCATTAATAATAGCACTATGCTCTTAGAATAATTTTAAGTGAAATTCATTTTGATTATAATAAATACACAAATTAAAAATAAAGGACATATGAAGAGGGATGCCATTTGCATCCAGAGAAGGAACTGATAAATATAAGTATATATAGAATAACTTTACATATATATGTGTGTGTGTATGTATAAAATCACACACACACATATATATCTATTTGTTGCTAATGGTAGCCATCTCTAGGATTGGGGTAGGGTTAGAGAAGAAAGGAAATTTACATGATCACTTCATTGTATATTTGGAGAGAACAGTAAGTTGTACACAGGATTTGCAGTTTCATGTACAATCATCTTTTTTATTGTCCTGTATTTTGGAAATACTTGTTTTATTCTGTGAATTGAAAATAAAATAAAATTAAATATATATACATATACACAAGAAATAATGGCAGTATGTTCTTACTATTGGGGAGAGAAGAGTGAGACAGTTTGTTACAGAAATGATTGTAATCAGAATTACCAGATAAAAAATTTCTGTGTGTATAGCATTAGTGTCTTATGATTATAACCCATATAATGGCCCTATCCTGATTTTACATTAAAAACTATTCACTATTTCTACTCAATTCAATATGAAGTCCACTCTTGAAATTGTTATGTATTTTGTTTCTTTTAGTTCAAGCCCAGACTGGATACTTGCTATTATTCCATAATCAATACAGATGTCCCATCTATTTGAGGCTCTGAGACTGGTTATACTTGATATGAATCACACTGACCCTGAGTCAATATTCTTTGTTTCCAGGACTGGCTTATATGCTCCAAGAAGGAGCACTAGTGTCACTTAGGCAAACATCAACTGTGCTTCTATCTGTCTAGATCAGTGCTCTTAAACTGTTCTTCATGACCCCCATATGGGGTCTTGTAACTTAATGTCGGAGTTGCAAAAGTATGATTTATTATCAGTAAATGATTTGTATACTTAGTTTACATACCTGGGATCACATAAAAATTTCTTGGGTAAAAAGAGATTGTGAGTGGAAAATGTTTAAGAAGCCCTGCCCTTTATCATCTTTCCTCATGTCATCAGTTACTACCAGCTCTTTCCCAAAACAAAAATCAAGATGGGAAAAGCTAAGGAAAGATGCGGAAATAAGTTGTAACTAACTCACTAAAAACTTTGGGAAAGGCTGCCTATTGCTAGGACTTCCCATTATTTGCCTCCTTCAAAGAAAAACAACAGTGACAACCATATACTATCACTTTTTTATGTATCTGTGCCCCAATGCTAGTTTTTTAGCCCATGCTAGGAATGCAATAGTGAAGACTACTGAATTCACAATTCACAATATAGTTCAATCCTGACTCTACTAATGACTTTAGCCAAGTTGTTCCAACTGATTTTGAATCTGTTTCCCCATCTATAATATGAAAGATGGGGTGTTGGAATAGAAAATCTGTCAGGACCTTTATGGATATAAATCCTAGGGCAAAGCAGGCAAGTGAGAAACAAGTAGAAAATACTTTAGGGTAGCAAGATAGCATACACTCTCAGAGAAAATGGGAAGAGGATATTTTCATACTTTATAAGATCAGCTAAGGATACATTCTGTATATCTAGAAAATGGAAATGAGAGGGGAAGGAAAGAAGGGAAAGAAGATGATAATGGAAAATGCATATATATATTTCTTTGCTAGGATATTTAGGTAGTTCAGTGAATAGAGTGACCTTCCTGAAGATTTATCTTTCTGAGTTTAAAATCTGACCTCAGACACTTATTCATTGTATGAATCTTGGCAAGTCACTTTACTCTGTTTTCCTCAGTTTCTTCATTTGTAGAATGAGCTAGAGAGGGAAATGGCAAATCATTTCAGTATCTTTGCCAAGAAAACTCCAACTGAGATCATGGAGAGTAGGACATGACTGAACAACAACAAATACCCTTGAGCGATCCCAAGACTGCAGTTTCCTATCCCTGCATTTGGGAATGACATTCTCATGCAAAAATATCTACCAAAACAAGACTTTACTTATTCTCAAGAAAAATTTTGGAGCTAGCTATCAGAAATATTAGCTTGAGAAGCCATAAAAAACTCCTCTCATAAGGGGCTTTATCCCCAGAAGAGCTGACAGGGGAAAAAGAGGTAATAATGGGATTGGAAACACAGTATTAGGCCTTCCTGGGCTAATCATATAGCAGGAAACCCAGGGACTTAACAATTCTCTCAGGGTTCCTAAAAATAAATAATGTCCAGTTATATCTCTGCTTAAAAGTCCAGATGGGTTTCATCAGATTTTTTTTAATTGAGCTAACTTCTTTTTCAAATATCTTACTTCCATAAAAACTTAGTTGTCAAGATCTTGTTTTAAGACAAGAGTTTTGTTTGTCCTTCATTCTTGAAGAGAGCCATGACATCAGGGTAGTGATACTGTGACATGTAGATAAATTGGATTTAAGTGAAGGAGAGTTATGTCTTAAGTCAGGTCTTTGTCAGACCTCACCTCTTGAGACCTCTTCATGCTTGATGATGATTGAATATCTAAATTCAGAAATGTATTAACAATTTATAGAATGCTAACCAATTATATTAAGATTGCTCTTAAAATTCTTGATTGTTTTTTTACAAATATTTATAATACTTCCCCATGACTCCAGACCAGACACTATCCACTGAGTCACCTAACTGACTCAACTAAGAACTATAAGAGTTTTCAATTATCATTCTCTTTCCTTTCCTGACTTCAGACCCAGAACTTTATTCATTGTTTCACCTAGTTGTCTATAAGGTATTATGTAACTATCAAAGCTGAGAAAGACAAAAAATAGTGGTCTTAAAATTAAAAGTTCTGTAGAATGGGTCAGTACCTGTCTTTTTCCCACCCATGCAATTGTTTATTTACTCCTTAGCTTACCAAGCTATGCAGAGTCTCTTTTCCTAGGTAAAACTGATTGGGTTAGCCCTTAATGCAATTTGATGTGGCTATATGTTTGTTAGGTTGTAGAATCATAGATTTAGGACTAGAATAAAACTTAGAGACTATTTCATTATCAAAACTACTTGGTACTGGCTAAGAAATAGGGAAAGTAGATAATGGAACAGAAATAGACATATGGTATACAGCAACACCTAGTCCAACTCTTTCATTTTGGAGATGTGGATACTAAGTGATTTTCCCAAAATTGAACAGAAACTAAGTAGCAAAGCCAGAATTTGAAATTACAAATTTATATTTTGGTAGAGGATAGTGAAAATGTGGATCTACGATTTAAGTTGGAATCAAGCTTTGTTACAAACACACTATGTGATCCAGAGCATATCATAAGATCTCTCTGATAATCATGCCTTCATCTCTGAAAATAGGTATAGAACTTATGCTATTTATCTCAGAGTGATTTTGAAGAAAATTGCTTTGTACAACTTAAAAAGATGAGTTGTCATTACACATGTTTGTAAGTTATAATCTCTCTAAAAGCAGGGACTATTTAACACTATTGAAATCTAGTTATAATCCCATGCACAGAATGGGGATGATGTGTCTATTAGATGAAATGTGGAAAGTCTTCACTAAAGTCCAGCCAGCATCTTCGTTGTCTCCCCACCAAAATGTTAACAAGGAATTGAGTTCATTTGCTTACTGCTCCCTGATAGAGGTCCAACAAGGATGAAAATGCCTCTCATAGATTGGTGTGCACCTGGATCCTAACTCTTTCTACTCACTCCTCTCTGTTTTTCCCAGTGGTACCTCATATGTCCACCTTTACTAATGTGGCCCAGTATACACAAGTGGCTCCATCACATAATAGTTTGAGGGCATCATTACAGTACTTTGCTATCAATCAGCTTATCTTGGGCATAAACTCAATTATTCCACTGCAGGGGTTGCTGATGGCAGAAGTTTAAAGTAAATACAATAGCTCCCATGCCTATAGTACTTAAAGGTTTATAAAAGGTTCACTACAACTTTGTGAATAAGATAGGAATAGACATATAAATGGAGATGATAGACATGCATTTATTAAAGCAATCAGAGGACTATGAAAAGATACATAAGTGTGTGTGTGTATATATATATATATATATATATATATATATATATATATATATGCATGTAGACATACCCCTCCGGGTATAGAACACTGGACCTGGAGCTGGGAAAATCTAAATTCAAATCTAGTCTCAAACACTTAATAGCTGTGTAAACTAGGAAATAGATACCAGCTTTAGCCTACCAGTTTAAAAAATCCATGACATGTAGATATACATATGTATGGGCACTTAGGTGACATAACAGATAAAGTACCTGACTGGAGTCAGGAAGACTCATCTTCCTGAGTTCCAATAGGGCCTCAGTCACTTACTAGCTGAATGATCTGGGCAAATCACTTAATCTTATTTGTCTCAATATCCTCATCTATAAAATGAGCTAGAAAAGGAAATGTCAAACCACTCCAGTAGCTTTGCCAAGAAAACCTCAAATTGAGTCACAAATAATTGGACATGACTGAAATGACTAAACAATAATATGTACACACACACACACACACACACACACACACACCCACAAATACATACACATAGCTATCAGATATGCTGATCTGATTCCTGGTCCACTAAAATAAACAAACAAAGAGAATTCACCTATCAGAATCAGAAGCCAGGAGTGGATCCTTAGTTTGCAGTGGAGTAGAGATGTCGTATGAAGGATGCTGTGCAAGGTGAATCCAAGAATCTTAGAACTGGAATGTACCTCAAACACATATAGACCAATCCTAGACCAATCCACTCAGATAAATTATAAAATCCTTAGCCTGGTGTTTAAAGCTTCCATAAACTTTCCCATCTTATTTCATGTAACACCTTTATACATACTCGCCTTTCTAGCCTAACCAACGTGTTTGTCTACACATAACATTCTATTTCTCAGTTCCATGGCTTCTCCCTGTAGTCATCCCCACATCTCTGAAAATGGGTATAGTGCTATGCTACTTATCTCAGGGTGATGATTGGATAACATTTGGAATGGACTACCTGCTCATTTATGCATCATATTATCACTAGCTTCCTTTAAAGCATAGCTTTGAGAACATCTTCTACATGAAACCTTTCCTGATTCTCTCAGTTAACTCATTTAAAAAATTTTTTTCTATCACTTTGTTTTTACTTTTCTCTGGAACAGCTAGGTGGTACTAGGATAGAATCCTGAGCTTGGAATCAGGAAGAATCATTTTCATGAATCCAAATTTGGTCTCCTGTACTTTGTACTTGTGTGATCCAAAGCAAGTCACTTAATCCTGTTGCCTCAGTTTCCACATCTGTAAAATGACCTGGAGAAGGAAATGGCAAACCATTCCAGTATTTTTGCCAAGAAAACCCCAAATGGTGTCACAAAGAGTCAAATATAACTAATCTGACTGAACAAAAACAAAAATATATGGTGTATTTCCTCCTCCTTCCCTCTCACCCAATAGAAAACAAATTCTTTTAGGGTAGAGCCTGGAGTTTTGGTGTTTTTGTATCCCTATTCTATAGAACAGGGTCTTTTACATATCAGATGTTTTTTGAATACCTAGCCGATAATCCCTTTGCTTGAGGACCTCCACTGAAGAGAAATTCAGTAGACTAAGATTAAGTAATGATCATTAGGACAAATATTCTATTTTGTATTATTAAGAATTAATTGTTAGGTAGAGCAATGCATAGAGTGCTAGACTTGGAGTGAGGCAAACTTAAGTACAAATATAGCTTCAAAATCTATAAAATCAAAGTTCCTTGCTAACCTCAAAGCGCTATATAAACACTGTTTATGCCCAATTTTTCATGACCTCATTTGAGGTTTTCCTGGCAGAGACATTGGAATGGTTTTCTGTTTATTTCTTTAGCCCATTTCACAGGTGAAGAGACCAATGGAGTTAAATGACTTGCCCAGGATCATGCAGCCAGTAAATGTCTGAGGCCAAATATGAATTCAGGAAGATGAATCTTTCTGCCTCTAGGTTTTGTATTCTATCCACTGTGCCTAATGGGGTTCCAGTCAAAGGTTTCATCAACTAGGATCTCTAGCTTACCTATTTTATCACCTATATTTTTATATTTATGCATAGAACTCTTAGGTTGTAAATTCCATTGAATTTTTAAATTATATATATTATCTTGTGTGAGTTGTTGGTCCTCTCCACTTATATTCTTCATCTTATTTGGTACTCTATTCATCTGGGCAGCAGAGACATCTCCTTGCTGACAAAGGTCTGGATAGTCAAAGCTGTAGTTTTTCCAGTAGCAATAAATGGCTTTAAGAGTTGGATCATAAGGAAAGCTGAATACTGCAGAATTGGTACTTTTGAATTGTAGTGCTGGAGAAGACTTCTGAGAGTCCCTCACCATCAAAGAGGTCAAATAAGTCGATACTTAAAGAAATTAATTTAAGTTCTTTCATTGAAAGTTCAAAACCGAAGCTGAAGTGCAAATTCTTTGACCACATAATATGAAGATGGAACGTTTTAGAAAAGTCCCCGATGTTGGGAAAGATTGAAGGCAAAAAAAAAAAAAAAAAAGGGACTGACAGAAGGTGAAAAACATAGTGCTATGGAAACAATAGACTTAGACTTGGAAAGACTTTGAAAGATGATGGAGGAGAGAAGTTCTGATTTTAGGGTCAACTGAATGTCAACATTACTCTTGGAAAGTAGCTTGGCAAACACTTGGCACTTTTCCCTTTCCCTATCCTTCTTCAATTTAAAACCTTCTTGATATTATTCTATAGATTCCAGACAAATATTATTTTAGTGTCATCTGTTATATATGTGTCAGATGATTCCTATCTTTGAATCCTTGGTTGAAAAATCTTAATTCCATTTTCAGATGCCATTCTTTTGTGCCTCTCTTGGAAGCTCATTACTGGATTGGTACAAGTCATGAAAATGCTACCTATATCTTCAAAATCTCAGCATCCTATTCCCAATTAATGTTTTCTAGGTTTCTTCTTTTATTAGATTTTTGCCCAGCATTGGCTGGGTTCTTCAGATTGGAAGATTCTTGGAAGGTCCTTGTCATATCCTAAACAAATCTTTCAGGAAAATGGCAGGACTTCTGTACTGTTTCTGCCAAATTGATAAACTATGCTTTGATACCCATCTGGAAGAAGTCATCAACCACTTGCTCATCTCAAATTCTTTTCCTTATTTCTAGATAGATTCTTTCTGTAGAGTACCTTTGGAGTCATATCCACACTTTTTCCCCCCTTTCCAATAGTATTTTATTTTTCTAAATACATTCAAAGATAGTTTTCAACATACATCTTTTCAAAATCTTTTGTTCCAAATTTTTCTCCCTCCCTCCTCCTTTCCCCTATCTCCAAGACAGCAAGCAATCTGGTATAGGTTAAACATCTGCCCTTATATCCTGTTTTCCTTGTATAATATTACCTTCACTGCTATACATCACACATCTTTGAAAAAACTCCTATAGATTTCCTGCTCTTTAAAATATGTAAGATCCATGTTGATAGATGAACAAAAACAATTATAGCAATCTACCTGGGAAGCATTCCTCCAACATTCATATCATTTCCTTGGTGAGGGGGTGTTTTACTTCAGGATGGGTTTGACAGGAGAATCAAGTAGTTAATGAATTCAAATAGAGCTATTTGCTTACTTTAGCTCATCAGGAAGAGATTGTGACTAATTTTAAGATACAATAAAAATAAGGAATTATGGAGAATCAAGAAGGAAAGTTTGTAGATTTAGTTCTTCACCTTTAACAAAGAGCTGACTGATTGAAATGGAGTCTTTTTGGCCTGCATGTCCCTGAGTAGAGAAAGCAGAGTCAGCTTTAAGTCAGCTTACAGACTTTGTAAGTTTGTTTTAGAATCAGAATTAGAATGTAAGTTTTTTGATTCCCAGTCTTTTATTCTGCTATGATCATATTCAGAGGGTAAGAGGAAGAAAATGTGGGGATTATGATGAAAAAATCTGGTCTAACTAGACTTGTGCCTAATTGAGTCCTTGCCAGATACCAATTATCTTATTTATTTAAAGCCAGATTTGAGTAGAAGGTACACCATGAAGTCTGTCTGAAACAGATTCAAGTGATGGGAACACCAAAATGTTTATTTATAATATTAAATGGCACATCATTTATTTATTTCAGTTGCTGAGCACACTAATCCCAGGTGAACCCAGTCAAGATTTGGGTATTAGAACTCAGCTTGTGCTTTGCTCTCATGTATGAGTTTTTCAGCAAGAAAATTTTATCAATGGAACACCAAAATAGGCTTCAAGAGAACGGAATTCTGCTCTATCCCTACTGCTAATGTTTTGTGTTTGCTTAGATAAGCTATATAGTCTTTCTGTACCAGTTCCTCTAAAAATGGGAATTATACTACCTGTCAACCCCCAACTTACAGGGATATTGAGAGAAATGGTTCCTTTTTTAATCAGAAAGGGGTTTTGAATGGTACATAGATGGTCATGTTACCAATATAAGGATTTTACCATTTATTGTTGCTATTCATCTTTCCTGGTTATTTCACAGTAGAGATTTGTGGTTGGCACTTCATTTTTTAAAGGATAAGATCCTTTCTAAGTACCTTTTGAAAGCCAATTTATATTTCGGCCATTTGATTAATAGGAATCAGGAAATCCATCCTTCCAATCAAAGTGCTTCTGAATAATTCAATACTCTATATTAAAAGTGGATTCCCATTGCCTGGCATGGTTTACTCTAATTGGAGGAGAAATATATGCTGCTCATCTACACAAGACCATTTTTTAATCTTCTCTCTTTCAATTGAATCAGAGTTAGGGGCTTGAAGCTTTTAAGTAATCACTGTTCACTACTTGCTCCTCCCCTCCCCCCATCTTTTATCCCATTGACTATTGTAGTGGTCTATTTGGGATAATCATTAGAGGGAAAGTTTGGAGACACAAGAGACATTCATTTTGGTGCATGATATCCAGGTATTCTGACAGGCCTTATTATGTCATGCCTACCAACATAAGAAACTTTGTCAGGTACCATATGTGGGATTGTAAGGCCCTAAAAAGAAGGTGCCATACTCTCTGTGACTGGAGAGAGGGTATCTTCCTAACAATCACTCCACCGTTATTGCTTTCTCAATTAAACACAATGGCAAACTCGAAACAATATTGCCAATCCATGGTATTGGGGAAAGAGAGCTATCCACTGTTTCTTCAGCCTAGTTTTTCTTTCTTGCCTCTGTTCTCTCCTTTCTTCCCTTCCTGACCTGTCTCCATGAACTGACGTCCTCCCTCCTTGCCCTTTCCCACCTTCTTCTTTTACTCTTCTACACAAACTCATAAAGGGCTCATATCCTTTCCATCTGTGCTGTACATTTCTTCTCCCTCAATGTTTTTAATCTGTGGACTTCTGGGAGCCAAGATGTTAGAGGAAGCAATAAATCTCAATAATTCTCCCATATTCATCGCTAAATAATCATAAAATAGCACCCCAAAACTAATCCTGGAACAGCAGAACCAGCATAAAGACAGAGTTCAACAAAGTTTTAACCCAAGAAATTTGAAAAATTGATAAGAAAAGTCTGCCTCATATGGGTAAAAAGGGAGAATAGGAAGTGCCCCAGCAAGCCATCAGCAAGCTCCACCTCATCAAATCAGCAAGAAATCCTGAGCCCTAATGTGGTAGAGTAGGCAAAAGCCAACAGCAGGATCTCCCATGTGCATAGCCAGGGGAACTGGCAGATTTCAGTTCTGAGAACTGCCAACTGCTTCAACATAGTCCTGAACAAACAGGCAGCCTCCATCAGCTCCTTCACATGCTTCAGTGTAGCCCCAGGGAAACACAGAAAAACCCCGCCAGGCTCAACATATGCCAAACACTACTACTAGAATCCTGGCTCAGCACCAGATAAACTGCCAGACCTCTACAGTCTCCAGCAGCACCAGACATCCCCATGTGACCCCCTTAATCAGCACCAGACACGAGAGGCATCTGTGAGCCACAGAGCAACATCAGTGTAGTACCAGATTCATAACCAAACCCTGACACATGAAGCCTAAAACAGTACCCCATCCACTTCAGGAGCAGAGCTCAAATTTAAAAGAAAGGAAAAAGATCAAAGAAAAAAAGATGAGCAAAAAATAACAAAAAAAAATCTGATCACAGAAAGTTAATATGGTGATGGGGAAGACCAAGAGACAAATTCAGAAAAGGATAAAAATATCAAGACACCTATGGGCAAAGCCCCAAATAAAAATGAGAAGTGGTCTTAAGCCCAGAAAAAAATAATAAAAGAGCTGAAAAAGCTTAAAATATAAGGGAAATTGGGAAAAGATGTGATAGTGATACAAGAGAATTGTGAAAAAAGAGTCAACAGCAGCTTGAGGGGGAAAAACAACTCCTTAAAAGCTACAATTTTTCAAATAGAAAAGAAGGTACAAAAGCTAATTGAGGCAAACAGCTCCTTAAAAGTTAGAATTGAGTATGTGGAAGCTAATGACTCTATGAGACATCTAGAATCAATCAAGAAAATTCAAAAGAATGAAAAAAATAGAAGAAAATGTAAACTATCTCACTGTAAAAAGAATTCACTTGGAAAATAGATCCAGGAGAGACGGTTAGACTATATGAAAGCCATGATAAGAAGGAAGATCTGGACAACATCTTTTAAAAAATTATCAAGGAAAACTGCCTTAATGCCTCAGAAGGCAAAATATACATCAAAAGAATCCAATGGTCACTTCAGGAAACAGGTCCCAAAATAAAAACTCCAAGGAACATGACAATCAAATTTAAAACTCTCAAAAAAAAAAAAAAACTACAAGTAACCAAAAAGAAACAATTAAAATATTGGGGAGCTACAATCAGGGTTACAGAGGACTTGACAGCTGCAACATTAAAATATCAGAGGTCATGGAACATGATATTCTGGAAGGCAAAAAAGACTACAACCAAGAACCATCTACCCAGGAAAATTAATTATAATACATCAAGGGGGGAAAATGGTCTTTCAATGAAATAGGATTGAGCTTTCATAAGAAAAAGATCAGAATTGAACAACAACAACAAATTGATCTCAAATATCAAGACCAAAAAAAAGGAAAATAAAACATATAAAATTGAAATGATTACACCTATACATTGGAAGAGAATACTTTTAATTCTTAAAAATTGTACAACTAGTACAATTACAAATTGTACAAATAGTACAGCTAGAAGGAATTTATATAGACAAGAGGTACAAGTATAAGTGAATTTGAAGGAATGACAGAAATTAAGGTATGAGAAAGAACAGAAGGGAGAGGCAGAAGGAAGGGAGAGGTAGAATAGAATAAATTTTTTTCATATGAAGAAGTGTGAAAAAAAAACTACTACAGTGAAAGGAAAGATGGGAGCATGGGCAAGAACCATTATTTGAACTTTAATTCTCTTAACTATCAGCTTAAAGAAGGAATAATATACACAATCAGTTAGATATAAAAATGTATCTTATCTAACAGGGAAGTAGATGGGATATGATTAAATAAAGTGGAGTGGGGGAAGGAGAATAGTCTGACAAAAGGGAGGGCAGATTGGGGGAGGCTGTAGAAGCAAAACACTGGTGAGGAGGGAAAGAGTGAAAGGAGAGAGAAGATAAGTAGGATGGATGGGAAAATACAATTAGTAATAGTAACAGTGAATGCAAATGGGATGAATTCTCCCATAAAAAGGAAGCTGATAGAGTGGATCACAAACCATAATACTACAGAATTTGTTGTTTAAAAGAAACACACTTGAAGCAGAGAGACACATACAGTGTAAAGGTAAGGAGCCAGAGCAGAGTCTATTATGCTTCAGCTGAAGTAAAAAAAAAAAAAAAAGCCAGGGTGGCAATTCTAATCTCAGACAAAGCAAAAGCAAATATAGATCTAATTAAAAGTGATAAGGAAAGAAACTACACATTGCTAAAAGGCATCATAGAAAATGAAGCAATATCAATACTAAATATACATGCACTAAATGGTATACCATCCAAATTCTTAAAAGAGAAGTTAAGTGAGTTATAAATTTATGGCCAAACAAGAGATAGAAAGCCTTAAGAATTGTAAAATAGATAGTTTTTGTTATGCTAAATTAAAAAGCTTTGACACAAACAAAATAGATGCAACCAAGATTATCAGGAAAGTAGAAAGCTAGGAATAATCTTTACAGCAAATGTCTTTATTAGGCCCCATTTCTCAAATATATAGAGGGCAGAATGAAATTTATAAGACTGCAAACCATTTCCTAATTGATAAATGGTCAAAGGATATGAATAGGCAGTTTTCAGATGAAGAAATCAAAGCTATCTACAAGCATATGGAGAAGTGCTCTAAATCACTTTCGATTAGAGAAATGCAAATGAAAACAACTCAGAAGTACCATTTCACATCTAATAGATTAATATGACAAAAAATGAAAATGATAAATGTTGGAGAAGATGTGGGGAAATTGGGACTCTAATGCAGTGTTGGTGTAATTGTGAACTGATCCAACCATTCAGGAGTAGCTATTTGGAACTCTGTCCAGAGGACAACCAAACTGTACATACCCTTTGATTCAGCAACACTGCCACTCTATCCCAAAGAGATCATTAAAAAAGGGAAAAGGAGTACATGTGCAAAAATATTTATAGCAGCTCTTTTCCTAATGGCAAAATATTGGAAACTGAGGGGATAGCCATTAATTAGGAAATGTCTGAACAAGCTGTGGTGTATGAATGTAATGGAATACTATTATACAATAAGAAATGATGAACAGGCAGATTTCAGAAAAATCTGCAAAGATTTAAAGGAAGTGATGCAAAGTGAAAAGAACAGAACCAGTAAAACCCTGTACACAATATCAGTAACATTCTGTGATGAACAACTATGATTTAGCTCTTCTCAGTAACACAATGATCCAACACAAGTTCAAAGGACTCTCAAAGGAAAGTTCTATTCCTATCCAGATAAAGAACTGATGGACTCTGACTGTAAATCAAAACTTATTTTTTTCACTTACTTTTTCTTTTCTGTTTTTAAAAATCTCTTTCTTCTTTCATAATTGTGACTAATATGAAAACATGTTTTACATGATAGCACATGTATAAATTACCAATTTAGGAAGAGAAAGGGAGAAAAATTTTGAACTCAAAATCTTATAAAAATGATTGCTAAAAATTGCCTTGACATGTAATTAGAGAAAAATTAAATATTATTAAAATATTTTTAATCTTCCCCTTTATCCCTCTATTCCTTAGTTTCTGTTCTTATTTTCTATCTCCCTTCAATTTGAAAGGCAAAAAAAATGTAAAGAAAGATGGTGGGATTTCTTCCTTACTCCCCCCTCCCCCTAACTTCCTTCTGGAAATTCCATTCTAACTGTGGCATATACCAAGAAAAAATTCTCCAAGATCTCTCAGCTCATTCCCATAAATGAGCTCAGGTGTTTTAGAGGCTATCCATAGACAGGTTTGTGATGGTTGGATATGACCATGGAAACAACACTTACATTTATTTCCTTCTATATCCTGAATGGAGCCTCAGGAAAATGGTTTACCCAAAATGGTTCAGCATATTAATATTCAAACAACAATACCCAAGTTGGAGAGGCACTGAAGCTGGCCCTATCCAGAGATGGAATTGCCTAAAGGGTATATTGCTAAGAATATCTGAAATGGCAGCTTAACTGATTCTTTACTTTGGGTTAAGTTTTCTTCTCTCCCTGAGGGTCCTTTATTAAAATGCAAATGCTGGTGTTCCTATTTAACACACTGAGACTAATAACTTAGCGTGATTGACATTATCACATACTTCTTCTGATTAGGAGATCAAGGAGTCTACAAGGGCAAAAATAGTAATGACAACAACAACAATAATAATAACTAGCCTTTACATGGGATATGAAAAATGACTCCTCTCTCTTGCTCACATCACAGGAATAACAAGAATCAGAAGAGGAAAAATAGGCATGAAAGCACTTCATAAAATACAAAGTAGCTTACAAATATTGAGTTTGCTGTTATTCTTGGAAATATATCTTTTCTCCTGGAAATAGAGCTTACCTTCTCAAAGCTGGGCGCAAGAAAGGAATCATAACTATAACTCATATTTTGAATTCTAATCTTCATCTCATTTATGCAAAGGACAATTAATTAATCAACAGACATTTATTAAATATCTACTATGTTTCTAGCAGTGTCCATTTATGGAAAAAAAAAACTGAAACAATCCTTGTCCCTGAGGAACTTACATTCTTTCACATGGTTATGGTTTTAAGTATCCATCATCCTTTCTCTCCAATTCCCATAAAATCATGTGATACATAGTGCTTAACCTAGGCAGTGATTGAGAAATGTATGTGGTTAACACATCTCTTCTGAGAATCTGCCCCACTGGACTCTTCCAAATTTTCTTTTCTGAATTAACTCCACCCATTTCTAACATCTTGAGGTCAGGCTGTTCTTTTTTCTTCCCATGACCCCCAAATTCTTTGAACTTATGAGTATATCCCCACAAAAATACAGATGATTACAGATGTTTCTGTCCAGGTCCTTTTGTTTGTGTATAAAAAATTGGTAGCTGTTTCAGTTTTTCTCTTTAGAAAACAGAGATGGAGTGTCTAAGATATTTTTTAAGCCTGTGATGTCCATGACAAAGTGAACCCTCTACCACTATGGCTGTCTCTATGTGATAAAAATAACAAGATTGGTTATTATTGTCTTTGGTAAAGAAAAAAAGAGCTAGTAATCCCCTCTCCCCTCTTTTGTGAACATTAAAACATCAGTGAAACTTTTGAAAATAACTAATTCACACATTATTACTTGAATTTGAGTTTTGGTCTTGGGCATGGTAATGATAATTTTTTTAGGGTCTTCTCCAAGGCAATATAATTTTAGGGCTTAGATATCATTCCCTTGTTGTTGCGAGTGATTAGATATTTGAAAATACATATAAATTTAACATGATTTAAGAACGTATTCATCAGGGGCCATATTTTATGCCATTATAAATGCATATGAGGCTAATTTATGTGCAAATATATGTGTATGCAGGTACATGCATCCATTAAGCAGTCAAATAATCGAATTAAAAATTGCGGTTAGAAAATAAAGAATTTGAGAAGAAAAAGTGTGACAGATTTTAAAAGAACCAATTTAGAAAAGAATTTGGCCTTTAATTGGCCAAGTTAAACAAGACACAATTAGGGCTCACTGGGTCCCTGAAGATTTGCTCTAATTGTGTCTTATTTAACTTGGCTGTTGAAACTGCTAACAGTGTCCTCCTTCTCAGAGTTGGCTCATTTGGTTAATCTCACACCTCCTTGAAAGCTGACTCTTGTCTACCTTGGTCCTTCTGTATACATTAACCAGCATAAGATAATACTATACTTTGTTTAGAAAAAAGCAGTCCAGAAAAAAGCTAAAAATTAGCTTTTTAATATTCTTTAAATTGGACTATAGTCATAGAACAACATAGGATAAACATTTCTCACAATTCATAATCATAGATTTCCTGGATCCACGCTCTAAATAATTATTGGGGGCTGGAACTGGAATTAAGCATTTATTAAGAAGCGACTATGTGCCAGGTCACTGAGCTAAACATTGACAAATAATATCTCACTTGAAAGGAAGGTACTGTTATTATTTCCATTTGAGGAAACTGAGGCAAGCAGAAGTTAAGTGATTTAACTAGCATATAATCAATGCCTGTTATGTGGCAAATCCTATCCGAGGTGCTGAATTTACAAAGGATGCTCAAACTGTTTTGCCATTCCTGAGTCTAGTCTATCACATAGCAGCTTTGGGATCTACTTCTAGTCATGTGATGACTCAACAATGTTTTTTGTTTTGGTTTGTGTTTTGGCATGATAGAACAAATCCTGAGTGATTTCTTAATTTTTTCCCTTTCCCATGAGATGCCAAGATAATCATGTCATCTGAAAGAAGAAACAACTATTGTCTTAGTCTTGTCTTCCTTCATTCTTACAGCTAGCATCACGAAACTGAGACTGGCTGCAAAGGGCTATCCTTTCTCCACCTCATCCATTAAGGGGTCCATGAGCACATGTCAACTAAAATATATCTCCTACCTAGGAAATTTTGAGTGTTTTGATTATCTTGTAAGATTTGGGTTACCTCTTTTTGTTTGTTTGTTCTTTCTGGATATTAAACAAAAAAGTACCTACCATGCATTATTAAGAAGGAATGTAGAGATATAAAATGAATATCCACAGTCTACATGGAGAACATGTTTGTTTGTTTAATATTGTGGGAAAGTTTGAATTGGGCAATAGGGATCATAGGGAGAGAGTGTGCAACTAGAAAACTACCCTGGAAATATTCAAGAACTTTAGGTATTAGGTGCATTGGGGATGACATACACCTGTTAACTTACAACCACATGGTGTTTCAGTACTAAATGAGCTAGATTTTGAAAAGAGAAAACAAGGCCTTTCTTGATTTCCTGAGCCAGAGAAGTCAGTGAGTCAGTAATGCTTTTAAAGGAAGAGAAAGCTTCTATCTCAGTCTATGGTGGGATGTAGTACACTGATTATAGACCTCCAGGAAAAAATGAGATGAGTTGTTTTCTTTCCTATACTCTATACCAAAGTTTCCATCTGGAACACAGACCTAATTGGGTGAATGTGCCCCAGGGCCTCAGGCTACCTTTTCTGATATGTTTCCTTTTATGCACAGGTGATTGATCATCATTCTCAAGTTCCAGTCTTGAAAGTGACCTTCTGGCTCAAGAGGTCTAGAGATCATGGATTCAAAGTGAATGATGACGGAAGAGAAGTCCCTAGAAATTGTCTACACTCTTGGAGGGCATGGCCTCTGACAATTGGCTCAAGGTTGATTGGTTTATCAGCACATGTGTTTTGGGAGTTGTTTACAAAAAGTAGAGCCAAAGTAAAATATAAAATTCATAATAGTATTGCTATAAACTTCCCCATTATCTCATAAGATTTAATTATTGTCATACCAGCAAATTGCAAAAGTACATAATTTACTGAGTCCCATTTTAAGTTGTTGTTTTTTATTTATTTGGTCAAAAATGCAGTATGTCTTTTATGTTGAGTATTCCTTTTGTATGTAGGAATAAATACCTCTCCCTTGATTCTTACATACATATTCTACTGATATACAGTATCTTTCTCCTCCCTCCTTATGAGCATATTCTAATTTACTATAAGTAAAATGATCCCCAGGACCTTAGGATAAGAGTTTTAACAAATAAAAGGTGATGCTTGATCCTGTTCCTCAGAGGCGGTGTTCCCAGGAATGAACTTGATCTAAATTCCATGCCTGCAGAAAAAACAGGGAGAGAATGCAATACCTCAACCATAAACAAAGTGAACACAAAGTAATTTTGGCAGTGAAATCACTAATAGTTATGTTGAAGGAGGAGTAAGGAGTTGAATTTTGAAGGAAGCTAGAGATTCTATAAGTAATGTTAATACTCCGGGGCTTTTACACACAAGTAAACCAGAAACAGGGCAATTCCAGATTACAAAACTTAGCTTAGACATCACCACCATGTACCTTTTGTCAAAGACAAACTCTAAGCAAAGTTTAAAGAGTTCATTTACTTTTGGGCTATACAGGGAGTCCATGGTGGACTAGCACCTCTGGTATGAGCCCTTTTCAAGACTGCTCTTTCACCTTTGGTGTCTACCTGTTATTCAATTCTCACCTGTGATTCCAAGAAGCTGTAGCATGTGCAACACACAGACATCCCAGTAAAACATCTCAGCAGACAGGATGAACCAGATTGAGGATAACTAACCTGTCAGTGAGGTAGGGGGATGATGACTACAAGCAGATGAAGACCTCCTTTGGCAGAAAGGGTGTTATGAGAACAATTTGTTCCAACAGCCATGAAGGCAGCTGAAGCAAGCACTGTGGAGGGCTTAGATCTTGGTCAGACATCAAAGTTGCCAGGGTCCTACACTGAATCCTGGTCCATTGCTAATTATTCTGATTTTTGTGTTGCCACTGGACTTTGATGACTGGAAGAGAAAGTGAGGCTGATGCGTGCAACTCTGCCTCATTTAAGTACAATTCGCACACAAGTGATCACCCCCCTGATCACCCTCTTCAAAAATGAGGACAAAACCTAACAATATTCATATATATTAAAATCTTTAGATTTAGAGTATTTCCAATTTCTGTTCATTGTTTGCTTGGATAAATGAGTGTACTCATTATTAACTATTTATAATAATCTTTTGTATAATTATTGGGGTTGAATTAGGAAGAAGATAAGGTATAATTCTAGTCTGATATTCCTCTTGGAAATAGGTGATGAGGAAAATGTACTGCTCAGTCACGGGCCTTCTGTGGATATCTTGAAGTTGGAAAATGTGGTCTCACTTGGAAGAGATGAACCAGATTTCAGAGATATCTCTTCATGGCACATGCAAACTACATTTAGGTAACCCATGGGAGCATATCTTTCATATGTAAACACACATTTTACAAAAAAACAAGAAAGAGAGAGACATACAAAAAGACAGAGACAGAGATAGAAAGAGAAAGAGAAAGAGACAGGCACAGAGAGACAGAGAGAGAAAAGGAGGAAAGGAAAGAGAGAAAGGAAGGAAGAAGGAAGGAAGGAAGGAAAAAAAGAAGAAAGGAAGAAAGAAAGAAGAAAAGAAAGAAAGAGAAAGAAAGAAGGAAAGAGAAAGATTAAAGGAAGCAAGTAAGGAAGAAAAAAGAGAAAAGAAGATGAGAATAGGGAGAACAGGAGAAATAGAGATAGAGACAGGGACACGGGGACTATTTGTGAAAGCAAACTGTGATTCAAATCAGTTAGATGAGAGCTGGTAGGTTACTGAGAACAGTGAATACATCTCCTAGTGAGGAAATGCCTCTATTACTACAAATTAGTGATGCTCTACATTGTGTAGACCTAGAGAGTCTCTGTAGAGCACAAGAGTTAAATGGCTTGCCCTGAATTACACAGTGACCCCATGTTGAAGACAAGCCTTGAATTCAGATCTCCCTGATTTAGGCCACTTATCTCCCCTATTCCTTCTTCCTTTTTAATCTTACATACAGTAGACCTTTAATAAATGTTTGTGGATTGTCAACATAGTGTTTAAAGCTTTCCTAGACAGCCTTGTCTTAGGTATACATCTGTACTTTCCTCATGAATCTTTTGGGGGAAAGGCTCTGGTCTGGTGGGGGCACGAATTTCTGCCTCATTTCCCCCAAAATCCCTTTGCATCTTCCTCATGGAATAGAATTGTATCATCAGTGTGAATGGTGACCCCACTGGAAACTCAATGGGTAAGAAAACCGGTGGAGGTGGGTCTAAGTAAGCAACCATTCAAATTCATTGAGAAATTGCTCTCCAATTCATCCATTAGGACCAATTATAGATTATTTGACCAACTAACAATGTTCCTGCTTAAAAAAAAATAAGAGAAAGTATTTTCTGTTACAAAAGTAAGTCTAGTTTGAGAGAGAGATAATGGGGCTTTATGATGTCCTGGGTAAATCCCTTAACCAAACAGCATCCTAGACAACTCTCTAAGAAAGTAAGTTATAAGTCAAAGAATATTGCAAGACACCATGCTAAGCTCTGCAAATAGAAAAAGAAGGAAAAAGACAAATAATTCATGACCTGAAGGAACCTATATTCTAATGAAGAAAGACAACAAATGATGAAAAAAAAATCCAAAAAGTTGTAGGGATTAGAAAGAAAGGTACCTGCATTGGGAGAGTCAGTTATAGAGCAGATACTTATCTATATTGGTGGAGAAAGTTTCCTTAATGGGAATTGCCTGTACAAATGAAATCTCAGGTATTGTTCCTCCCAAAAATGGAGTTATCATTTAAGTACAAACCTTGGGGTTCTATGTATTGTATGTATAGTAATAGGCAGTGGAGGAGAGGAAAATATAACAGTGACATTCTTTCAAAATGCCATCAAATTCCAATTTTGTTTTAACCAGAGGACTTATCCTTGTACAAAGCTCCTTTTTCCATGGACCTTTTTTTTCCCCTAAGATATGTATGTATCTAGGTAAGATATTTACGGGTTGTTTGCATTTAACTTGCAAGTGTCATGAAGAAATATCTTTGGAATGCCTTTTCTTCCCTAGAGTATACCACGAGTTTCACCTTCCAGCTGGAGAGGGGTTTTTTTGGTTGTTGTTGTTGTTCAGTTATTCTTCAGTCCTGTCCTATTCTTTATGATCCTGTTAGGATTTTCTTGGCAGAGATACTGAAGTGAATTGCTTTTCTTTCTCCAGCTCATTGTACAAATGAGGACACTGAGGCAAATAAATCAGGGCTAGTTAAATATCTGGTGCCAAATTTGAACTTAGGAAAATGAGTCTTCCTAACTCCTATCCTGTTTTTTTATCTATTACTTTAGCTGCCACAAAAAAGGGTTAGAGCAGATTCCAGATTAAGTAATCTAATTCAACTGACATTAAATGGCCTGCTCTTTTTGGATCATTAGAATAGATATTGGAGGAGATAAATTAAGACCTGGCCCATGGCCTCATGGAAACCACACTCTAGAAGGGGAAAAAATATCTATCTATATCTATATCTATACATATATATACACACACATACATATAGATAATTACAGTTCATAACTGATGTGATAAATGCATCAGAGAAATTATTGTTATTATTCATGCTTTATTTTTGAAGTGAAACAATGACATCATGAGGATAATGATTCATGCATGAATTGAATTTAAGTGAATTGCACAAAATCATCAGTATCACTTTTTTCCAGAGTGATCACAGTCCAGTGGCAAGACAAAAGGCAAGATGACTGGGGATGATTAGAGATGCAGTGAATGATCTTGGTGACTTTGATGTCTGACCAAGCTCTAAGTATTCTACTGCATCTCTTTCAGTCATCTTCATGGCTATTGGAACAAATTGTTCTCATATGCTCTTTTTCCTGGGCTAAATCTTCACCTCCTTGGATAATAGTAGGACTCATCCCAGAGTTGTTGGATAGAAGAGAGAACTCAGAGAATTAACTCTGCCAATGGTGTTCTTCATGTTCAATCTATGTACCTGCTTATAAATCAAGAAACAGTCATTAGTGATAAGATAGCTGAAACCTAGAAAAGTTCCAGCTTTCATCTTCCTATTTCAAGTCTTTTCTCACTCGGATCTATTCAAAATGCTTTTCCTTAAATACAAAACTGACCATGTGACTTCTCTACTTAGTCAACTTTAGTGACTCCCTATTTCCTCTAAGAAAAAGTATAAATTTCTCTGCTTAGCTCTTAAAATCCTTTACAAGCTGGCTAGCTTCATTGAACATTACCACTCTAACACCCTTTAATCCTGACAATTCTGGCCTTCTCTCTGCTCTTCACACACAACACTTCATTTTCTAACTCAATTCTTTTATCTTCAATAGCCACCACCCTACCCCCATCTCAAATTCCATCCTTGGAATCTACTACTTCCTCTCCATTACCTTATCTTTCAAGTTATAGTAACACCATTTTTTATATGTAATATTTACTGATTTTCTCAACTGTTAATATCTTCCCTGTTTAATTACTTTATATTTAACTAATTTGTATTTTTTAAAAAAAATTTATCCCGTATATACTTGTATATGCATTTGTCTTTCCCATTTGAATGTAAACTCTTTTCTGGGGGGATTCTTTCATTTGTAATGCCCCCTTGGGACTCACTTGTTCTATGTATACTTGGCTTGCTGGGTCTTCAGAGTGATGGCTGTTCCTATTTCTAGGAATTTAGGGCAACCCTGTGGGAGACTGTTGTCCCTAAAGCTATTTTACAAGTCCCAAGTGGTGACAATTCTAGCAATTGTCAGAAGTCTAAGTTCTTTAGAAAAGACCTTTATTCAAATGGTACAGTAGGAATAGTAGTTTCAAACTATCATTTACACACACACACACACACACACACATGTACCACCACCACCAGAGATACACTCTTGTACAAATATACTCAGAATCAAAGAGTAGGAGGAAGAGTCAAAATGAACTTATAGTTCAATGATAGTGAGTAATCTGTATAGAGAGCACACATGGCTAGAACAACTCACAACCTTAGAATTTCAGGACCTTAACTCTGTAATATCCACAAAATATTTGAGTTTCTCAGAGTTCAGTGGCTTCACTGGGTCCATGGTTCATCTGGATTTGCTCCTCCTCGAGGGCAGAGTCTCAGGTGAATGAGCCATACTGGATTGAGTCAAGCAGGTGACTTGGTGGCTGTGCTGGATTCTCTCAGATTTTACTGCTGCTGGACTAGACAAAACAAGTCATGGAAAGATGGGCAGCTATTGCCAGACAGGGCTGGGAAGGTCATGATTTTACTGGACAGTGGCTGCCAGAAAAGCCCTTTAGGTATCTCTACTTCTGAACAGTGGCTGGACAGTGGCTGCCACATAGGGTCGAGCAAACTTCTCTGCCTCTAGATTCTTCCCAGGGCATGAAATCTCTGCTATTTTATTAGATACATTATCTGGCAGTCTCTTGGGTTCACTCTTCAATGAGAAACTATAGTTTCTTCCTACTTTCTATGCTCTCTTAAGCTGGAATATCTGTACTCTCTTTAGCTAAAGTGATACAAAGCTCTTTCAGCTGGAACAATGACTCTTAGCTGAGAATTGTCAGAGATTTCTTCCCTTTGATTCATTGTGATTTGGTTATTTTTCATCTCCAGGAAGGAGATGAGAGAAAGCATGTTTCTCTTTCCAACAAATTCTTCCTGACTTAAAATCCCCTTTCCTTAGTAAGAAACTTCATGTTGCCTAAGATCATTAATTTTATTTCATGCATTTTGACCTCCCTATGAACAAAGCTATGAATAAAGTCCATGTCCTACAGGTCTTGATGATTTTTTCATATCAAGTTGAGGATTTTTAACCTCTTATTCTTTTTATTGTGAGAATAGTGATTTTGAATCTATAGACTTTCCTCTTAACAGTTTGGTGTTTCTCACTTTTAGCTTCTGCAGAACTTCAGAGTTTTGCTCATTTCACTGTATCCTCTCACCTTATACATCCTTATATTTGAATTTCCAGTGACTAGTATTATGCTCAATACATTGCAGTTGCTTAATAAATACTTATTGATTGATTAATAATCATGTGTTGGAAGAGGACTCAAGAGATTATGGATTACCTACAGAGGTACTGAGATCTTTATATGATGGCAAAGCTCTCATAGTTATATAAGCCAAACAGCAAGTGGAAAGTTTGTTGTATTTCACTACTTTCCTGACCTATAGGGATCAAGTCCATAAAGAACTAAATAAACTATACATCCCCCCCGCCCCGCCGGGACTAAAATGCTAGGAGTCTTTATGCTGTCTGGAAACTTTGGGGTCTGAGAGAAGCTGTGGATATGCAGATGCTAGACAGATATTTTATTACATAGTATTCATTGTTTTTTATTATTGTTATACTAAGTATATATTAACACAGTTTCCAAGCATACTTGGATCAAATCCATAATAATCCATATCCAAGTTGATAGAAGAAATGAAACTGAGGGATAGTAAATCATCTATTTCAGAAAAAATATATACTCACTGTAATTATCCTACCATAGTAGGACTTTTTCATTCACTTTTGTCCAACAGGATTTATGACTATAACTGTCAGGGTAGAGAAAAGTCTTCAGCTTTGAAGAGCTTTTTATGGAGCAGGAACAGGGTAATGGCTACCAGCATCATCTTGAAGTAAAAGAATGGGCTAGAGATGAATAACCTATAGAACAGAAGATCTGGGAATAGGGAATGAGTAGCTATCTTCAGTGTGTGAAAGACTAGCCTATGAAAGAGAAATTTGTGTGATCCTAGAGGACACAGAACAGTCTGGGGAAATACTGTCTGTACAAGAATGCATTGCAAAGATGTATACAAATCATTCTTAGATAATCCATTGTTTAGTATTATCCATACCTCTATTGTGCTTGATTAATGGAGATCATAATCAAAAGCTATAAAGGTACAAAGATAAGAATATTTCAATTGCAATCCAGTTTTCTTGTCGTGTACAGGTAAAAAATCATCAGAGTTGTCTCATTCAGCTCAAGGTCATTTGGGGGCAAAAAAGGGGGGAGGAAGATGAGGT
The DNA here is from genome assembly GCF_016432865.1 of Antechinus flavipes. Taxonomy (NCBI): domain Eukaryota; kingdom Metazoa; phylum Chordata; class Mammalia; order Dasyuromorphia; family Dasyuridae; genus Antechinus; species Antechinus flavipes. The sequence goes on from NC_067398.1 coordinate 549,725,286, forward strand.
TTTTTTAGATATCATTAATGAAATCAGACATCACCAGATATCTTCTCTTTGTCCTAACTGAGATACCTTTTGGAGACAGGAGGAGGAATGGATTTTGAAAATAATCTCTCGCCTTTCATATGATGGGATCAAGAAAACAATTTTACAATTATTAATAAAAAATAGGAAAAATTAGATTTTGTAGGTGGGATTGTAGGTGGGGTGTTGTTGAATGTCTGTGTTGTTAATTGATGGTTGTTTTGCCTTCAGATTTGTTTCTTAAATTTAAATTACCAGAATTTATGCTGAAAAACATTTGTTAAAGTCAAATCCTTAGATTTGGGGTTCAGAGATTATACCATATATAGATGATTAAAGGTTCCGAAGGTCTACAGAGGAGTCCCCTAGATCACTTGAATTCAATCTCTGCTCTTTCTTGTCTTACACCAATGGGGAATAACATCTTGACTTTATTCAAATGCATTTCTTTTTTTCCATCAGCAAGACTTGGTTATTGCTTTAATGATTTTAAGCATTGAGGCTAAGCTGATCCATTCCATAGTTCCCAGGTGCTGGGAACATTTCAAAAAACAAAAACAAAAATAAAAACTTGGCCCAAACTCTCCAAAAAGATCTTGACCCACACAAACCTAAATCAAACAAAGATCTGGACAACCTCTAATGGACTAAAGCTTCAGCAAGTCACGTATCTTTCAGCAGTGACTCAGTCCTTCCTTGTTACCCCAACTAGGACCATGTTCTTTCCCCAGCTTCCACCCACCCAAGTACCACCTGCAGCCCTCCTATTTCAAGGACAGGCTCTGCCAAACAAGCCCATTGTTGTTTTGCTTTTCCAGAAGGATGAATGTATTTAATTTAGGTCTATTGTTTGTGTTTTCCTTTCCCTCCCTTCTCCTTCTCCTTCTCTCTCTCTCTCTCACTCTTTCTCTGTCTCTCTCTCTGTGTCTCTCTCTGTATTTTTCTTTCCACAAAGAGGTGGAACCAATAATTGGGAGACCCCAAATCAATTGACTTCCCTTCCACACAAGCCAATTGCTAAATCAAAGAAGATAAAAGAAGGATGACAAAGAGAAAGATGTTAAAGTTTTAAAGGAACAGTTTAAAAGGGGAAGGCATTTTTGTTACTACTTTAGAATATTTCTGACTTTTCAAAGGGCATGCCTGGGTGCCCTTTAATTGCACTAGTTTTGATCTTAAAACTCCTTCACACCTTGTGAAGGAATGAAAAAGAATAAGCTCTTTTTTTATACTTCCTTTAGGTCTTAATACCTTCTCTCTGTTACCCATACCTTATTCTCTATGACATTAGCAGCTGAGCTGGGGAAAATCAATTGAATCCTGATCAATCTCTCACCATCCTCTCACTGCATATCATTTCAACAACATCTTTTCTGTGTAAAAAGCACTAGTTTTGGAGTCCTCAAATTTACTCTCTGATGACCTTTGGGGCTCCATTTCCCCATTTGGAAAATTACAGGGGGATGGGCTGGATTGCCTCTGAGGTATACTTTAGTTCTAGGTCTTTCATCTATTGTTCCATGGTTCTGGTCACAGAAACTCAATAATTTATTACTCATTGCTCCAAAGAAGCCCAGACTTCTAAAGGAAATAATTCTCTGAAGGCCACTCCACAAAGAACCCATGAAAACTCCAGCTTCCTTCCTACCAGAGCTTCCTGCCCTTGGGGCCTTTTCCCTTTCACTTATAATAGTGTTCTGTCTGTGAAACCTGGGCTGCTGTATTACCCGAGCCCAAACCAGCTTTATCCTTCATGCTCTGTGGGACACTTTCTTTCCAGACATGACCAACTCTATCTGGTTGCCAGCTCTTGCTAGTTCTGACTCAAGCCAGAGAGAAAGGAAATAAACAGCCTCAGCCTCATTTCAGAAAATGATGCCTAAAGTTCCCTTCTGCACCCTAATCACTGATTAACTGAGAGCTGAGTAATGACAGACAGTTCTGCATCATTGCTTACATTAATCCATGTAGAACAGCAGCTTTATGACCGACATGCCGTGTATCATCTCTCAGCTATTCCATTTATTTCCCTTCAGGGACATCGGCAATTCCACATCCTCCCCCCCTTCATCTCAATGTCCCATTGAGATTATCCACGAGAAGGCATCCAACAGAGAGGAACAGTAGAGTAGGTTGTTGGAATATAAAGAACAAGAGCTCTGTTGAACTGAGCTGCTTCTTAGCTGGGTGAAAATGCAGCAGGGTATCTCTCTAGGCCAGTGGTTCCTGGCCCTTTTAAGTATAAGAATCTCCTCTTAGCATTAAGAAACAACCAAACAAACAAAGCTGTGGAGCCTTAAACCCCACGGACCACTATTAGGACACTAGTATCTCTTAATTGAAAAAATCCTTAACAACAAAACATGACTGTGATTCTGCAATGCTTTTGATGAATTTGTAGTTCATATCATATGTATCAGCATATGCTTGGAAAATAATTACATATATATATATACATATATATATATATACATATATACATATATATATGTGAGATGTTAGTTTTGAATCTTATTTTTATTTCTCTTTTGTTTTTTATATCCTCTTGCTTTCCAAATACATTCTTCCTTTAACTAGTAAGCTAGCCTTTTTGACCATCTTAAAAATAATGAGGAAATAAAATCAATTTGGAAAAACCAATGAACACATCAACTGAATCTAATAATATATACAATATTCCACATTTATAGCCCCCTATCTCAAAAAAATAAAAGAATAGAAGATGCATTTCTCAACTCTTATCTTAGGTCAAGGTGGTTATTATAATTAAACATTGTTCATTTTCTGTTTTTCCCCTGTTCTCTTTATATTCTTTATATTATTGTGTGTATGTATGTGTGTGTATGTGTGTATGTGCATGTGTATGTGTATCTGCATATATATGAAAGAGAGAGGGGGGAGAAAGGAGGAAGACAGAGAGACAGAGACAAAGAGAGAGGGAAGGGAAGGAGAGAGAGAAAGAGAAGAAAACAAAAGAGACAAGGAAGGAGAGAAACAGAGAGAGGGATGGAGACACAGAAAAGGGGGGAAGGAGAGGGGGAAGAGAGAAAGGAGGAGAGGGAGAGAGAGGGAGAGGAAGAGGGAGAAAGTGTTAGGTGGCTCACTGAATAGAACACTGGCCTGGAAAACCTGAGCTAGAATCTGGCCTCAGATACTTACTAGCCTTGTGATATTGAGCAAGTCACTTAACTTCTGCTTGCCTGATAAAAGGATCCACTGGATCATGGGAGAATGGCAAATGGCAAATGATGACAGCATGTTTGCCCGGAAAATCTCATGGACAGATGTAATCCAAGGGGTCATAAAGAATCAGACACAACCGAGTAACAACAGCCCAGTACTGTGCTAGGTGCTAATAATTATTTTGGAGAAGTATAACAGGTTCCTCACCTCAAACTAATGCACACACTCAGCAAATGCCAGAAACAAAGTCAGTCTCCAAGAGCGATAGAGATTCAATGCATAAAGTGATTGATTAGAGCAATGGAAGAGGTGTGAGCTGAGAGCTATACTTCTAAGGACAAATAAGATTTGGGCTAGCGCTGGGTAAAGAATTCTAATTAGAAGCAACATAAGGGAGATCTTAACTGAGATCATAAAAATAAGCATGTTGCATGAAGTTTGGCTGCATTTCAGTAAGATGATAAATCTAAGTCACCACTGGGTCATTTATTATAGCATCATATACATCTCCCCTCCAAAGACTTCTAGTGAAACCATATCAGCAAGTAAGTGTAGTATTTGACAAAACAAACACTGATATATTTCCTGGAAGTTTCATATATTTATTATTCCCAGTATAACCTAATTCAGTGCCCTACATAAGGTGGGAACTTAATCAGTGAATGTTAGCTCCCTAGATACCATCCTTATTATTGATAAGTATCTTCATAATCTCTTTTTGGAAATAAAAGATTTTTTGGGCCATATAAGATCCCAAAGGGAAGCAAATAGTTAAGAAAATAGTGATATTTGTTAACAAAAAATAAAAAGGAAGGAAGCAAAGAGAAGCTGGACAGATTTGAAAACAATGTATAAAATTTATTATATAGGTTTTCCTGAAATGAAAATTTATTAATCAAATCCTATCATGTTCTGCTGTGTACATGGCAACTGGTTTTTTCTTTTCTAATTTTGTACTTAAGTTTAAAATAAATGTAAAAATTGAAAAAGAAAAATAATGACATTTGGATTATAGATGAGCATTTTATTATGAAATGACTCCTACTTAGAATGAGACAATTCTTAAAAGCCAGTCTAATATCTCCCTCCCCATTTAAGAAAAAAGCAAACCAAGAAAAATAGAATGACTTACCACTAAATTTGTGGCAAAGACAAGAACAGAACCCAGTTAGTTATCTTGATTTCAGAAGGAGGTTTTCTCTTTGGAGATTTTGTGTAGAATCTAGGACAGTGGAGAGAGCTTCTCTTAGGAGTCAAGAAATCTGAATTTTAGTCCTGAATTCTGCCACTATCATTATCTGGCTTCAGGCAAATCATTTCATCTCTGTGGGCTTCAATTTGCTCATCTACAAAATGAGAAAATTTGACTCAGTGGGCCCTGTGATCCTTTCTCTTTTGATGTTTTATGATTCTTATTCTTTAAATTCTCTTCCAGAGAAATATATGAAAACTGGAGTGAAGCAACACATCCCAGGGGGGAAAATAGTTCTTAAGAAACATCAATTATAAAAACTGATGGGGCAACTAAGTGAACACAGTGGATAGATCATTGACCTTAAGTCAGGAGGGCCTGAGTTCAAATTCAAACTCAGACAATTAAAACTTACTAGCTGTACTACCTGGAACAAGTTACTTAACCCCAATTGCCTTGCCAAAAAAATGATGAGAAGACATTTATGGTCATTCTCATTAAAGAGGGCAAATAGAGTTCCTAAAAAGATAAATAAAGATTATTAGAATCTATGAATTTTCCCATACTTTCACCATATCCCCAATTCCAACTCATTCTCCTTAATTATGATATTTACAAGAAAGGATTCCATATGCCTCCTTCAGTCAACAACTCCTGCCTAATCCTGTCTGATAGATGAAGACAGAACCTCATCTCCCAGGTGTTCATTGGAACAGAGGAGACCGAGCATAGTTTAATGAGGCAGGGCTACAGACATTCTCAGTCCCAAAGATGCAAAGTTGATGCTACGTCCTCAGTGGCTCTTGCCTCAGAAACCCCAGGTGGGCTTGCCTAATGGATTCAAGTGCACAAATTATGCCAAGCTATGACAGTCTCAGAGCAGCTGGATGAGTAAGTAATAAGAAGGAAGGAGATGAACTGGGTAACCCTCATGATGAAAGGGCAACCCATGCTTTACATGTTGGAACAAAATGAAGTTTCATCAGGGAAACAATCATCACTTGGCCCCAGAGCTGTGTTTTATATGCTGTTGTCTTTTAATAGTGACAATAAAACATGGTTGTTGCTTGACTCCCACATAGATGTCTGGCATAAAAGGATTCTCCAGTTCTTGGACAAAGCTGGGGAATGGAGCTTATTGCTGGTAGGCAACTGGTTTGAATTTTGGTCGATTTAGAAATCTGATGCCAAAATTCTTAGTATTCAGTGTTATACGTGCAAACTAGTCAATGTAAATTGACTTTTGCCTTAAATATTTGCCCTAAACACCCACTAGACTCTGACCTCAACTGGAAGCAAATTGTTAAATGCTTGATTGGAAGAGTGTGTAGACAGGCAGATATTAATTGATGTGTCAGCCAGGTTTACTCCAGGTTTAGGTCATTAAGGAGAACTAGTTTGACTGACCTTGACTTAGATAAAAATCAGATTGGTTACTGATGCAGATACAAACAATGCAAGTGAAAGGAGACCAAGGAATCAGCACCTTATACCACAAATATCAACTGAAGCAATTTCAAATGGTATTGCTGAACTCTATATGGCTTTCCTAATCTTTCTCTGTCTCTGCCTATCTTTCTTTCTCTTTCTCTCTGTCTGTCTGTCTCTCTGTCTCTGTCTCTCTCCTCTCCAATTCTCACTTCTTTCCTTCTTCCCTCCTTCATTTCATCCTTCTCCGTCTCTTCTTCTTCTCTCCCTTCTTCTCTTTTTATTTCTCTCTTTTCCTTCCACTCTCCCTTTCCTTCTTTCCTCTCCCTCTTCTCTCTCTTGCTTTCTCTTTCTGTCTCTTTCCCTATGTCAATTGTTGTCTCTCTCCCCACTCTTCCCTTTTCCCTCCCTCCTCCTCACTTTTCTTCTCTTTAAGTGCCATTTCTTCCTTCCCCTCTTTCTCTCCCTTTCTTCCCCTTCCTTCTTTCTCTTCTTCCTCTTCCTTCTCTTCTCTCGATCTTTCTCCTGCATTCTTTCTCCCTCTTTTTCTCTCTCTGCATCCTTTCCTTCACTGTCCTTTTTGTCTCCCTCTATTTTTCCTTTCCTGCTCAAAGACATATCATGGTACAATAGTTGATTGATAGAAAGTATTTATAAGAAAAAAACTGCAGTTTTTCTTACTTTTTCATCAGGGATGCTATAGTTCATAGGATCTAGGGGTCATGGAATCTCAAGGAGAGAACTTATGTCAAGGGTTTAAAAAATCTGAGAATTCAAAACATAAGCCAAAAAATTTCTACTGATAAGTCATTTTCTGCTCCTTTTTACCTGCCCATAGTCCATGAATATGTATAAAATATAACCAATCACATCTGTTTCCTTAGCATCCATCAGGTGACATAAAATTAACATTGTGATAGAAACAGCATTCATTTTATTTAAATGGCATTTTAGAACCAATGACTCCACCAGAAGATGTCCAAGAGCATCCCTCCTTTCTGTCATTTTCAAAGTGAGGAGGGAGCTGGGTCTCATTCTCCTCAATGTTAAACTTGTAGGGAAGGCTTTGAAATCGACAAGAAAAGCTCCATCCCAGAAAGGGACTGCTATGAAAGGTGAGGTGGAAAAGGACTATGTGCTCACACAGCACTGAGCTGCTTGTGGGTTTGTGTTTCTGCCTTTTTTTATTCTTCTACTTCACTGTGACATGAAGAAAAAAATATGAGAGATAAAAGTATGTTTGTATTGGAGAGATGGGTTATGAAGTCAGAATTTCAGATGTATCATCAAAGAGAGAGGTTCAGAAGGCATTGTCCTTTTTTTCAGAAACCTGTGGTTTCCTTGAGTAGTTTAAGGAATCCTTCTATCTACTGGTTAATCCAACCAATTGTTTGGTAGATTATAATATAATGCCATTTCCAAAAGAAAATTTGGGTGAAATGAGGTGATATTTTAAAAATAAAATATGTGTAACATGGATGCTCTCACCTTATTTTCTCAGGGACAGGCAGACTACCTGTCCCTGTTAGGATGCTATGGTACTTTCTTTTCTCTTCACCAGCTGGAATCCCCACCTGTTATGCTCTAGTTATTTGTTAGGAGTCAATAATTAGTCACATACAAATATTCACCAACACCATGAAACATGAAATCAGAAAACCATATTGAAGTCCCAGCATTGTTATTTATTAACTACAAAATCAACACTTTAGGGCTTACTAGTCCACTTTGTTCCATAGCAGAATAGGCTTGAAATTCAGCTCAATTCATACTTGGGACTTAGAAGAAACTTTGCTCCCAGCTCATGTCCAGAAGTGACAATGAGCCAAACTTCAACAACTGCTGGCAGGGGTTCCAAAGGACACTTTTGTATCTCCAGGTATTGATGTAATGATAGTTATGACACATAATCTAAAATAAATCTTTTTTCCAGGTTTCTGTACATTATTCTTTTAACTTTATAATTTTAAAAAATATGGAATAAAACAAGCATTTCCATAACAAAAATTAATTTAAAAAATTGTACAGGAAACTGCAAATCTACCATAAACAATTCACTTTTCCAAATGTAAAACATAATTATCAGGTAAATTCTTCTTCTTCTTCTTCTTCTTCTTCTTCTTCTTCTTCTTCTTCTTCTTCTTCTTCTTCTTCCTTCTCTTCTTCCTCCTCTTCCTTCTCCTCCTCCTTTTCCTTCTTTCAACTTTTTAACACCCAGCAGTGAGCTCATCAAATGCTAAGAGACAAAGAGCCACCAAATGAAGCCCTCCCCAAATGCCTCTCTCCTTCAAAACTGTTAAGAGATTTTTGAATGTATCTATGGCTACTCAAAGGGACAACTAGATAGATCCATGGATAGTGTTGGGCCTCCAGTCAGGAAGACTGAGTTCAAATCTGCTCTCACATACTTACCGTGTTTCCCCGATAATAAGACACTGTCTTAGTAATTTTTTTTTGGACAGAAAAACACCAGAGGGCTTATTTTCAGGGGAGGGCTTATTTTAATGAACATTGACAGCAATTTTAATAGACAGGTAAATGTGAACAAAAAAAAGTACCTTTATTCAATAATGATCATGTCATCTTCTTCAACAACATCGTCATAAGTGTCCATACCCTGAATTCCATTCTGGATGCCTTGCGCCTCTATTTCCTTCAGAAGAAGTGGACCCAATGTGTCATGGGGGGGGGGGAACAGTGCATACAGAAGGTACCATAATGTAGTGTGTAGCGCAGGGGATCACCTTCACTACAGTAGCAATCTCAATAGGGCTTATTTTCGGGGGAGGGCTTATTTTAGAGGAATCTTACAGAGTAAGGGGAGGGCTTATTTTTGTGATAGGTCTTATTATCGGGGAAACACGGTAGTAGCTGTATGAGCTACTGTATAAACTACTGTATACTGAGCTTTATAAGGCAAGTCACTTAAACCTGTTTGCCTTAATTCACTGGAAGAGAAAATTGTAAACCACTCCAGTATCTTTGTGAAGAAAACACATAGGACAATATTGGCATATGGAAATATATGACAGCACGACATTCAGGATCACTAGGAATTAGACACAAATGAAGCACTGAACTACACTAGCTACTCGGAGTTTTCTTCTCAATTTGTGTTTAGTTGCCCAGAATCACTTATAGAGTTACTCTAAGTGACTTCCCTTCATATCATCAGTATTTTCACAAAACCAGGTTTCCTAGATTCTCCATATAGAGATGCTCATATACCAGATCCCCATTGTACATATGCTATACACCTGTGTTTTGAACCTTTTCTCAAAGATCTGTCTTACTATGAATATACATAGAACCTATGTTCTATATATAGAACAGATCTAATATGAGCTTGCAGCAATGAACAAGTCAGGCAGTTTTATATACATATATATCATTTTTTAGATCAGACATCAGTGAATATATGATAACTGTTTTGAGAAACTGAAAAGAGTTTGTGTTGAAATGTGTAATCAGATATCAAGAGCACAAGAATTTCAATTATCCACCTAATCCATTTTTTTTCTCCCAAAGAAAAAGAAACTGATAAGTTATTCAAGGCTCCCAAATAACATAAGAGTTTCTTTGAGGGAAGCTGGGGTGGGGGAGCAATTTTCCTGTTGGTTTATTTTTAACTATTAATCCTCTCCAAGATGAGGTTGCTTTATTTTAAAATGTTATCTTAGATTGTTCAGGCAAAATAAAACTGTAGTCTCTCCTTCAACATATATGCAAAGCATATTTATTGCTGGATTGTATGAAAGCTTGTTTCTTTGGTACACAAACTGTTGGCTTCAGGGATTTTCTTAGTGAATGAAAAAACCTTTTTTTTTTTTAAAATCATTATCTAATTCTAAATCCAGGAATGGGGGTAGGGGAAGAGGTAAATAAATACATTGAGGGTGAACTTAGAAAAAAGGGGGGATAGATTATAGAAAAAAATATTTACACCTTTCTGTAGAGACGGGAGATCAGCACAGTTAATCCATAGGGCTTGTTTCTTGTGAGTTATTTTTCTCATTCTCTCTGGAAAGGATAAAATCTAAACTGTACTTAAGAAATAGTGTTAAATGTGTTAGTTGACTGAATTTGGCATTTATAATGCAATTTAGCAAAGTTTTATATTGACAGCATGACATTTTTAAAGGGTCCTTTCTGATTAACAAGGTTCGGAATCACTCCCTTGATTACGCTCTCTGAGTGCGTATAAAATGCTACAAGCCCAGGAAATAGTGACCTCCGGCTTTGTTAGCATTCGAAGCATCTTGCTTTCTCCCTGACTGCTCCAGAATCAGGATGTCATTGGGTTCTTTCAGAGAATGGAATCTGGATTTTTCACATTCCTAAGGAACATCAAGACTCTCCATAAAGGCATCAGCAGACAGAGGAGAAGTGACAGCTGCGGATTACAGGACATTTTACCCATTGACTAGTCTAGATCTCAGTCTTGTCTTCTTAAAGTGGTTCCTAAGCTACAGGGACTGGGGGGTAAGAGAGGTATGTATATATTGTTAATTTTAGAAAGCAAGCCAAGCCTCAAACAGAGAAGAGAAGAAGCAATGGATCTCCCTCCTTTTGTTCCAGAGGTGGGGGACTAAGGGTGTGGAGTTTGCATATGCTGTCAGACACGGTTAATGTGCTGGTTTATTTTATTTAATTTTTTTTCTTTGTTACAAGGGAAAGCTTGTGGGGTTGGAGGAGGGGTGTGATTTAGAAATGACTGATATAAAAACAAAAGGCAACAGCAAAGCTTTTCTTCCAATCTAAAGCAGCTTTTTAGCTTCAACTGAAAAAATTTCATTATTATTAATTATACACACACACTATCACAACCCGATTTCCCTCAGAGAAGCTCCATCAGATTGATGGTTTTAGATTTGCATCTGCTCCAAAACATAACCTACAAACTCTCACCAAAGTATTTCCTTTTGCTAGTGAGCCAGAGAACATAGTTAATACAAAACAAAGGCATTTGTTGAACTAGCCCAGTAAGAAAAATAGCAAATAGAACATTTCCCTCATAAATCTGAGGTGCACTCTCTCATAAATGGCTAGGTACTCAGTGAATAGAGCAATAGATTTTTTTTTTTTGAGACTTAAGTTCAAATCCAGCTTCAGAGACTTAATAGTTGTACAATCCTGAACAAATCATCTACCCTCTTTCTACTTCGGTGTCCTTCATCTGTAAAGTGGGAGTCATAAAAACACCTACTTCCTAGGGTTTTTGTGAAAATAAAGTAATATTTTAAAAGTGCTTAAGTACCTTGTAAATACTAGCTGCTATTATTGTTTTTACTGATTTTACATATAAATGGTATCAAATGGAAGAAGATACTTGCCTAAGGAAAACACATGGAGAAGGCCAGAGCACATATATGGAAGACACAAGCAGAGTTAATATATAGTTGAGCCATGTGAGGAGGAGCAACTCACGTCTCATATGCTACAAAAACAGAGATGTCATTACCATGGCTTCCTGTGAGCTTCATGTGCCATCTAGTCTTGACTAGCTATGTAGTCTCTGCTAGGCATGGGGGCAAAATGAATAGTTACTGCTAGGAATTGCTCCCTGCTGGTTCCATGTAATTGTTGCTTGTGGTTTCTTTTGGAGGGTATCAACTGTGGTCTCTTGAAGCTATAGAACTACTCTATGATTCCAGGTTCTGACTTCAGCTGGAGTCCTTGGCTGAAGTGATTGATACCTTTTTTTATTATAAGAGGAAAAAAAAGACTTTGCCATCTCTCTTTTAGCTTAATCTCTTAAAAAAAAACAAACAAACAAACAAAAAAAAAAAAAACAAGATCTCTATACACTCCATTCATCAGATTTGTCACTTTCTTCCCACCCCTATAAAGAATGTTCAACTTTGGCTGTAAATTATTTATGCTCTTTAAAGGGAGATTGCTCATACTAGGGATCAAGCTCACAGAAATTAGAATAGCCAGACATCTAAGAAGACTACAAACTTTGTCTTTAAGCACCCCTTTCTACTCACCAAGAACAGGGTGTCTTTCAGAAGCCTCAATCTGATTTTGGAATAGAAAGTCCTTTTAACTCCCACCAAGTAACCAATTGCTAACATGTTATCAATTCAGAAACATTTTAGATGCTGCCTTCCCAACAAACCAAAGAATGTCTGGTTCTGAGGCCTCTCTCTATCCTTCCGTTTTTCTCAACCTTCAAATTTCTATGGGTCTTATACAAATAAAAGGAATGATGGAAAGGAAAAAAAAAAATTCTTTTAGATGGAGCTGTTTCCCGTACTGCCCTCCATCACAATTACCTTTATTTATCCTGCTTTGGATATGAGTAACCTCAAACCTTTTCAAGCTTCTATACTACTTGAACTTTAATAATTATGAAAACAGTAATAAGAATATAGTATATCTCATTTTAAAGTGTTTTTCCATGTGCATTCTTTAGATATATCTACTCTTCCAACTGATAGTAATAACAATAACAGCTAGTATTTATGTGGTGCTTAAGTTTTGCAAAGTACTTTAAAACATTATCTTAATATTTATCTATACTGCTTAAAACAGTTTCATATATGTTATCAAATTTCATTCTGTACTGAACAATGCTACAAAGGAGATGGAATAAGTATTATGTTATGTGTGGGGGAGACTGAGATAAAGAGAAGCTAATTGTTTTACCCAAACAATTATCTGGTTATCACATCTTCCAGCTCAGTATAATTTGTACCATGTCACATTGATTTTTATATAATTCTTAGTTAATCACTAGTTACATATTTTTCCCATATTATTATGGTCTTGTATCTTATATCTTTAAGGATAATTTCTGGAATATAAAAGATTCATTTTTCAGAATTCAATCTAGCCTCAGAAACGTACTAGCCACGTGACCCTGATCAAGTCTTAACGCTGTTTGCTTCAGTTTCCTCATCTGTAAAATGAGTTGGAGAAGAAAATGCCAAACCATTCTAATTTCTCTATCAAGAAAACCCCAACAGTTCACAGAGAATTGGAGACAAGTAGAAACAATTGAACAACAACACCTTATAGCTTAACTGAACAAAACTAGAGACTTTAGAGATATAGAAATTTGGATTATTCAAAGAGTTACTTTAGGATCTTCCCCCAACATAAAACAAAGAACAGAAGAAGTTACACCTTCCCTGAGAAAGCTGGTGAAGTGGAACAGTAATCTATGGTAATTTAACAAATATTTTTGAGCCCCTTGTATATACAAGACCTTACTGGGAATATAAAGATCAGAATTAAAAAATACAAAAAATAAACTCCAACACTAACTTCCCTCAAAGACTTTACATTCTATTAATGGAGAGATTAGAGACATTGTAGTTCCCTGGAAAAATAGAACCAGTAAGCTAAGGATCCAAAGATTCTGTGGTTAAATCAGAAAAAGAAAAGAAAAAAAGAGGATGTTACACAGATGTTTCCAGAAAGAGCATATAGAAGCCAATCAAAATAAAGATATATCTCTATTCCCCAAATCTACATTTTATTCTTTCTGCACCTTTCCTCATCTATATAATAAGAGAGTTATAGCAGCTAATAATAACTATCACATGTTCTTGTTTTTGTTGTTTGTCTTTTGTTTTTAAAAAGGGTCAATGATATTACAGGACAATCTCTTGACCTGTATATGAATTAGATTTAAGTGAAGTGGACTTGCACAAAGACACCACTCTTCCTCATTTTCTCTTCCTGAGTCATCGAAGTCCAGGAGCAAGAAAAAAAGTCAAGGAGCCTATTAATAGGTCCTATTGGATGACCTTGGGGTCTTCAATGTTTAAACAAGTTCTAAGTGCTCCACTATACCTGCTTTGACCATCATCATGGCCGTTTGAACAAAACTATTCTCACCCATCCATTCCACCAGGGAAGTCTTTATATGCTTGGAGTAGACAGCCCCTTAATTTATCAATGGGTTTGAGGTCTACCAGTTAGCCTCAATCTGGTTTAACTTGCCTGCTAAAACAGTTTCCTGGGGTGCAACCAACAGCTCATGCTGGGGAACATAGGTAAAAGGGAGTCATCAAAGAGAGATGAACAGCCCTGAAAAGGGCTTGGCAAGCCCTTCTCCAGGAAGACGTTCATAAGAAGAAAGTCCCCATATGTGCCAAAATATTTATAACAGCATTTTTGTGATGACAAAGAATGGGAAATGAAGCTGATGTGTACTGATGAAAAAATGGCAAAATAATTGTGGTACGTGCTATATAAGAAATGATGAGTATAATAAATGCAGAAAAACATGGAAAGACATGAAATGATATAGAGTAGAGTTAGTAGAACCAAGAAAGCAATACATACAATGACCATAACAAAGTAAATCTGGAGAACTACACACACACACACACACACACACACACACACACACACACACTTATCCTAAAAGGGAATGTTGAAAAATTACAGACAAGCATGGCTTAGAAGAAGTGAGCAGAGATGCTCTCTCCTCATCCCTTTGCAGAGATGGGAGATCCATGAGTGAGAACATTGCATGTATTTTCAAACATTTTAAATAAATTTATCAATTATGCTGATTTTTGTTCACCTGACTTTTACCTTACAAGTGAAAGTTAGATTGAGAAAACATTCTTTTCATCATGTTACAATTGGAATAATTGAAGCTGTTGAGATTGTCACTTGATTAAAGTCACACAACTAGACAATGAATATACTAGTACTTTCACCATGGCTATCCAGCTCTAAGCCCTTTCCTTTGTCCATTAAAACATGGTGCTTTTCCAAGTAATTATGGAGAGGGTAAATTTGTCACAAGTTTCTCCAATAAAAGTCTAATTTTCAAGATATATAAAGAACTGGTTCAAATTTGTAAGAACTAAAGTCATTCCCTAATCAAATATGTTCTGGCCAAAGGATTTTTTTTTCCAAAGGAAGAAATCCAAGCTATTTTTTTTTTAAATTTTTATTTAATAATTACTTTATATTGACAGAATCCATGCCAGGGTAATTTTTTTTTTTACAACATTATCCTTTGCACTCGTTTCTGTTCCAATTTTTTCCCCTCCCTCCCTCCACCCCCTCCCCTAGATGGCAAGCAGTCCTTTATATGTTGGATATGTTGCAGTACATCCTAGATACAATATATGTTTGCAGAACCGAACAGTTCTCTTGTTGCATAGGGAGAATTGGATTCAGAAGGTATAAATAACCCGGGAAGAAAAACAAAAATGCAGATAGTTCACATTCGTTTCCCAGTGTTCTTTCTTTGGGTGTAGCTGCTTTTCTCCGTCATTTATCAATTGAAACTCAGTTAGGTCTCTTTGTCAAAGAAATCCACTTCCATCAAAATATGTCCTCATACAATATCGTTGTCGAAGTGTATAATGATCTCCTGGTTCTGCTCATTTCACTTAGCATCAGTTCATGTAAGTCTCGCCAGTCCTCTCTGTATTCATCCTGCTGGTCATTTCTTACAGAACAATAATATTCCATAACATTCATATACCCCAATTTACCCAGCCATTCTCCAACTGATGGGCATCCATTCATTTTCCAGTTTCTAGCCACTACAAATAGGGCTGCTACAAACATTTTGGCACATACAGGTCCCTTTCCCTTCTTTAGTATTTCTTTGGGATATAAGCCCAATAGAAACACTGCTGGATCAAAGGGTATGCACAATTTGATAATTTTTTGGGCATAATTCCAGATTGCTCTCCAGAATGGTTGGATTCGTTCACAACTCCACCAACAATGCATTAGTGTCCCAGTTTTCCCGCATCCCCTCCAACATTCATCATTATTTTTTCCTGTCATCTTAGCCAATCTGACAGGTGTGTAGTGGTATCTCAGAGTTGTCTTAATTTGCATTTCTCTGATCAATAATGATTTAGAACACTCTTTCATATGAGTGGTAATAGTTTCAATTTCATCCTCTGAAAATTGTCTGTTCATATCCTTTGACCATTTATCAATTGGAGAATGGCTTGATTTCTTATAAATTTGAGTCAGTTCTCTATATATTTTGGAAATGAGGCCTTTATCAGAACCTTTAACTGTGAAGATGTTTTACCAGTTTGTTGCTTCCCTTCTAATCTTGTTTGCATTAGTTTTATTTGTGCAAAGGCTTTTTAATTTGATGTAATCAAAATTTTCTATTTTGTGATCAGTAATGGTCTCTAGTTCATCTTTGGTCACAAATTTCTTTCTCCTCCACAAGTCTGAGAGATAAACTATTCTATGCTCCTCTAATTTATTTATAATCTCGTTCTTTATGCCTAGGTCATGGACCCATTTTGATCTTATCTTGGTATATGGTGTTAAGTGTGGGTCCATGCCTAATTTCTGCCATACTAATTTCCAATTATCCCAGCAGTTTTTATCAAATAATGAATTCTTTTCCCAGAAGTTAGGGGCTTTGGGTTTGTCAAACACTAGATTGCTATAGTTGACTATTCTGTCATGTGAACCTAACCTTTTCCACTGATCCACTAATCTATTTCTTAGCCAATACCAAATGGTTTTGGTGACTGCTGCTTTATAATATAATTTTAGATCAGGTACAGCTAGGCCACCTTCATTTGGAAATCCAAGCTATTAATAGCCATACTTTTAAAAAATAGGATCTCAAATCACTAATAATTAGAAAAATTAAAATGAAAACAACACTGAGATTCCATCTCATATCCATCAGATTGGTAAAATTCACCAAAAAAGATATAGGTATGGATATAAATATATATATATATATATATTATTATATGGATAAATATATATATATATGATAGCCCTGTCTAATCTATATAGAGATTTTATAAATATAAATAGATATCTAGCTAGATCTATTTTTATAGATTTATCTATATATAGAGAGATTATATAATGTATATTATATTATATATAATATGTATAAGTTGGGTAGATCTAATTAATCTTTATTTAGAAACTTTTTATAGATCTCTATATGCATAAATATATGTTGTATATATATATATATGTGTGTGTGTGTGTGTGTGTGTGTGTGTATGCACATATACATCTAGATTTATACACGTAACACATATATTCCCCAATATGAGAATGTACTTGGCTACACATATTTGTAGACAGGTTTTGGTTAGATTTTTTAGGTTCCTTTTTTTATTTTTCAATTGTAGAGGGAATAAAAAGAAGAGAAAATGATTTTTTGTTAATTAAGAAAAATTTTAAAATAAATTCAAACTCCCCAAAACAACACATTACTTCTCTCAAGGAAGCTAGATGGTCGCTACAATTCCCCACCTCCACTTTCCTAGCTCTAAGTCTGACATGTTAGGAAGAGCAATGCTGACATTGTTTCATAAGAGAAAACAATGGATAAGACTTGGAAACAAATGGGAAGGGAAGTGAATAAAATATATAACATAAATGGCCTTTTTTTGGTTATTGTTGTTAGATGAATGGTTCTTTTAAAAAATGGTTCATGGGATTATAAACTTATTGATCTAGAGTATAAAGAGACCTCCGAGACCATCTAGTATAACCTCTTCATTTTACAGAGGAGGAAACTGAGACTCAAGCCTCTACTTTTCTGTTGGTGCTACAATAATGGCTTCATGCTGCTGATGACAGCAATAGTGTAGGGCTGCTGAGCCCAGGAGCACCATCTGAGCTCAGAGAAGCCTCCCAACCAAATCCTCCTAACCCAGGGCATGGATCCCCCAGGCGTGCTGTATCTTTCCATGGCATGGCAATGCCTAGCAGCATGTAACAATTAAAGAAAGAACCTATCAGCATTTCCATTCTAAACATCCCCTTTGGAAGGATTTATTATTTGTCCATTAGAATGTGCTAGAGGCAAGCTGGCATGTCTCTCTGCAGCCTGGTAGCAATTTGTTTGTAGGTTTTTACTTTGCGTTTTGTTTCCTTCATGCCAAATTTGAGACTAAAGCCATAAAATAGACCAGGCTCAAAAAGTGCTTTGTTTTTAAGTAAACTCAGAATTTAGCCATCAAAGAGAAACATTTTGCTTAAGTCACCTTTTTCTCTGGGAACCAGATTGGAAGCAGTTGGGCAGCCTACAAAATTGACCTGAGGGTGAATCTGGGGGCAATTCTATGTTTCCAAACACCAAATGCAATTGTCCCAAAGATATGGCAATGGTGGAACCCATAGATTTACTACTAGATGACAAAGTCCTCAATCAAAATGAGGTCTGTCCTCTCAACTGAATATAAAGCGTGTCTAGTTGTAATTTTTGTGATATAAAAGAGCAAGAATTATACATGGAGTCAGATAATCTGGATTCTTACTACCCATGTGCTTTTGCATAAATTATGTCACTTCTTTGGGTCTCTGTTGCCTCATATATAAAAAAGGGGATTGTGACAAGATAATATCTAAAAGAGGGGTTCTTATTCTCTTTTGTATCATCTGCTTCTTCAATAGTCTAGTAAAGCTTATGAGGCTCTTCTGAGAATAATGTTTTTAAATGCACAAAACAAAATAGGATGGCAAGTAAAATTAATTATATCAAAATAAAGATATAATTCTCCCCCATCTTTGATAGAACCAATATTAATTGGGTTGGTCCTTCCTATTCACAGCATAAGTTGGGAAATACCAATAAAGCCAGGACTTGATTGACTGGGAGGAGGCTAAGGTTTAAGTTGTACCCACATTGAGGTAGCTTCCTACTGATGTCTGGCTGTGCTGTTATGATTTTATGGTCAACTTGGGACATAAAAGTGTTCTTCCCTAATGAATTTAGGCCCTTATATCCTATATATATACTATATACAATATTTTCTTGGTTCTGCTCATTTCATTCCTCATTATTTTGTGAAGTCTTTTTATGTTTTTCTAAAACTATTATGCTCATTTCTTATAGTACAAGAATTTTGTGAAAAATTTATTAACTATCAGTGACTTATGATTGTCTATTTTCATCCCAATATCACACCTGAAGTAGTTGAGTGTAGATTTCAGGCCCACCACAAAATCATCCAGGTTCATGGGCCTCCTGATATCAATCCATAGACCTCCAAAGGAACCATAGGCCCTAGCTTAAAAACCCCTATTCCAAGAACTCAGAAACAGAGGCAGACAGATAGACAGATGAACAAAGACAGAAACAGAGAGACAGAATGAGACACAGAGAGAGACAGAGAAAAAGAGAGGGAGAAAGGGAGGGAAGGAGGAATAGAGAGAGGGATAGAAAGAAGGAGAGAGAAAGAGAAAGGAATGTAGAGGGAGAAGGAGGAAGGGGGATAGGAGGGAGGGAGAAAGAGAGGAAGGAAGAGAGAAAGAGGGAAGGAGTGAGGAAGAGAGAGAGGGAGAGGGAAGGAGGGAGGGAGAAAAGAAGGGAGAGAAATAAAGAAAGACACACAGAGAGATAAACAGAGAAAGAGAGACAGAGAGACAGAAACAGAGAGAGGAAAAGAGAGACAGAGAGAGAGAGAAGATAATGGAGTGTGCAAATATAAGATGGTGAACTTAAATTTAATTCCTGGCAATATTTTAAAATGTATCATCAAAATGATTGTTGCTAAACATCTAGAAAAAATTTTCAAAAGTGATGATCATAAAGAACAAGCATGACTTAATCAAGAACAAGTCATGCTAGTGTTTCTACTGGCCTTATATCCCAAAGAGATCATAAAGGAGAGAAAAGGTCCCACATGTGCAAGAATATTTGTGGCAGCTCTTTGTATAGTGGCAAGAAACAGGAAACTGAGTGGATGCCCATCAATTGGAGAATGGCTGAATAAATTATGGCATAAGAATGTTATAAAATATTATTGTTCCGTAAGAAATGACCAGCAGAATGATTTCAGAGAGTCCTGGAAAGACTTATATGGACTGATGCTGAGTGAAATGAGCAGAACCAGGAGTTCATTTTAGACGGCAACAGCAAGATTATACGATGATCAATTCTGAAGGATGTGGCTCTCATCAACAATGAGATGATTTCAGGACAATTCCAACGATCTTGTGATGAAGACAGCCATCTGCACTCAGAGACAGAACAGTGGGAACTGAATGAGGATCATAAAATAGCATTTTCACTCTTTTTGTTGTTTGCTTGCATTTTGTTTTCTTTCTCATTTTTTTTCTTTTTGATCTGATTTTTCTTGTGCAATATAATAATTGTATAAATATATGTATATATAGGATTTAACACATATTTTTAACATGTTTAACATATACTGGATTACCTAACATCTAGGGAAGGGGATGGGGAGAAGGGAGGGAAAAATTTGGAACACAAGATTTTGCAAGGGTCAATGTTGAAAAATTATCCATGCATATGTTTTGAAAATAAAAAGCTGTAATAAAAATAAAATTCATATGTGTGTACACAAACATATGTATATACTTTGTAGATATATTCAATATTTTTATATTGAATTGTATTATAAAAAAAGAACAAGTCATGATAGATTGACTATTTCCTTTTTTGATAGCATTATTTCACTGGCAGATCAGGTGCTGTAGTTATAGTTTCTCTAAGTTCAGCAAAGTTTTTGAGAATATCTTGTTATTCTTGCAGAGAAAATAGAGAAATGTGAGCAATAGAAAAATGTAGTTCAGTGTGTTCAGATATGGTTGAGTGGCCAGACCAGAAGAGTCATCATTGAGAGCATGATGTAAACTTGGAAGGAGGTCTCTAGTGGAGAGTGGAGTCCTCCCAGGGATACATGTTTGGCTCTGTGCTGTTGAATAAATTTATCAGTGACTTAAATAAAGGCATTGATGACATGTTTATCACATTTTCAGATGACACAAAGTTGGAAGAGATAACTAACACAGTAATGACAGAATCATGATACAAAAGGTGTTAACAGGCTAGAAGGTTGGGCCAAGTCTAATAAGATTAAATTTAATAGGGATAAATGTAAAGCCTTACACTTGGGCTTTAAAAAATCAGCTTCACAAGTACAAGAGGGGGGAAGTGTGGCTAGACAGCAATCTGTCTGAGAAAGACTTAAGGGTTTTCATGGACTGCAAAATCATTATGAGTCAACAGTGTGTTATAGCAG
Source organism: Antechinus flavipes (assembly GCF_016432865.1). NCBI lineage: Eukaryota > Metazoa > Chordata > Mammalia > Dasyuromorphia > Dasyuridae > Antechinus > Antechinus flavipes. The sequence continues at coordinate 549,746,082 of NC_067398.1, forward strand.
CCAAAAAAAAGAGTTAATGTTATCTTAGGCTGTATTAAAAGAGAAGCACAAGGTCCAGAAGGAGGAAGGTAATGATTCCCATGTATTCTGTCCTGCTTAGATCGCAATATTGAATATTACATTCAGAGTGAGTCACCCCATCTTATGAAGCACACTGATAAACTGAAGAATGTTCAGTGGAGAGGAACCAATGTAATGAAGGACCTCAAAATCATGTTATATGAGGATCAGTTGAAGGAATTAGGGATGTTTAGTCTGGAGAAGAGAAGACTGAAAGGGCATATGACAGGGGTCATTAAGTATTCAAATAGCTGTTACGTAGAAGATGAATTAGATTGGTTCTGCTCAGTCCCAGAGAACTAGAAGTAATGAATAGAAGTTACAGAGAAGAAAATTTAGACTAACAATTAGAGCCACCCAAAAGGGGTTCAGTGGATGGATCACAATCAGAAGACTTGAGTTCAAAACCAGCCTTAAATACCTACTAAGTATACTTACTGGGCAAGTCACTTAACCCTGTTTATCTCAGTTTCCCCATCTATAAAATGAGCTGGAGAAGAAAATGGCAAACCATTCCAGTATCTTTGCCACAAAAACCCCGAATGGGTTCATGAAGAGTCAGTCACAGCTAAAAATTATTGAATAATGACAATAATAAAAAGTTTTCGTATCCTAGGACACGAGTCACTGCTTCTCCTTAAGTTATTATGAAAACTATCTGTTTCTTTCTGGAGTGTAATCTGGCCAATTCAGGAATCCTAAATGTGTGTGTGTGTGTGTGTGTGTGTGTGTGTGTATGTATATATATATATATATGTATCTATATCTCACATGTGTGTGTATACACACACCTACACACATACCTGCGTTTTCCAGACAAAAATCATGATTATTTTTTGGCACAACAATTGGAATTTTTGCCCAGGATCATATAGCTAGTTAGTATTAATTGTCTGAAGCTGAATTAGAACTCAGGGTTAACACTCTATCCATTGTGCCATCTAGCTACCACCAGAAATCTTTTAAACCTGATGTGGCCAGATGGATTCTTTTCTGTCATGTTTGGAGCCAGGGCTGCTGATTGTGTTACCCCTGCCTGACAAATGAAGAGTTACACTTCTAAAATTTTAGAAGGATAGTTCATAAGATGGACAATCATTAAACAGATTTAACTTTAGTGTGAATCAAGTTGTAGTCTTTGAAATATCCCAACCGTGTTCAGTTAAATACATTTATAGTCCAGTTAGCATACATCAAGATGTTGATACGGTGCCCTAATAATTATAAAACTGTCCTAGCTGGCTGAGGCAGTGGATAGACTGCCGGGCCTAGAACTGGAAAGAACCACCTCCCTAAGTTCAAACCTGTCTTCAGACACTTCCCTAGAGTATGATCCTGGGAAAGTCATTCAGTACTTTTTTTTTAGTCATGTTTAATGTTTTATGTTAGTTACTATAGTAGTGTTTTCTTTCACTTGTCATGTATTGTTGTATGAGATTTGTCTGAATCTTTTTCTCCCACTAAACTCTTAAGTTCCACGAAGGCAGGTACCATGCCTTTTCTAAATGATAAAAAGTTTTTGCCTATGGAATTTCATAAACGCTTCTTGAATGACTGAACTAATTAGTGTATAAATGGAAAAACACAGGAGTTCTTGAAGGTCTGAATTGGATAAGGAAATAGTGGTGATAAACTTGCAAGCTATAGGTTGGCAATTTCTACATTATGCATTCTACAGGGGGCAGCCACTCTAGCTACCGACTAAAAATGTGCTCTCTGTCAGAGGTGGAGGTGACAACCACTGAGTTATCATTCAGAGAATGCAAGCTTTGTTCTGTATCAGTAGTGATGGGTTATTTGCCAAACCACACGTACTCTTACCTTTTGTAATCAGCAGCACACATTTTCATGGAAACTGCCCACACTACCTTTGACCATGGTCCTCAATAAATTGACTTAAATTCAGTGGTCTTCTATTGCAACTTGCTAAACCAAACTGTGTTGTGGAAATAACTCTCCCAGCAATCACATTTCAAGGTAACTGGAGCTTTAGTGGCAGGGGAGCTGCTAAGGGCGGTTTCTCCTCCACCGGGGCACATTGTACCAAGTTACAGAGTTGAAAGCTTCAAAGCTCTGTGGTCAAGCTCATGCTGTTTGGTTTTGCACCACCCTGCCTCACTTAAATCCAATTCACTTGCAAGTCAAGACAGCATCCTCCTGATGGCGTTGGTCCTTTTGGAGAACAAAGGACCCACGACAACAACAACAATTTGGTTTTGGTTGAAGGGATAGTTATCCCGGACCAGCTGGATGTTGCTCTGCTGTAAACATCCTGCCTCAGAGAATCCAATCTGGCCGACCACATCAACATTCACAGTCTGTTTTCAGTGGTGTGGCATTGGTAGAACTTATATCAGTATAAATATTACTTTAGCTTTTAACTGCTAATTATATCAACATAAACTTAATTTATAGAGATAATCACTGTCATAATGTGCGGCTGCCAAACATCCCCACTGATGCTTTGAGGCATCATCTAAAGCCAGCCATTAGCAATCAAGTAAGTATTCCCATTATGTATTATGATCCTGGCTAAAGAACTTCTCTAATTGACTTCTTCCTGAGGTCCGTAGCAGACAAGAGCAACTGAAGACCAGATAATCCTTATTTTCCTAAAAGATGTTTTAACATAATAGACTGAATGTTACATGGTTTTTGACATATGCAAAATGAGGGAGGTGGACAAGATGACTTCTAAAGCCCTTTCTAGATCTTAGAAGAATAGTTCATAAGATGGACAATCATCAGTTTTAACTCTAGTGTGAATCAAGTTGTATTCTTTGAAATATCACAACCGCGTTCAGTTAAATACATTTGTAGTCCAGCTAGCATACCTCAAGATGTTGATATGATGCCCTAATAATTATAAAGCTGTTCAAGCTGGCTGGGGCAGTGGATAGACTGCCAGGTCTAGAACTGGAAAGAACCATCTCTCTAAGTTCAAATCTGTCTTCAGACACTTAGGTAGCTGTGTGACCCTGGGAAAGTCATTCAGTACTTTTTTAAAGTCATGTTTAACATTTTATGATCCCATTTGAAGTTTCCTGGCAATAATACTAGAATGGTTTGCCATCTCCTTCTCCATCATTATACAGTTGAGGAAACTGAAGTACACAGTGTTAAGTGACTTGACCAGGGTCACACAGCTAATAAGTATCTGAAGCTAGATTTCCAGTATGGTCTTCCTGCCATCAATCCCTGGAGCTCTATCTACTCTGCTGCCCAGCTGCCGTATTTAAACCCTTAAACTGCCCCAGTCCCTTATGAGTAAATGATCTGGAGAAGGGAATGGCAAATTACACCAATATCTTTCTGAAGAAAACCCAAAATAGGGTCACACAGACTTGTATATAACTAAAATAACTGCACGACAAAAAAGTTCCATTTTAAAATGAGTTGATTTTTATACAACATAGCAGGGGGACGGGAGGAGGGATAAGGATAGAGTATTGTATCTGGAGTTCAGAAGACCTAAGTTCAAATGTGGCTTTACACACTTATAACTGTGTGACCTCCCCACTCCACAAACAAAAGAATCATTTAGAATGAAGTCTGTTTTAGTTTCCTAATCTGTAGGGTTATTTTAAAGACAAAATGAGATAATATTTGTAAAGGGCTTTGCAAATATTAAAGCACTATATAAACTCTAGTGATTATTTTAATATGTATTCTTTTTTAAATCAAGCAATGACATAGCAGAAATAGTACTGAACTTGACATATATATATATATATATATATATATATATATATATATATATAGAGAGAGAGAGAGAGAGAGAGAGAGAGAGAGAGAGAGAGAGAGAGAGAGAGAGAGAGAGAGAGAGCGCACTGAGTCTGGAGTCAGGAAAACCTGAAATCAAATTATCTCATGATATAAATTGTGTGACTCTGGGTAAGTCACTTAAATTCTATCTACCTAGTTTTCTCAACTGCAAAATAGACCATGATAGTACCTAAATTTTAGGATGTTGTGAAGTTCGAATGAAATAATACTTGTAAAATTCTTAGCACAGTGTTTGCTATATGGCAGGTGCTTAATAGATGCTTCCTTACTTTGAGTCAGGAGAGAGCATTCACATACCTTATATATTTACCAGTTGTATAACAATGGGAAAGTCTTTTAATTGCTTTGAATCTTTTTTCTTCACCTGTAAAAATGGAGATAATAATATCTATATTGCTACCTCACAAGGTTGTGGTGAGGTCATTATAAACCGTGAAAGATTAATTAAATGTCACTTATTATTATTGGATATCATAATGTTCATTTTCTGGACAGAAAGATGGAGGTACTAAGAATACTTAGTTGCTTCAGGTCAGAATCAGTAAGGGACTGACCTTTTTCAGGTAACTCAGTAAGGGAGTTGCCCATGAGTAGGATATCATAGGATCATAGATCTATATCAGGAAGAAATATATTTGAGATCTAATCCTTATCTTAATAATATAATGTATGGTGATCTCAGTTGTATAATATATCCCTCTCTAGACTAAAATTTCATCACAATTCAACATTCAGTCTATACATACAATTGCAAATAAAATTGAAATAACAAATTAAAATACAAATAAAATTTCTGTAATGTCTTCAATGACCAAAAATATAATGTAATATTATATTAATTTATAATATACTGTTAATATAACATGACGCCGTGAGGAAATTGGGGTCCAAAAAGACACCATAATTTGCTCAAAGGATTCACAGAGATGATAAGCATCCAATGTTAGATTTGAACCCAGGCATTCAAATGTTCTTTGTATTATCTTATGCTGCCTCCCCATGGTATGCCTGAACCCACACTCCAGATGCCAGGCCAGTGATCTATGAACATCCAGACTATTACTGTACTGCTGTCCCAAGTAGCAATAAAAGCACATTGTCAAGAGAAAGTACCTTATGGATGCAAAATAATTTTAGCAAGATTTAAAAATCAGAAGGTAGAATTCCCAGTACAGAAACTGATCTCTTTTCCTTTTCATATTTCTGAGTCATCAGCTGAGTTAGTGCCCCCCAAAATTGCTCTTTGTAAACAAACTGAGGCTTCAGGATGGCCCAGAGGGAATGCCTGGGTTTTTCCCTCCTCTTCTTTGTCTTTGCATGCTGAGTCCGTGAAATGATCATTTCCAAGTTTGAAGGAAAATGGGTGACCCAATAGAGTAAAATTCCAGGATCCCATTTGGGAGGACTCATGAATAGATCAGGAGACTATCTTACACTGTGAAATTCATGATAGACTAAGTGTGAAGAAAATCAAATAAATCCTCAGGGTTTTTGAACATGCAATTTTTCATCCCTGCATCAGTATTCCTGACACCTCACATGCTGCTCTCTATAATGTTGGGACATGTTATCTGTCACGGTATCCCCAATTAGCACTTTGTACAAGATCACAACAAAGCTAGACAAACGCACAGCTCTGTGCTGGGTGTGCTAGTTTCAGCAATTAAGGGAAAGTTCAGGTTTGGGCTCTTCACAGGCAGTGATTGTGAAAGGAAAAGTGATGCTCATTCATTAACTAATGCTAATGTGCAAAATACCAAACCAGCCATGCAAAGCTCCTTTGGTAGGACTGGAAGGGCCCGTTCTGATCTTGAAACATTTGCTCTTTGGCAGCTTTACTGGGAAATATTGCTGGCATTTGGGCAAGTTTTGGTCCAGGGTAGTTTTTAAACTGCTTTTTCATAGTAGTACTTAGGTAGCAATATTTTATGAAAAATTGATTAGATCTTCACATACTGTGCTTGGCAGGAAATGGAATTAAGAAAACTACACATTTACGGAAGAAATTCCTCCTGGGAGCTCTGACCATTTTGTGAATGTGAATGCCCAAGTTTGCAACTCTGGGTTGCAAAAACACACCCATATTACTGACTGAGAAAACAAGGAATGCTAGGGACGGCAACAAGATTGAAAGGAATAGGCTGGGCATGGCCTCAGAGACATTCTTGGGAATGAGGAAAGGAAAATTCTGTTGTAGGAATAGCAGCCTCATTCCCAGAGTATGGATATAAATTTCATGACTTCATAGAACAAATAACAGGAATTCAGGATTGGAAGGAATGTCAAGGATTTCCAACCTACCTCACACCTGAAATCCTTGACAATTGCTCACATAGCCACCTTTTAAATCCCTCCAGTGATAAAGAACTCATTACAATCCTACAGAGTCTATACTATTTCAGAAGCTTAAATGCTCTCACTCCTCACTTTCCTTCTTTTCTCCTAGATCTGCTCTCGGTGGGGCAAACCAAATAAACTCAATCTCTCTTCAATAAGATAGTTAAAGACAACTGTCTCTAAACTCTCCCACCTCTTATTACAATAACGCCATTTCCCTATTCTGATATAACATTATCTTCAGTCCTCTCATTATCCTAAGATGCTTCCTCTGGACCCCTTCCAGTTTTTCAATGATCTTCCCAAAAGGTGGTATTCAAAACTGAATAAAATACTGTAGACAACAGTGGTAACATATACTCCCTCATTCTTGACACTATGTTTTACCATGAAACCCAGATGCTTGTGGCCACCAGATTACGTTTGAGCTCTTAAATGAAATTGTAACTCACTAAAAACCCAGGACTTAGTATCAGGTACAGTAGTTTACACATAGCAGATACTTGTATTTAACTAAATGTTTATCAATTAACTACATGTCCAATTTAATTGAATGGATTGCTGTCTAGTTATACTTTCTCCATTCTGTATTTGTTCAGTTTAAGTTTTGAATTTCAGAATTAGATTTTGTTTATTATTCATTCATATTAGATTTCAAATTTCTCAATTTAAAACAAATTCTTCAATTACTATTCTGGATTTTTATCTTTAAAACCAAATATAAGGATATATGTATTAAAAAGAAGAAGAAAGGTCTCCAAGGTAGTATCAAGGCTTCTCTATCCTTGGGATATTCATCATCATCCCCTAGCCTCATGATGTATTCTATTCCAATAGCTTACAGAACAGTTCAATCACTGCACAAGACGTTTTCTGGAGATAGATACAAAACTTTTCTTATCTCTCATTCTGTAACATGCATGTAACCCCATCCCCTCAAAACCCATTATTAGGGGACTTTCTCCTCATTGGTGGAGATCAATTCCCTCACTTCTGCATGAGGAAGAGGAAAAGTTGTCAAGAAGAAAGAGAAGAAAAATTCAATCTCAAAGAGTACTTCTGGCTTCCATCTTTGAGAAAGCAGATAATGCCAACCCCACTTCAAGTTGCTGAAAAGAAGTCAAGATGAGAGGATCTGTCAGTCTCTATATTTGACTTCTCTATTTACTATTGGCCCCGTTTTTGTTCATCTTTCTTTCCCACACTACCCCACTTTCTACCTCTTGTCCTGGGAGCAATAATTGATAATCAATTAATACTACCTTTGCTTCTGCAAAGACTATGTCAATTGATAACCCTATTGTTTCACTTACCAACCCTATGATATCCCTAACTAAAACTTTCCTTAACCATTTCTCCTCTAGATATATTGTCTTCCTCTATCAGAATATAAGCTCCTTATAGTCAAGGACTATCTCTCTTTTGTGTTTGTATCCCTAACATAGGGATACATAGGGAAACATAGTAAATATTTAATAAATATATTTGTATTCATTCAGTTACTCCAGGCAGAGATACTATTTCTTCTCTGACCTTCAGCTTGCTCTCAAACTAGCTTTAAGAAAGTATAGGATGGAGAAAGGAAGGATACTTTTCTCATTAGTTACCTCCCTTTCCTTCTATCTACTTGTACATGTCATTTAAAAGTCCACACTAGTCAAAATGATGAGGTCTAAATTTAGGGTACCTAAATGGAATTAGAGTTTAGTTGAGGTCTAGTGGCAGATTTGGGGTACAGGGAGTCAAATAAACCCCCCTATAGCCTCCTTGGGTTTGCGTAAGGATATGGTATTATATGAGATCTAGCAGCACGAGTCCCCAATAAAAGCATTTATTGGCCGAAGAGCTAGATTGATAAAAGAGCTTTATTATGGGGTTTAGAAGTAAGGAAATAGGTGAAGTTAGAGATAAGAAGGGCACCGGACAGAGGGTCCAGTAGACAGAAGGTCCTGACATAGCTAGCATGTTTGGGACCTCTGTAAAGAGGGGATCCCAGAGTGTCCTTTTTATAATGGGAGATTTAGCTAGAGGAGCTTTTGGGGGTAGCTCCAGTTGGCTCAGATCTGGATGGGGGCTGGGACAGGTATGAATCTTCTATTGGAATACAAAGGGACCAGGATTTGTGAGTTAAAGGGTAATTACATTAATTAGGCAGGGTTGGGAATCACAAAGAAAGGAATCTTTCCTGTATCAAAAATATCCACATAACTATCTTTATATAACGTCTTCTTTTTTGCTTTTTAGAATCCTTGTGTTTTTGCCATGAAGATTTCATTTAAGAATATCCATCCTTCTTAGAATGACTTCATTGTAGAACTTTAGGCAATAGACTACTGTCCCAATTTCCTTTGAATTCACCTCTGTAAAAATCTAGAATAAGACTTAAATTATATATGACTTCCATCTTTTTAATATGTAATGCACTCTAGATGTTGTGGTCATTTATTCCCCATATCCAGGTTTTTGCCACTGTGGAAGCTACTTCTTTATTGGACAGAATCAGGTCAAGAATAACTTCTTCTTCTTTTTTTTTTTTTTTGAATAAAGAAGTCATCATTAATTTAAGTCAAAATTTTCACTGAATCTCAGAGTTTGAAGGGACCTTAAAGGCCATCTAGTTCAAATCATGCCTGAAAAATCATGCTTTCTACATAGTCAACAAAAGATCTTCCAGTCTTTGATTAAAGATCTCCAACAATGGGGAGTCCACTCTCTCCTTAGATAATTTGTTCAATGTTTGGAGAGTTCTAAAGATGAAGTGGGAACAACTATCACATCCCATCTAATTCTTCTCTTCACTTGGCTAAACACCCCCAAATTCCTGCAACCAAACTTGATTGCTAGATCACAATCTTGAGACCCCTGATTATATTAGTTACCATCCACCATTGTTCCCCAGCTTCTCAATGTAATTTCTAAGATGGAGCTAGTACATTAGGACCATCATTTTTCTAGGCCTCCCATTATGGATCTCAGCGTATCCCAGGATAACATTCACATTCTTTGCCATTTCATTCACACTACTAATTCATGTGGAGCCTGCAGTCAAGAGAAAGCTTCAGATCTTTTCATATGAACTAGCCATGCTACCCACATGTACTATTTAATTCATCAGGTACTATGCTTTCAGCAAAAAAGGCACTCCAGTAAAAGTGCCAAAACAATCTTCCTAAAGCACAAATACACATTGTTTCCCTGTGAAAGAGCCTCCAGGGACTAACTTTTGCCTTTAGGATAAAATGTGTGGGATAAAATTGACCTTTTATCCTAAATTTTTTTCTAGGATATAATGTATGGGATAAAATTGACATTTTATCCTAAATTTGTCTTTAGCATAAAATCATCTATTTCTGCTAACTTTGCCTTTAGGATAAAATGTTTGGGATAAAATTGACATTTTAACCTAAATTTGCCTTTGAGATAAAATAGACATTTTATCCTCAGTTTGACATTTAAAACCCTTCACAATCTGGCTTCCAGATTATGACATCTCTGGAATCCTAGGACTATTTTCCATTCTCCCCCTTCTCACATTTAACACTGCAATCACTCTAGCCTAGATGCTTTTCCTTGAACTTTGAATTCCATCTTCCCCCTCAGTGCCTTTGCTGAAAATGTTTTCTTACCTTATCCTCTTAAAATCCCTAATTTTTTAAAGTTTTGTTCATGTGTCTCTTCTTATGAGAGATGGAAAAATTTCTTTATTCCTCTAGTTGTTAATGCTTATTCCCATCTCATTTACTTGCCATTCAGTTTATGGACTATATCTCCCAATAGAATATACATTCCCTAATAGTGAGAACAATATTTTGTTTTGTCTTTCTATCCCCAGAATCTAGCACAGAGTATAGAATGTAGTAGATGCTCAATAAATGCTTCTTGGATTGGGTCCCTATGCAGATCTATCAATGTATTTTGAATTTTGGTTTGGTAGCTAGAGGTAGTTATATGAGATGATCTCCAAGGAAGTTATCATGAGCCATAAAAAGAGAATACACTGCCATTATCATTGCTTTCTCCTGGAAACGCAGAACATCTGTTTCTGAGTCAAAGTCTCCATTTTCAATTTGTCAGTGATTATATGTTCCCAACTCCTCTCCCAAACCTCAGCCTACAAAATGTACTTATTAAATAGCACAATTTTTCATTAATGGTATTTTTAAGGCATCAGTGCTAGACACCATTGTATGTAAAGCAGGCAAGTGGGAATTTGTCAATGTTTTAGTCTTGAATTTTATGTATAGGTCATTATTCTGTCATTTCCCTTCAGTTCCTGGGCATGTGTGTCAATATTTGCTGACTACCGCTTTGGAGGTTATTTATTTCTCCTGCTCTATTTCTCAGTGACTTGGCTTTTCAGCACAGCCTGACAGGCTGTAGTTGATATCAGTCTTTATTAAGTTCAGTTTACTCTGAAAATAGTCTTTCTACCTGTAGGAAGACAATGCGGGCAGTAAGAGGGAACAGCTTTTCAACATTCCCCCGGAATTTTCCTTTGACACATACAGTTTTCATTGCTATTTTTTTCTTGTTACTACAAAAAATGGTTTACTGATGTTTTTTGAAACATCAGTGATGTTTCCCAATGACCACAACTCCCACCAGTCCGTACCTATCCACAAACATACACACATATGCACAGATGCAAGCAAATAGACACAGGTTCACACAGCACCTTCCCATTAAAAAAATAGAATTAAACAAAAATCCCACACATTAATAGACATATCTACCACTGTAAGTCTCATTCTGCACCTATCATTCACCACTTCTCTGCCAAGGGCACCAATACAAGTTCCACTGTCAGTCCTTCGAACTTGGTCATTTTAAAAAATTTTTTTCTCTACTACTGAAGTAATATAGTAGCTACTGGTAACATTCATTTCAAAACCTTTTTTTTTTTTTGGAAGGATCCTTAATAATACCACTGCTATAAGCTCAGAACTCAGGCTTCCCAATTCAATTTTTCATCATCAGTGGGAGGATGGATTGAATTGGGGATGAAAGAAAGGGTCAAACAAAAAGAATAAAGGCTTTTTTATTGCATAATCAGTAACTGCAGCAAACAGTCCTTTTAGGAGCCAGCTCTTCATTCCAGGATTATGCTTTGCTCCTACAAGTGTTGTTCTTTCACATTTTGTTTTGTAGGAAAATGCTGACCAATTGTTACTATTTTCAGCATTGTTCCATGATTTTATCGTAGAATGTTAGAGTTGGAAGGAGCCCAGGAGTTCACTCAGGCCAAAAGTTCTTAACTTACTTATGTCATGAAGTCCTTTGGTACAAGGATCTGTGAAACCTGTAGGCCCATTCTCAGAATTAAGTTTTTAAATGGATGAAGTAAAAAAAAAATAGAGTTATAAAAGAAACCAATTATATTGAAATATAGTTATTAAAAATTATTTAACTAAGTTCATGCACTCCAAGTTAAGAACCCCTGATATAATATCATTGCCCCATTTTACAAATGAGACAAAGTACAGATATTATGAAACTTGTCCAAAATGCATAGCTATTTAATAGCAAAACTATGACCAAGTTTGCCACCTCTTGTACCATATTGACTCTTAGTAATCGAATCAGGAATTATACTATATTACTTTACTTCAACTTCCTATCAAGTTTAAGTTTTATTAGACAAAAAAAAAATGTTAATGATTGTGGAGAGAGGTCTCCAGCAAGTCAAATATTACCTACTCATTGGTATGTAATGCCAATTATATTGAGCCAAGTGAAGCATATCTCTTAATCCAATTAATAATTTACACCCTATAATCAATCACTGCAGCTCTGAAGCACCAATTATAAGACTCAGAACAATTAAAAGTAGTTCTTCATCAGGGAAACACTGGGGGCCTTTGATCTAGCCCAACCTCTGCATTTACAAATGAGGGAACTAAGCTCTAGAGATATTAAGTGACTTTTCCAAGGTGATAACACCCAATTATTTCAGACTTAGTCCTATAACCCATGTTTTCTGACTATTAATTCAGTGCTCATCCAGATCATTAATAAGCCTTTATTAACTATGTACTATATACTAGACATTGTGTTATGTGCTAGAGATTGAAAGAATGGCAAAATGGAGACGGTGATATCAAAAAACTCACAATTTAATGGGGGAGACACTATGAAAAAAACTATGTAGAAACAAACACATACAGAATAAATTGGAAATAATCAATAGAGGGAAGAAACTAGCATTAAGGGGGATCAGGAAAAGGCCTCTTTTAGAAGGTAGGATTTTAACCTAGATCATTAATCTATATAGTATTCTTTGTCTCTATCCTTTGTCTTTCCCCCTTGCTTTTACTTATATTTTTGCTACTTTAAATCATATCTTTGATTTTTTGTGAATTATTTCTTTTTTTTCTTAACAAATTCATATTTATTTTTATTTCACATTCTTCATCACTTACCAGTCTGCAATTTATTTGAATAAAGGTAATATGGAATGGGTTATTTTAAATTGTCAATATCATCACTAAATCCATTTACTAAACAGAATCCCAGGGAGACAATATGCTATAGTGAATAGGGAAGTAGCTTCTGGCCCAGAAAGACTTCTATTCAAGTCTTTTCCCTGATAAATGGTGGCTTTTTGATCCTGGGCAAATTGATTAATCTCGGAATGTCCTAGGAAACTTTCTAAGCCATGAAGTTCACAGCAGATGCTAATCTGCACTGGTAGAGTGAATTCCCTCACTGGGAGATTCCGTATGCAGCTAGGTAGTAGAACAGATAAGAGTTCTTTACCTGAAATCGGGAAGAATTGAGTTCAAGTCAGTCTTAGAAACTTATTAGCTATGTGACCCTGAGCACTAATTGTAAAATGAGGGTAATAATAATAGCATCTACTCCTATTGTAAAAATCAAATGAAATAATATTTGCAAAGTGCTTAGTATAATGTGGTAGGGGCTTGTTTCAATTTCTCCTCCCTGCCAATAAAAGCATGAATCCAATTCACCCTCTCCACTAAAATGCATCTCAAAAAAATTAAAATTTCTATATGGAGTATGTATGTATAAGCTTATTTCTTTATATGTGCCAGTTCCTCTTGGATATTTCCATTGGCAATCATAGTCTATGATACCACCTGTCCCCTAGAAAATTTTTGAGCAGAACAGAGGTATCATGATCCAGAAAGAAAGCACTGGATTTTTTTTCAGAAGACCTGGATTCAAATCTTAACTCTGATACTTATTTCATGGGTGCCATTGGGCTTAGTCTCAACCTAAGACCCATTTCCTTTATCCATAAATTTGGGAGTTCAACAAGATAAGCCCTGAGATCGCTCCTTGCTCTCATTCTATGATGGTATGGTAATCCAGTGAGTAAACAACATTTGTCCCTGTTAACAGTTTGGGAGCCTAAATCATGGGAGTAAAATTATGACTTATGATGTATAATAAACATAAATAAAAACATGCCAAAAATGAAGATTTAAAGAAATTTACTAATTTCAGATGACACTATTTAAAGATTCACTGTCTTTAGTGCAATTCATACTTCAGCTGTTGTACTGGTTTCCAGCCAGATTTCATATTAGAAAGTAAAAATCTGTGTACTTTTCACTCTTCTAACCCTCATTACTCAGGAGCTTAGCTGTCATCTAAATAGTCCAGTTGTTCAGAGAGTACATTTTTGTTGAACATCTAGAGATCTGACACATCTATATTTTAGAGAACTACATGAATTATTACTGGGTTCAGAAACAAAGTGGCTTAGTGGAAAAGATGCTGGGCTTGGAGGAAAGGGATCTGGGTTGAAAATTCTGTGCTAAAGCTAATTACATGGTTGTATAATCTTTGAAAAGTTATTTAATCAACTACCAATTTCCTCATCTGCAGAATGGATATATTCATATTTGTATTGCCAATTTCACTGTGTGGAAAAAGAGCTTTGTAAATCATCAATTTTATAGAAATATAGACTACCAGTAATAGGAACGTCTGATTTTGTTGTTTGGTTGTTTCAATCTTGCCCAATTCTCTGTGATCCCATTTGGGGTTTTCTTAGCAAAGAAGCTAGAGTGACTCACCATTTCTTTCATCAAGTCATTTTACAGATGAGGGAACTGAGACAAGCAGGGTTAAGTGACTTGCCCAGGGTCACACAGCTAGTAAGTGTCAGAAGTCAGATTTGAACTCAGAAAGATGAGTCTTCCTGACTCCAGACTAGGCATCCCATACCCACCCCACTGCCCTCTCATTATATACTAACACCTATAAAATGAGAAGAATTTTTAGGTAAAAATGCCAGAACTTTTACAACTAAATTAGTAGTCCCCTTAAAGATGGTTATCCTGGGGTTCTAGGCCCTTATTTCAATGATATTCTTTTGAAACTCCTTTTCATTTAATAAGTTTACTATTTTATTATTTTTTAATTTCATTAATTTAATTAAAATATTTATTAAGTTTACTATGCGCTAGGCACTGTACTAAGTGCTGGGGATACAAAAAGAGGCAAAAGATAATCCCTGCTCCTTTTATAAGGAGTTTTATACTCATATAATCTTTCAAATTATGAGGCAACTAAGGAACACAGTTAATAAAGTGCTGGGCCTGGAGGGAGGAGTTCATATCTAGATTCAGTCCCTACTGTCTGTGTAATAGCTAAACAAGTCATTTGACCTCTTTTTGCCTCAGTTTTCTTAATTGTAAAATGGGAATAATAGCAGCTCCTATTTCCCAGGGTTGTAATAAAGGTCAAATGAAATAATATTGTAAAAAGCACTTAGCTTTTGGAGGAAAGGATGAGAGGGAGAGAGAGAGAGACAGACAACACCTAGAAGACATACATGCATATATACACATATATACCCTATAGAACTATATATATTCATCTCTCTCTACATATATATGTGTGTGTGTGTGTGTGTGTGTGTCTGTCTGTCTCTTTCTCTCTCTGTCTCTCTCTCTCTCTCTCTTTCCCTTTTTCTCTCTGTCTGTCTTTTTCTCTATCTGTCTCTCTTTCCCTTTCTCTCTCTCTCTCTCTCTCTCTCTCTCTCTCTCTCTCTCTCTCTCTCTCTCTGTCTCTCTGTCTCTCTGTCTCTCTTTCTCTCTCTCTCTCTGTCTCTGTCTCTGTCTCTCTCCTTCTCTCTCTCTCTCTCTCTCTATCTATCTCTCTGTCTCTGTTTCTGTCTCTCTGTCTCTGTCTCTCTCCTTCTCTCTCTCTCTCTCTTTCTCTTTCTCTTTCTCTCTATCTTTTTGTCTCTGTCTCTGTCTGTCTCTGCTGTCTCTGACTTTCTCTGTCTCTTTTTCTCTCTCTGTCTCTCTCTCTCTCCCTTTCTGTCTCTGTCTCTGTCTCTTTGTCTCTATCTCTCTCTCTCCCTTTCTGTCTCTGTCTCTGTCTCTGTCGCTTTGTCTCTATCTCTCTCTCCCTTTCTGTCTCTGTTTCTCTCTCTTTCTCTGTCTCTTTGTCTCTATCTCTCTCTCCCTTTCTGTCTCTGTCTCTCTCTTTCTCTGTCTCTTTGTCTCTGTCTCTGTCTTTGTCTCTCTCTGAATCTCTCTGTCTCTTTCTCTCTCTCTCTTTTTCTGTCTCTCTCTCCATATATGTGGTCATACATACATACACATACATGTATCTCCTTAACTCTTAGCATAGTATGTGGTACAGAATAAGCACTTAATAAATGCTTTCTTATTTGCTCCTCAATTTATTCAAAATCCTAACTGTTGAATAAGAGGGGCTTAGTGATTCAATTAGATTCAATAAATATTAAGTTCCTACTTGGCACAAATGATTGGACTAGAGTGCTAAGTATCTGAAAACAAAATAAAACAAAATTGCCTTCCCTTAGGGAGCTTACTTGGGGTTGGGGCTAGGGAGGGGGATGGGAAGAGTCAGGGAGGATGAAGTATTGCCTAAACCTAATAGAATTTAGATTTAAAGGTATTACAATTAGTAGAAAACTAATATCACCACTTTATTGCCATTCCAAGTATGTTTGGGATTAATAGAAAGGGGAAAATATAGAAGAAAGGGAAAGGAACAAAAAAGGATATAGCCAAAATTAATTTTCAAGCTATACATCTGATTACAAAATATGACGTATGGAAGAGATTATAAAATCACAGATATAGAAGGAACCTTGTAAGCAACATAGGGTTACTACTTCATTTTATGAGGAGAACAATTGAGGTAAAATGATTTTTCCAAGGTCATCCAGGTAATTAGAGCAGCTGACAGGTAGAGTGAATAGAGCACAGAGTCTGAAATCAGGAAGACCTGATTTCATATCTGGACTCAGACACTTATTAACTGTGTGATCCTGGGAAAGTCACTTAACCCTGTTGGCCTTAGTTCACTAAATCTGTAAAATGAACTGGAGAAGGAAATGGCAAAGCTGTCCAGTGTCTCTGTCAAGAAAATCCCAAATGGAATCATGAAAAGTCTGATATGACTGAAATGACTAAAGAATAGTAAATATAGCTAATAATCCTCAGAGGCAGCATATGAATCCAGGTCCTCTCTCTCCAAACATAATGTCTTCTCTGCTGTATCACGATGTTTCAGAGATGTGCAGACCAACCAAGATAAAAGAAGGAAAACAAATTAGTGAAAATAGGTTGGGAATTGGAAACACTTTCAGTTGCTACAGCTTCCAAGTCTTCAAGGATTAAAATTGATTTTGCCCCCCTCTTTAACTCTCCTCTCACAATCGGATCTTTCCTCTTCTGTGGGGGATTCTGTGAGCTTGTCTTTCAGGGAGATGTAATGGATTTAGAAAGTTGATGCATTGCCAATTTTTGCACATCTGGGTTGCCTGGGTGTCTTGGTTCATCAGTTAACGAGGACTTGTGTGAACTCGACTTAAGTTTTGTCAGCAAATGATCAGCATTTGATCTCACCTGGATGCCTGCATTCACATCTGGCCCTCCACTCCACATTCCGGGTCTCTTTTATTCCCAACACAAAACGGTCTCATGTTGTTAAATGGTCTCTAATTTTTCTAATAGTAGAGGGGACAGTTCCTTGCTGCTTTTCAGCAAGCGCTCTATGTTTTGCCTCCCTAATTTGCTCCCAGTTGAATCTGATTGCATTTGCTTAGGAGAAAAGGAGGGGCTGTACCGACCCTAAAAGCTATAGACTGGAAGCAGTTCTAATGATCTCATGGGGTGTTGTGTGTAATGCAAACACCAGGTCCACTCTGCTGTGTGTATATGCCAGTCTTGCTGACTGACATGTACTTAAGCACTTAGGGCTGTTTTTCAGTGTATGATTTACTCTCTCCATTTAATTGCCCTAGAGATGGCAAGCCGTGAATATTTGAGGCTTGGTTTTTGGAGTAAAGTCTACTTAGCTGGAATAGGTCCCAGACATGCACCCAGGGCCTCAACCAACGCCTGGAAGAGAATTGCAGGGAGCTCTGGTTCAGGATTCCATACTGCTCTATCTAGGGTTTTCTTGTAAAGTCAAAATATAGAGATCTACATATAGCCCAGGAACTTTGAGGATGAGTTATAGGCAACAGCAGCTGAGAATTTAACTCCTTCTGAGTAAGCTCCATAATGTTCAACAATCCATATTATGGTGAGCCATTTTTCTGTTTTACTTGCACGTGGATGTCTCTGCTGGGCACACAGAGGGGCTTGCTCCAGTGAATTAGCATCTCCTTACTTGAGTTAGCACGGGCCGTATGGGACCCCCAGATAAAAAACCTTTTCTTCAATGACTAAATGACTCCAAAGTGGTAATCCTGCCTCCTCCTTCCGAGGGCAGTCTGAAAAATCAACATGCATCCCATGTAAACAGCCAACTCGCAGCACAGGGAGAAGCCCATCCTGTCTATCATGTAAACATGGTTTAGTACCTTGGACTCGGGCACATCTTCCTGTTAATATGCTTTCTATTAAATCCTCCTGCTGTCTTTTCAGGGAGGAAGATGAGGCAGCTGATGCACCATCAGTGGTAAGCTTGGCAAATCCCCGCCCCCTGTTGTGAGCCACATGTTTCTATGAAAGGCAGGGTCTCAGACAAATTCCAAATCTGGAAGCACTTCTCATCACAGACAATCCAAATGTCCTCTAGTGGGTCCAGCTGAGGAATGCTTGCTCATGGCTCTTCATTAGTGCACCCTAGCTTATTCCTGGGGATGCTCCCAGGACATGAGGCTGAATGCCGAGAAGTGGAACTTATTCTCATTACGACTATCCCCTTCCCCAAGTAAACTCCTTGAAGGCAGCTCCTAGCACAGTGCTTTGCACAAAGCAAGAACTTAATAAATGTTTGTTGAAAATGACTAACATGGGAATGATTGCACATGTATAACCTATATCTGATTACTTATCCTCTCAGAAAGTAAGAAGGGGAGGAAAAGAAGGAAGAAGAGAATTTATAACTCAAAACTTTATTTTTTTCATTTATTTAATATTTTACATTTCCCATATTCATGTTAAAACAATTTTAATATTCATTTTTAAAACTTTGAATTCCAAATTCTTTCCCTTCCTCCCTGTGATAGATCTTTCCTGCTGACTTTTGTAAGTTAACATTGGAAAATCCTTTGTGGGTTCTATTGTTCCATATTTTATGGCATTATATAAAGATGTTCAGAAGTGATTTGGGGAAAGCTCAGGCAAATGAATGTATTTTCTTCACCAAATTGATATCCTTTGGTATTTTTTTTAATTAAAACTTTTTATTTTCAAAACATACGCATTGCTAATTTTCAACATTCTCCCATGCAAAATGTTGTGTTCCAAATTTTTTTCTCCTTTCCTTTCCCCTGCCCTATATGCCAAGTAATCCACTATATGTTAAACATGTTCAGTTTTTCTATAAAATTTCCACAATTATCATGCTGTACAAGAAAAATCAGACCAAAAAGGAAAAAATGAGAAAGAAAACAACTACAACAAAAAAGTGAAAATATTATAGGTACATAACTCAAAACTTTTTAAAAATGTTAAGAGTTTTAACATGTAATTGTAGAAATATATTTATATATACATATATTATAAAAATAAATAAATGTTTATTGAATCAAATCACTAAGCTCACCTTTATTAAGCAGTTATGATTCTAAATAAATTGATAAATAAATGAGAAAGCATTTGTTAACTTGTGTCAGAAACTGTGCTAAGTGCTAGGGATATATAGATGTAGATATAAATATACATACAGAAAGCAAAAGGACTTGAAGCCAGAGTCAGATCAATAGTCAGTCAACAAATATTTATTAAGCTATTGTAATGCAAAAAGCAGAGTCTACTCTGGTGTGTGTGTGTGTGTGTGTGTAATGTATGTGAGAAACTAAATTCTAGAGACACAAAGAGAGGCAAAAATATTCCCTTACCTCAAGAAGCTTATATTTAAATAGGGAAAGGGAAACAAAGAACTAGGTAGATACAAGATATATTTAGAATAAACTGGATTACCCTCTGAGATGGCAAGTATAAAGGCAATGATCTGAGGTGAAATGCAGCATCTGACACGCTAGCTATCACAGTGGGCAAGTCATTCAGTCCTTCGTTCATAAGTAATCATCTGGACCTAAAAAGGTGGGAAATATTAAAACTACTCATTCTGGAGTCAGGGAACCTGGGTTTGAATCTGTACAACTTCAGTAAAGTGATTGAACCTCTCTCTCATCTATAAAATAAAAGGGTTAAATTAAATGGTCTCCAAATTTCTCTCTAACAACAAATCTATGAACCTTAATTCACATGAGTGGCTGACATACAATGAGGAAAAGAATTTCCATACCAGACATTTCTTACATCCATGATCTGCACTAAAAAAATTAGACAACCTATCCAGGGCCAATTAACTCTGAGCAATGCACACAATTCAATTCAAAATATTGAATTAGTAACTGATCAATAAAAACTCATTTATTAAACCTCTACTAGGTTCCAACCACTGTGTTATATGCTGGGAATATAGAGACAAAAATGAAATGCCCTGTCCTCAAAAACCCACATTCTATTGAGAAAAATATATACGAATATACATATGTGTGTATATATGCACATACATATGTTTTTATATTTGTGTATAAAAATAAGGACATCTAGGAGGTGAAAGGATAGTGTGCCCAGACTAAAGTCAAGAAGATTCAACTTTATAAGTTCAAATCTGACCTCAGATACTTACTATGTGACTTTGGGCAAGTCACTTAACTTTGCTTCATTTTCCTTATCTGTAAAATGTGCTGGAGAAGGAAATAGCAAATCACTTGAGGTTGTTTGCCAAGAAATCCCAAATGGGATGAATAAAGGGTTGGACGTGACTGAAAAACTGACTGAACAACAAATATAAAAATAAACATCAGATAACTTTTGGAGGAAAAATTAGGCAGTAACACTCTTTTGGATAGAGGGATGCAGTCAGGAAAAGCTTCACAGAGCAGAATTTTAAAGTAGGAATTCTAACAGGTGGTATCAAAGTGGGGGGCTATTCCAAGCTTGGAGGATAACCAGTGAAAAAGCATGGAGGGGTGTGTGTGTGTGTGTGTGTGTGTGTGTGTGTGTGTGTGTGTAAGAAACAATAAGAAAGTCCATTTGTCTGGACTGTATTAAGAAATGAGTGATGAGGCAGGAAAGGGATGATGGGCCAGTTCATGAAGGACTTTAAATGCCAGATGTATCCATTTATTTTTCACATTATTATAACATATTCTCTCTCTCCCTCTCTCTCTCTCTCTCTCTCTCTCTCTCTCTCTCTCTCTCTATCTCCCTCTCTTCACTTTTTCTCTGTTTTTCTGTCTCTCTGTCTCTCTCTCCCTCTTTCACCCACAGTCCTCCTTAAAATACATAGTATTAACCAAAAGAAATCAATTCATTGGCCATGTCTGAAAATGTGTGCTTCATTCCTCAATTATCATATACTACCTCTTTACCAACAGGTTGAAAGCATCCTTAACCAATATCCAGCCTAGTGAAGTCACATTTAATCAGAGTTCTAAAGCCATTCAGTATTGTTTCCCTCGTATATCATTGTGGACATCCTGTACATTCTTTTCCTGGTTTTTGCATATATTTGGCCCTTTATCAGTTCATAGAAGCATTCATACAATTCTTTGAATTATTCATATTTATTATTTGTTAAGGCACAGTAATATTCCATTACATTTATGTGCCTCAATTTGTTTAACCATTCACGAATCAATGATTCCCTCTGTCCTTGACCTTCTTGAGTTATATGCTTACTAGTATTCCATTCAATATTAAGAGGCATTTGTTAAGTGTCCAACCTTCTTCCTTTTATTTGTATCCCTGGTACCTGACACATAGTACATACTTAATAAGTGCTTGTTGATTGATTGACTCTGTGCAAAGCTCACCAACAGCTTCAAAGAATAGGTCATTCTTGATCTGTAATCTTGCCACAAAAACAGTGTACAGATGAAACACACTGCATTTCTATAATAGAAGAACCTAAAAAAAAAAAAAACTGAGTGAAAAGAAATATAGAAGCAATCTAATCACCAATGTGAAATCAGACTGCTCTGGGGATTATGATATTGTTTTCTGCTGTTCTGAAGGTCAGGTTCCATTCCCCACATCTGACCAGTGGACTGGCTGGAGGCCACACACACTGGTCCCTGGAGCTCAGGGCTATGTGGATCTATGTAATATAGTATTCTCTAGAGCTGGATACATACACTCTGGAGGGACTCACAGAGAGATCTTAGAACCCATCAGATATAATGAAATCACCAAATGGATTGTGTAAAGAGAGAAGAAAAAAGGTCCTAAGATGTAACCCTGGGGTTCCCCAGACATAGAGGAGCTTGAAAGGAGCTAAGGAGAAGTCCTCCAGGCAGGAGGAGAACCAGAGCAGCAATGTCGTCATGAAAACCAGGAGAGAGTATCTGGGAGGAGGTCATAGGGAACGGCCAGAATCTATTCAGTAGGTGACAAATGCATATGCAAAAAACATAAGGGCTAAGACGCCACCACATCGCAGTATAAAAAGAAACGAATGTGAATAATGTAACTAAAATGTCCATATCCTTTCTTTCCACTGGTAGGCATATATCCCTAAGGAGATCAGTGACAAAACAAAAGGTCTCCTATATACCAAAATATTTATAGCAATGCTTTTTGTGGCAGCAAAAAACTGGAAATTACATCAATGTCCATTGATTGAGGAACGGCTAAACAAGTTGCAGTACATAAGTGTAATAATAATGAATTGTAAATATTAAACTATAAAAATTTAAATAATAAATATTAGCTGAAAATATTGTTCAGCCATTCGTTCATAGCCAACTCATTGTGACTGCATGTTTCTCAAAATTTAGAATATTAATAAACTATAAAAATGATAGATATAATGAATAGTGAAACCCATAGAAAGACTTATATGAGCTGATGCAAAGTGAAGTGAACAAATCAGGAAAGAAATATATATGATACCCACAACAATGGCAATGGAAATAAAAATAATAGTAAAAAATGAAAACTGAATGTTATGAAATTATAATGACCAAGATTATCCCCAGAGAAAAAATATGAAAAGGCCCTCTGCTTCTTGACAGAGATTAATATGTGGATATAGATCATTAAAAATAACATCAAGAATAAAATAAAATAAAACATTTAACATATTTATTAGATTTCTTGAATTGTTTATTCCCTCTTTGTTATGAAGAATGATTCATGGTTGGGAAGCAGGGAAGAGCTGATGGAGGAGGAAGGCCATATTAGGAAATGTAAATGATACAAAAGGAAAAGATTCAATACAATTTTCTTTTTCTTTTAAAAAGTTCACTAAAGCTTTGGAAAAAGAAGTTTTGGTTGAATCATAGATAAGATTGGATTGAGGTTGGAAACCAGACTGTAAAAGGTTAATAAGTTAGAGAAGAGAAACTACAGGGAATGAGTATAGACAGATGTATTTAGGATTATGGTTTGGAAAAAAGCAGAAAGACATAGGATGATAGCTTGAAGAGTTATTAGGGTCAAGTGAAATTTTTAAGGGCAAGTGAGATGTGCATATTTTCTGGCAATGGGAGGAAGATAATAAATAAGGAATTATTAAAAATTAGAATGGAACACAGTATGAGGATGATTGCAGGGGCAAGCTGCTTTGGGAGACATTAGGGATGGGATTAAGGACACAAGTAATAGTTGGTCTTGGCAAGAAGAACGGTAACATTTTAAGGGATTGGAATGAAGAGAAGAGAATAGAGAATGAAATTTAATTATTTTAAGATGAAGGAAAGAAGAGAAGATGGAACTTGTAGTGAGTGAATGGCCTCTACTTTCTCAGTAAATTTAAGAAGTCCTGGGCTGAGATGGTGGGATTTGAAGAGAAAAAAATAGACTTGAAACAGACACTGTAGGATAAGATAGAGTCAACTAGGGAAGAATAAAATATTACTTAGAGTACTGAAGGTTCAGCTGCAATCTGATAGAATAAATCTATAATGGATCCAGCCAAAAGAGTTGTGTGACTTTCCCCAGAATTGTTAGGGAACACACCCACATAAGAAAAAGGCAGATAGCAGGGGAAATCCAGGATTGGGGTTTGGTCATTTGCCAGCATTATCTTGAGCAGGGTCTGTCAGACCTATTTCTGTATTAGTCAACCCCTCTAGGGTATGGCTCATACAATCTGTTTCCATGGAATAGGAAGAGGCTTAACAGTCCAGCTGGTCAGTTATTGCAGCACTTGATCTAGAGAAATCTTGTGAAAAAGTGAAGTACTTAGGTCATTTAACTCATCCAG
Source organism: Antechinus flavipes (assembly GCF_016432865.1). NCBI lineage: Eukaryota > Metazoa > Chordata > Mammalia > Dasyuromorphia > Dasyuridae > Antechinus > Antechinus flavipes. The sequence continues at coordinate 549,769,950 of NC_067398.1, forward strand.
AGTTCCTTGTTATCTCTCTGTTCTCCACTACCCCATAATCCTTGTCTAGGACATTGTAAAAGGAATTTATGTATACTTTAGGTACAAGTTATATTTGAGTCGCTTTCAATTCTAAAGTTGTTGCTATTATTTTATAAATTTAACAAATTTTTTTATATGTCCTTTCAAGAAAAATCATTAGAGTCAAGAGTATTTTAGAACTTCATATCTTTCTTTTTTAAAATACATTTTTATTGATATTTTTATATCAGCTACATTTCACACATACAAACATTCACACCACCCACCAATCCTCCTTTTTTTTCCTCTTCTAGACAACTATCACTTATAACAAAAAAAAAATTAAGAGAAAGAAGGAAGGGTGGAAATTGGTGAAACGAACCGATACATTTTAAAACTCTCATGTGTTCTGCACTGTTCCCCATTCATAGAACCTCCATCTCTGAAAAGAGTGAGAAAAGTTGTGTTTTTAAATCTCTTCTTTGGGGTCAAGACTATTCTTTGCAGTGTTACAACATTCATTGTGATTGCTTTGTGGTTACATTGAGGACACTGCATATTGTTTTCAGGATCTGCTTACTTTGCTGATTTGCATTAGTTTGTATATGGCTTTCCATGCTTTTCTGGATTTGGCATCTTTGGTTTTTTAAAGCAACTTCATGCCTTTCTTGAGTTTGTGGTAATCCATTCTTTGAGCTCAGGAGGTGATAATTTCAACAGCTTTTGGTTCTGATCAGATCCCACTGAGGGCATTATAATATTGAAAAGAGGCGATGACAAATAGGAACAGATCTACAAGGAAAGGAAATTCATAACCAGGTCACATGATGACAAATTAAGTGAGGAAATGATAACTGTCCTAATAATTGTCCATAATAATAACGACTCATATTTATATGACAGTTTCCTTATAACAATCTGCAGAGCAGGGGATACATTTATTAAGCAACTATTATCGCCCCCAATTTAACAGATGAGAAAAATTAAATACTAGAAAGTTAAATGAAGGTCTAAGGTCCCACATAGATAATGATGGAGCTAGGATTAGAATCCAAGTATCTCTTAAGTCCAAGTCTGATGTTCTTTCTACTTACTATCCCATTCTGTGTCTTTACTAACCATATAATGCTGTTAGATGAAGGAAGTCATTGGGGAATGATGCTGGCAGTTAGAGGATATGGCTTACTAGTCACAGCACTGCTACTAACCAACTGGATATCCCTAAGTGAGCCACAAAAACTTTTTTCTTCATCCAATAAAAGAGAAAGTCATCGTTATTGGCCTTTAAAGTGCTTTCAAGCTTTACCATTCTAAGGCAACCCCTTCTTCAGAATTCTTGTAGTACCTTCTACCTTTGCTCCATGTTTTTATGGGCTTCCCTACTAGATTGTAAGTTACTTGACATCAGGAGTTATGACATCATTTATCTTGTTATTCTCCACTAGTCTTAGTGAAGTGCCTTGTACATAAGAAGTTCCCAGGAATTCTTGTTTCTTGAATGAAATCCATTTTCATATTTTACCACAACTTGGATAGTTCACTTTTATTAGATTAATTTTTGGTAAGAAGGACTTTTTAAAAATTTATTTAAGTGAGTCATTTTACCCTTCTCTGTCAGCATCCTTTCAAAGTCAATGGAGCTATTTCCCCATTATAATTAATCTCAAATGGTGGCTTAGACCATTGAAACAACTCACTCCCAAATAAAAATAATAATAGCAATAATTATAATGATTTTGGTAGCAGTGATAGTGATTATGATAGTGATATCTTACATTTCCTAATATCATCTTACTTAGCATAATACTTTATGTACATTATCTCATGTAATCCTAACAACAACCCTAGATAGCTAATATGAATAGTATTGTCCCCATTCTGCAGAGGGACAGCAACTTGTGGTCCAAAAAGCACTAAACCTAGAGAACATCAACATACATAGATAGATAAGTAGATAAATAGACAGACTGACACTATGCCCATAAAGCAACTTTTTAACCTCTCCAAATTTCAGTTTCTTCTTCTCTAAAATGGGGTTGATAAATACCTGGAATATGACTTTGGGGTTCAAAGAAAATAATGTAGGCAAAGTGTTCCACATGTTTTAAATCATTATAAGGAGAAACTGAGGCTTAGAAATAAAATACTTGAAGATATATAAAGAATTTTCCTTCTAACAGCCTTATGATGTAGGTAGCAAAGCAATATAGAGATTTGATTATTGTTAGCAATTATCAAGAATTTGAGTGTGCACTGGAGTTGGAAAGCCTTGGATCAAATATGATTCTATGCCCAGAGATTTCTTTCTTATATCACATTGCCTCTCACCTTGCACAAAGGGTAGCCTCCAATGTGGAAAACAGAACTATAGCAATATAAGTGTTTTTTTTTAAAATAGTGGCCAAGAGAAAAAAATAATGAAAACTAGAGAGAAATGGAGATTAATAGATCCAAGTCAGCTTGAACTTCCTAAGTAATCATGGCTATTTTACTATATGGAAGGAAACTACCCAGCACATTAAATAATTGTCAGATTATTTAAATAAATAAATACTTCCCTTCCTTATGTAACTCTAATGAACAGATACTTAGAAGTCAGCCCTCTCTTCTTGTTCACACAATTTTCATGACCCGTTAGACCATAGTACACTAATACTGTCCGTAGGTTTTTCTTGGCAAAGATGCCAGAGTGGTTTGCCATTTCCTTCTCCAGTGGATTAAAGCAAAAGGGTCACACATCTAGTAGGTGCCTGAGGTCTTATTTGAAATCAGGAATTTCTGCTACCAGGCCCAGAACTCTCTCTATCGAGTCACCTAGCTGCCTCCCAGGCAAAGCAAGGTTAGCACAACTAGTAAGTGCTAAGGCCAGATTTGAACTGGAGCCCAGCACTCTATCTATTTAACCATTTAACTGCCTTAGCCCCATATTAGTTATTCCACAAATGTAAAATATGAGACTTCAAATGGAAGCATAGAGGATAGACTTGCCCACTGGTTCTCAATTTGTGAATTTCCCCATGGAGGGAGTAAGGAAGTGAAAACATTCTCATAAGGATTTTATGTATCTACAAATAAATGTACTTTCTTTAAACTGGATGAATAATGTATTTCAAACATAAAAACATTATTTTTTTTCAAATATATACAAATACTATTGTGATCAATACAATAAAAATTCCTCTAAAAGTGTTACTGAGCACTTTTTGCCTTTATTTTTTCAACCAATAGATTCTAGTAGTACAGCTACTATCATGTGGAAATTCTTGAAATTATTTTATTTTAAAAAGAGATCTTAATACTAGAAAAAATTTAGGAACCCTCTGGAACAGCCAATGTGTATTGAAAAATAACAATTGCTAAGGTAGGATGTCGAGTTCATCTTTTTTTTCTGAATATAGCTTTTGGAAATGAGTAAATCAGTTTTGTTCTATTTTTACTGACCTTAGGGTCATCCTTGGGGAAATCAGTTTTTTCATGGTATCTAAATTTTTGTCTTGGTCAGATTTGCAATTTCAATTCCCTCTACCAAAACACATTGACAACTATTGTTGAATTTATAACTTAGAATTGACTGATTGGGAAACAGAGTGGAAGTGCCTTGCCCAAAGTTCAACAGCCAATGTGTATTAGAAGGGGATTTATACTTAGCTCTTTCTGAAACTGAGATTAGCTCTCCACCCATTATGTCATACTCTTCATTGTATCTAAAGATGAATCATAAGCCTAAATGTGCAATCATGTAAAATATTTCCACAGTAGTCATTTGTACAAAAAACTCAAATAAAAGAAAAAGGAGGAAAGAAAAAATGAAAAATAGCATGCTTTAGTCTGTATTAATAGAGTAGTAATAGAGGCAGATAGGATGCTTCATCATTAGTCCTTTGGGATTGTCTTGGATCATTATAAGCTGAGAATGGCTAAGCCATTCTTAATTCTTTATCATACAATATTGTTATTACTGTGTACAGAGTCCTTCTGCTTATGTTTTGCACTTTGCATCAATTCATGTAAGTCTTTCTAGGTTTTCCTATAATCATTCTGCTTGCCATTTCTTATAGTTCAATTATATTCCATCACAATTCATAGCTTGTCTAGCTATTTCTCAATTGATGGTCATCCCTTCAATTTCCAATTCTTGGTCATCACAAAAAGAACTGCTCAAAATATTTTTTACATGTAGGTCCTTTTCCCTTTTTAAAATGTCTTTTGGGTGTAGGCCTTGCCATAATATTGCTGAATCAAAGGGTATATACAGTTTTATAGCCTTTGGGGATGGTTCTTAAGTGTTCTCCGTAATGGTTGGAGCAATTCACAAATCCACCAACAATGCATTAGTCACAGTTTTCTCACATACCTTCCAACATTTATCATTTTATTTTCCTGTCACCTTAGCCAATTTGATAGGTATGAGATAGTACCTCAGAGTTGTTTTAATTTGTATTTCTCTAATCAGTAGTGATTTAGAGCATTTTCTTCACAACTATGTATAACTTTGATTTGTCTGAAGAGTGCTTTTCTGGCAATTTATCATTTGGGGAATGTGAATTAGAGTCCAATAACTTTTTCTACCATTTAATGTTTACTTGATTCTTTTCTACCTCTCATCCCCAACATTTTACATACTGAAGATTTTCTCAGTGGATACTTCTAGAATTCAGTGGTTCTCAAACTTTTGTTTTCAGTATCTTTATCCTGTTAAAAATTATTGAGGATCTCTCCAAAGCATTGTTTATCTGGGTTATATTTATAGACATTTACCATATTGGAAATAAAAACTATTTTTGAATTTGTAGACCCTCTAAAAGGGTTTCTGAGATCCCCAGGATTCTCTAGACCATACTTTGAGAAGCACTGTTCTAGATTATATTCTGAAAAACTGCTCAAGGGAACTGAAAGTTCCATTCAGTCATTGAACATTTATTAAATGTCTCCTGTGTACTAGGCACTATGCTAGCTATTAAGGATAAAATACAAATATGAGATAATTCCTAAAGGAATTTATATAGATAAACTATGAATGATGAATGAGAAAACACTTGGATATTAAAGAATATGGTCAAGAGGAGCAGGCCCTAGGATTAGAATTAGGACATCTGAATTCCAGCCTTTATCCTCAATGTTTTTCTCCCTCAGTTTTCCTGTTTTTAAAACAGGGATAAACTTCATTAACTATAACTCTGAATGTACTTTGAAAATAAATATTTTGTATTCTTCTAAGATCTTGCTACAAAACACCAGAATAAGCATGTATTATTTTTTTCCTCAAATAAAAATATTCTTTGTCTAGCAAAAGTTAATTTCAAGGCACTGCAATTTTTAAGGAATTTTTGTTATAAAATTGTATTTATCACTGTTCAAACCAAACAATCTCTCAACAGTTACAGATTAATAAAATTTCCTTATGTAACTTCAAAACTAAAAGAATAGAAATAAATTGGTTGAATAAATGCCCTGGAAAACAGCTCTCCAAGAGTAGTACAAATGTGATAGTGAAAAGAATGAGGGTTTGAGATAGAAGATCTGTTCTGAATCCAGGCTCTGCTATTTATTACTTTTTGACATTGGGATCTCTTAGGGCCTTCAGTTTCTTCATCTATAGAATGGGAGATAGGGGGGTTGATTAGCGTCTTTTAAAGATACCTTTCCACTTATAAATCAGTGATTCTAAGTATTGAATAGGAGAAAATATATAGGCCATGGTCAAAGTGGTCTTTTTTGTTTTAAGCTGTCTGGCTAGTGTGAAGGGGGGAAATGATTAAGGTATTCTTACCCTCCTGCTAATTGGATTGGATCCATTTCTCAATAATTTTTTTGATGTTAAGGAAAATTTCTTCCTTATACCTTCACTTTTATTTTCAAAGTGAGAAAAATGAAGTAATAGGATACAAAGCCTGTCAGATGCTTTCGCTTGGGAACCACTGGGCCAGTATGACTTAATTTTTTTAATCATTTAATTTTTATTTTATGGAATAAAACAAGCATTTCCATTAAAAAAAAAAAGATGTTTATATGCAAAACTGGAAATCTATTAGGTTTAACTGACCATTCCTTTTAAATACATCATAGTTATGTAAATTTCTTTTTTTCTTCCCTCCTCATTTCTTGTTCTAGAGATAGCCACCATTAGATGAAGCTGTGTACGTGTGTATGTAAATAAAATCATTCTATACCCATTTCTATTTATTAGTTCTTTCTCTAGAGGCAGATAAAGTCTTCTTCATATGTACTTTGTAGTTAAATTTGGGTACTTAAAATAATCAAAATAACTTATTCTCTCACAGTTGTTTTTAAAACAACATTGTTGTTCCTGTATACAATGTTCTCTTGGTTCTGCTTATTTCTTTCTTCATTATTTCATGCATGTTTTTCTATTCATGTTTTTCTAAGATCCTTGAGGTCATCATTTCTTATAGCAATGTCTTCTTGAAAGATGATCCCTCTCTTTTGACTGGAGTCTCTCAGACCAGCTTGTGAATGTATATCATTAGCTCTCTTCTGTGCACAGCACTTCTGCCACATAAATCAAGCCTGGGTAAGACCAGGATGAGTCTATCATGTGCAGTTGAAGTCATCATGGACCCCAGAGAGAGCAATCCGCTTTTTTACTGCCATCTTTCAAATACTGAAGATCCAGAAACTATGAATGATGAAGCCAGATTAGCTAAACTTAACCTCTTCCCTGGAGAAAAGAGGGAGTCAAGAGTAGTAGTGGAATGAGCTCATAGCTATAACTTGTGGACCAATCTTGGGATATAGCATATTGCCTGAAGCTCATGGGAGACCGTGTCCTAACCGATTCAATCCCCACCCCCTTAGCATCTGCCCCTAACAGAGCAGTAACCCAACTCAATCCAGGGAGGAATGTAGAAATTCCATGTAAGAAGCATTAATAGAGCATTTGCTATGTTCCAGGCACTGTTGTGGATTCTCAGGACACAGACAAAAAGAAAACTTCTTCCTAAATTCATAAGGGTTACATTATATTGGGGGAGATAACATAAAAAGAAGTATATAAAAAGGTGATCTTTCCCTGCATCTTGCAAGGAACCAGGCCTCCAGGTCATTGCTCAAAGAGATGTGTTCACCAAAATGACTTCATCCTTTGGGCTTCAATCCTTAACTCAGCCCCCTGGTACCCTTGGCTCTGAAAAGTGAGCTATTATTTTATCTGATTTCCATCAAACTTCTCATCTATTTCTATACCTGAGTAAGAAACCTTAATCCCCAAAGCACTCTTTTATGTCTTTTCTTCTTCCATTTGAATACAAATTCCTTAAAGATAGAAACTGTCATATTGGTTTATATTTGTATCCCTAGCACTTAGCATAGTACCTGGTACAAGTAAGATCTTATGAGCTGTTAAAAATCTCTCTGTCTTTCTGTTTCTTTCTCTCTGTCTCTCCCCTACACTTTTTTCATCTTGTCTTTCTCTTTCCTTTCCTTCTCTTCCTTTCTTCCTTTTTCTCTTCCTCTCCCTCTTTTGATCCTTTTTATTCCTTTCTCATTTCCTCTGTCTTATTCCATCCTTTTCTTTCTCTTTTCTCTTCTCTTTCTCCTCCTTCTTTTCTCCCTCTATGTTTCTTTCACACATATATGTATATGTGTTTATGTATGTAGATATATTCCAAAATAATTTAGTTAGAAAGAGAATCCTAGCCAGTTAGGTGCATCAGGAAAGGCTTTCCATGGGAGGGAGAATGCAGCTATGCTTTGAAGATCAGTCAAATTTTCTACAAGGTGGAAAAGAGGAAAGAAGTATGGAGTTGGAGTGGGAAGTAGACAATGCAAAAGACACAGAGATGGGAGATGGATTTGGGAGTTTAGGGAATAGCAAGGTCCGTTTGAAGACAAAAGTAGGCTGGAGTCACCTTTGTGGCTCCATTGGAATATCTTTTCCAACTCTTCTTCCCAATGAAATTGCAGAAAAGTCAATTTGATAATTAGTTCAAAACTCTGGATCTGATTTTCAGCCATTCCCCATTCCCAGGCACTTCCTTTTTCTTGTGAGATGATATCTGGAGGTTCAGAGATATTAGATTATAGATTTCTGTAAATATTGTCTCTTTTCAAGATTGCTTAGGATAGTTCTAAAATGCTAGAATTTCTCTTTGAAACTGGGTGTTTGGGATCCAGTGCATGCTCATTCTTAGAACTTGAAGTATCAGAAGATCATGGCACAATACTTATTCCCTCCATATTCTCATTCCCTCCCTACTCCAGGATTTGTACACAAAAACCCAAAATGAATTCTCAGAGTTTTCTGGAGAGCTTCACCTAATAACCCCAACTCCACCCCTACCCCCAGACTGACTCATGGATCACAAACAAATTACTATCTTATATAATATTCATCACTGTCCAACATTAATACTCTGAGCACTCTAGAATCCCCACATACTTCCTACTCTTCCTCCTCCACAAATACTCAGGGGTCAGCCACTGGCCAATTCTCCAAAATTTATGTATTTGCTTTGGTTTTGACATCAAGTTATGTCAATGGCCCATGTGTGAACCCCCTAAGCTTTCCTTAGCAGTGCCTGATCAAGTCCTTATTCTCTGTGAGAAGCCTTCATCAAGTCACTTCTCTTCATCTCAATTTACTCATCTGCAAAATGTGGGGATTGGACTCATGAATGATCTCTAAGTATCTTTCTATCTACAATTTCATGATCTTGTTCAAATAGAGCACTGGATTTTGGGCCCTAGCAGTTCCTAGGATTAGTGAAAGTAAATTGTTTAGCCTAGTCCTTCTCCCAGAGCAAGACTTTAGCATCTGAGAGCAAAATGGAGAGGATTTGGGGTCTCGGGAAGCCTTTATATGGCAAATGAAAATTCTCTCCCTTACTCCATTGTCTTAGAATTCCCTTTTAACACTCTCCAGTTAAAATGGAATATCCTCACAAATAAACGTTCATTCATTATGTTTGCATCCCCAGTGTCTGGTACACAATAGGTAGCAGGTGGTATAGTATATAGATTGATAGGCCCAGAGGCAAGGAGATCTGAGTTAAAATCTAACTTCAAATACTTACTAGCTGTGTGATCCTAGGCAAGTCACCAAAGCTGTTTGTTTCAGCTTCCTCATCTGTCAAATGGGAATAATAATAGCACCCACCTCCCAAGCCCATTGTGAGCATCAAATGAGGTAATAGTTGTAAAGCACTTTGCTTCTTTTCTTCTCCTTCCTTTAATAAATACTTCTTGGTTCAATCAATCAGAAAATATTTATTGAGAATTTGTATGTGCCAAACATTAGGATAAATACGAGGTATACATATAAAGGTTAAAAACAGTTCCACTCTCAAGGATTGTCTATTATAATGGTGGACACATAGAAATAACAGGTACATACAAAATATACATTTGATTAAATGATCTTCCACCTGCCTTATTTACCCCTTCTAAAAATCTATTGTTTCCTTAGAAAGCAATATTTCTGGGAAAGCTAGGTGATTCAATAGACAGAGTACCAGCCCTGGTGTCAGGAGGACCTGAGTTTAAATGACAGAATTCAGGCACATTTAGACTATTGAGCTATGTGACCCTTGGAAGGTTACCTAACAGAAAGAAAAGAAAAAGAAAAGAAAAGAAAGAAAGAAAGAAAGAAAAAGAAAGAAAGAAAGAAAGAAAGAAAGAAAGAAAGAAAGAAAGAAAGAAAAAGAAAGAAAGAAAGAAAGAAAGAAAGAAAGAAAGAAAGAAAGAAAGAAAGAAAGAAAGAAGAAAGAAAGAAAGAAGAAAGAAAGAAAGAAAGGAGGGAGAGAGGGAGGGAGGGAGGGAGGAAGAGAGGGAGGAGGGAGGGAAAGAGGGAAGGAGGAAGGAGACAAAGAAAATAATGTTGTCAATGATAACAGCTGTCTTGCTACAATTAATTTACTGGAGCCTGGAAGGTGAGTCCAATTTTCACATAGCCTACATAAAAATGTTCACCAATCAAAGGGGAAATAGTAGTACGTTAAATAGCAGTATGAATAAAACATCTGAGCAATTCATATACTCTTTTCTGTCCTCTCAGCTTAATCTCCAGACCACATTTTTTTCCCTTCTTAAGCTTGGCTTGATTCTGACCCAACTCATGCTTTTCATCCAAATGTTACTTTCTATCTTCAGTCCCATGGAGCATTCTCTAACCCTGAGACACTGACCTTCATCTCTTTCTGACTAATAAGAATGGGTAGAATCTGAACTTTAACCAGCCAACTGTGACCTTTCCTCACTTTCCTGCAGTAGAAGTTTGGTTATTCTTCCAAAAAATCTCTGAAATATACCATGATGGTCCCCAGAGGAAAAATATATGTCTTATCCTCAAAATTCACCCAGACCTCTGTCTCTAAAAATCCTCTGGAGTCCCCAGTTACAAAGCCCAAAATGACAATTCTGATTTTACCAAAACTTAGCTCTGGAGAAGGTGATGATGATGATATTATGGCATTATGGTATATCAGAAAGAAACATAAAAATGGAATTAGGAGCACTGGGTTCATATCTTGATTTTAATATTTCCTAGCTGTGTGATCTAAGGTAGATTACTTAACCACTCTTAACTTTATTGAAATAACTTAAATCAGTGGAAATATCACATTCAAGACACAGTTATCACAACTATAAAATGAGGATAATAATAACCACTGAAAAGAAAAAGTGGCTTTTAAAGACTTTAAACGCTATACAAAATGTGTCATATAGCTGTAAATTATTCTGACCACATCCATCATATGGGGCAGCAAGATAGAATGCTACTTTTAGAGTCAGGAAAACCTGAGTTTAAATCTTGACTCCAATATTTACTAACTGTATGACCGTAAGGAATTCACTTGATTTCTCTTAGCCTCATTTCCTTATATATAAAATGGGTATAATAGTAATACTTACCTCACAAGATTGTTGTGAGAAATAAATGAGGTAATATGTGTCAAGTGTTTTAGTAGCCTTAAAGAGCTATATAAAGATTAGCTATGATGATGATGATGATGTTTGGAATTCCCACTAATCCTTAGGATTTAAGTTTATAGTCAGGAAGAAGGTATAACCATCATTTATTCAACAGGCAATTATTAAGTAATTAGACACATTCCCTACTCTCAAGGATCTGATAGTCTTATAGGGAAAATAATAATATTCAAAAATTTCTATAATATAAAACAGAAGAAATATAAGAAAGTTATAGATTCCAATGTGATGCCAAAGGACAGAAGAGATTTTTGAGGGCTAAGAGATTTTACCCAGGCAGGAGGAAGTCTAGCCTACCATAATTCCCACCTTCATTTCTGTAATTTTTATATCAACTTCTCCATTTATTTATTCATTCATTTATTTATTAGAATAGAACTTATAGTAAAAGGACAGAGAATAAGAGAAAAATTGCACGGATTCTCAATTCTCCTTTACCTGAAGTGGAGAAGAGTGTAAAGGACAGAGAAGCTTCTCAAAATTAGTGTATTGTAATAGAGGGATCACTGGATCAATAGTTTAGGGAACTAGTGTCTGGTTTTCTCCTTTGAGGAACAAAATAAGTAGTAGATATGAACATACTTTAATAAATATAAACTTTACTGATCTTAATTTTCATGATTATTTCTGGCACTATTAAAATTGCTCCTAAGTCTAATCAATAAAAAGTATTCCATTTATTATTAATTCTAATGCTGATCTTTAGAAAATTCATATATCCTTTATGAGGCTTTGGGATTTAAAAAGAATATTTGGGCAGCATGCATTGCTTTGAGGCTAGTCAATAATCCATAAAGTGAAATGCTTTGTGTTTTAAACATGGTTTAGCTACAATTTCACAGAGTAACTAAATCTTCTAGCTTTCTTGTTTCTCAGTTTCCCCTACCTATACAAAGGGAAAGAAAAGAATTAACCTATTTGTAACATGGCTATGTTTTAAAAAATCAACTCCTAGTCAGAATTTCACAAATAATATTTGAAAAAGATAAAATGCTAAATAAATATTTAATAATATTCAAAATTTGTGACTTGACAAATGTGACATATTGTAATTTCCCTGTTTTAAAAAAAAAACCCACTGATCATTTTTCACAACTTATTTATTACTGGCAGGCTTCTTTCCCTTTAAAAAGAAAAAGTGGAGGAGAAGGACTTTTTTGTGGAATTTTTTTCCTAGTGAATGAATGTTTTCTTCATCACTCCTAAAATCCATTTCCACATAGAGAATATAATTTAGGACCATGCTTTCTGATTTCTTTCATTATCTAAATCATCTCCGATAGACTTTTAAAAGCAGTTTGTTAATTTAAATGTGTATATGTCGACGCTAATTGAAATTCCTAAATAGTCACTTTCTGAACTGTCAAAATTTTAAAGCTGTTGATGGGTGCAACACTGAGGTTGCCATGGCAACCACTTCCATTGCCTAGGAGACGCTGGTCTGCTGATATCACTGCTGAACTGGCTCAACTCTCAAAAAACTTGGCGGCTCCTAAAAATGTGCAACCATGTCCTGAAAGTTTAACGGAGCTTTTATTTTTATTTCTGGCATAAGCCATACCCTGACAGAAAGCCCTCTGCTCTGGGCTGTCAGAACATGGGAAGGAAAAGAAGGTCCATTTTGAGATCCTCCATTATACAGGGGATGGAGAGATATTTGACAAGAATGCTAATACTCCCAGATCTGATTTTGCTGGTGACCTTTTATCTGAACAGCTCCCAAATAACATGACCATCAGTCACATCAACGGGTCTGGAGTCTGAGGTCCATGACAGAGATTTGATTCAACAATGAGATAATGAGATGCTTCTAAATACATGTCACCATCAGAACCCAGACAGTCTCAAAATTCCTCAGATGGCAGTTCTGGGGGGAGGACTGGATCAGTAAGGGGGAGGTGGAAGCTGGTCACATCATGATTAGTTCACCTTCAGCGTCTGCTAGAATATTATGTCCTATTACTAAAGTGCCTCCTGTGAAACTCTTCATGGGAAAGTTATCTTAAAAACAAATTATTATCATGATGACTAGCTTTATTAGTGCCTGGTCAGAAATTACCCAGGGAGAGAAAATTACTCATTTTGTCTTCTTTCCCATAAACCGACAACACACAAATGTTTTCTTAATTACATCTGGAAAATCATTTCAATGGGATGGTCCATTTAAAATTAGTCCCATTTAACTTTATTTTGCATTGAATGAAAAGATTTTGAGATGAGCCCCATGAGTTCTCTGCATGCAAACCTAGGGATAGCTGTAGCTTTGGCCACATCATGGAAACAGAGAGCATTTCAGAAAACGATGTTCATTTGAACTGCTAGATACAGACATTCCTTGAAAATTGATTTTTTTTAATAAATAAAAAATTAAATCTATCCTATTTAAATAGACTTGTACACCTGAAATTTGGTATATCCTAACTATCAGAGTAAGATGTCCAAAAAACTTTAACTCTAAATGTCAAATGAAGTACTACTTAAATTACAGCCAGGTTTATACAAACTTATTTATTTTTTTTCCCAGTTAGTCAATTAACATTTATTAAGCAACCACTCTATGTCTAAGTTACGAGAACACAAAAAAAGGAAAGGACAAAAAAAAAAAAAAAGGATGACAGTACCTCTTTCAAGAATAATTTAATGGGGCAGAGAACTACAAACAACTACGTACAAACTACATCCAGGATAAATTGGAAATAACATAAACTATATCTACAGCATTCCCTTAATCTAATGGCTTAGTAACTGTCAAAAAAGAAAGCAATATAGGATTAACTTAGCATGCTGTGTCTTTGATGGAGACAAGCTAGCCTTTTGTGATTACTAAATTCTTTCCTAGATGTTTGCTAATCATCTCTTTAATACTATGTTGTAGAATACTGCCAGGATTTCAAAGCAAGATCACTGACCAATAGTTTATACTCCATTCTCTACGTTGTTTTTGAATACCAGAACATTTATCCTTTTCTAATCTTGCAGGAATTCCACTATTCTCCTCCACCCTCCTGAGATTATAGACTGTGATCCAGGAGTCACCTGTACAATTTCTTTTAGTATATGAAGAAAGAGTTCAGGCTACTGGGCTTGAAACACAAAAACCAGATAAGTGTTTTCTTAACATATTTTTTTTTTACTTATCTTGAGTATTAATTGCCTGTTAGCCATATTTATTCTGTCTTTCTCCATTCTAATTTTGTTTTCTTGGGGAATCATTATTAAATGACCATTATGCAGGGTTTGGATAATGGGATCCTAACTGTTCCACAGTTGTTGAGTTATGATGTTGAAGTCCTGATTTCACTTATAAGGAATATCTAAGAAGAAACACTTTAAATTTTTAAAGCAAATCTACCAGGCTTACCCATCCAGAAGGACACATTATTCCCTTTGACATTTATTCTTATAGGGCTATCAATGCTCTAAGAATTTCTAGCATTTCTCTTTTGAAATTGTCTACCATAAAATTCATTTTATCAGCTAACAGACAAAAATCTTTAACTTCTGAGTATGGATGCAAATTCTTTTGAAATGTGACAAATAAAATTTGTGATCTGGCTTACTAATAGTATTTTAGGTCAGTAGCAAGATGTAATTCTAAAGTGATGAGTGATATACTGTACCCCTTGCCTGCTGGTCCTACTGGGTGTTCCAAAGAGCTTCCAAAATGCTGTGAGCCTCCCAAAGCAACCGCCATTCTTCCAGACGACACTCATTTTGTGTACTGTAGTTCTAGTCTCTGGTAACAGCCTCATTCTTTACAGTCACATCTTGTGTTATGCTCAACAAAGGAACTGAACCAGGAAACCTCTAGGAAAGTGTATAGAAAGCAGAGACAAGAAGTGTAGGAGGTGTCTGGGAGAAAACAACACCAAAACTAAATATGACAAATATAGTATTATGCTTGTCTTCATGGATCATAGTTCCTCTTCAAATAGAATATGAACTTTTCGTGGGCAGGAAAAGTATTTTTGCCTTTCTTGTGTCCTCACTCCTGGCACATAGAAATAATAATAACAACAATATATAATAATAATAACTAACAATTACATTACATTTACTATGTGCCCAGCTGCATATGATTATTATCTCCTTTGATCCTAAAACAACCTTGCAAAGTAAATGCTATTATTATCCTCATTTTACAGATGAGGGAAATTGAGGCAGATAGTTATTAAATAACTTGTCCAGAGTCCTACAACCAGTAAGTATCCAAAGCTAAAATTGCTCTTAAATCTTCCAGATCCAGCACTCTATCCACTAAGCCATATTCTGGCTCTCTATCTACTTACCACATAGTAAGTGTTTAATAAATGCTTGTTGACTGGTTTCCTCATACACTGGAAATAAATTGGAACCACATGGTAACCATATTCTTTATATTATAGAATGGAATTACTATAAAGTAGGCTTCTTTTAAACTGTATCTAAGTAATTTCATTACTGAAATATCAAAAGGACTCATAAGAAGTAGGACTTTGGAAGCATATTAAGAAATTGGTGAGTGGCCATATAGCACGGACTCTCAGTTACTAGAATAAGCTTGAAATGCATAGCTAAAAACTTCTATGTCATTCAGCTAAATCATTTTTCAGCAGATTTTGTGCTCCACCCCCCCCCCGCCCCAAGTCAAGTGAGAGAAATAATGAACACAGATTCCAAACCATAAGGATATAAATTTGGTTCTATGTGAATTTCAGCTTTGCTGTGTAAATGTCTGGAATTTTTTAAGACTTGAGTTTTTCCACTTGGTCCCAGGCAGAAATTTGACAATTTCTTCTCATGAATCATCTTTATATGGCAAGATTCCACACCCGACAGAAAAATTATGTGAGGTCATACTCTTAGAGGGCTTGCTGGCCCACACTCAAAGAAAATATTCTACTCCATGTGGTCTTTGAGTCATTTTTTAAACTTTGTATTCTCTCAGACTCCAAATCTAGTTCAGGTTGGGAAGGAGGTAGGAAAAAAAAAAGAGGACTCAATGAGGGGGTGATGGTCTAAAGACATAAAAGAAACCAATTAATCAATCAATCAATCAACAAGCATATGTTCCAGGCACTATGCTAGTACCTGAGAACAAAAGAAACAAAATACTCATCAAGGAACTTATAAGAGGAAATAAGATGTTTGTAAATAAGCAAATATACAATATATTCAGACTAATTTAATTTAAAGGGGAGTGGGTTTGTGAGGCATTAGCAGCTGTTGGAGTCAATAGGTGAAATCTGAGTAACAAATGCTAGTAGACAATCTGGGGAAGAAAAAATAAGAGGAGCTTTTATTAAAAACCTACTAGTTGCTTGAGCTACTAGGTAGCAGAGTAGATAAAGTGTCAGGTTTAGAGTCAAGAAGATGAGAGTTCAAATAAAGCCTCAGACATTACTAAATGTGTGACATTAGGGGTTCACCTCAGTTCCTCATCTATAAAATGAACTGGAAAAGGAAATGGTATCTTTACCAAGTATCTACTCTAGTATCTTTACCAAAAAAAACTGCAAAGATAGTCACAAAGAGTTGGACATGACTGAAAAGGCTAAAAAACAAAAACTTGAATCTTATCTAAATTAGGTAATTTAAAAAAATAAACAGAAAGGAGTTTTTTTTGTGTGTGTGTTTTCTAATTATTTATTTATTTATTTTGGCAAGACAGTTGGGGTTAAGTGACTTGCCCAGGGTCACACAGCTAGGAAATGTTAAGTGTCTGAAGCTGGATTTGAACTCAGTTCCTCCTGACTCCTGAGCTGGTGATCAATCCACTATTTGTTTTGTTTTTTGTTGTTGTTGTTGTTTTATGGAAACAACTGTTTTAGATGCATTGAGTTTGAGATGTCTCCGTGGCTCGATGGATAGTTTCAGACCTGAAGTCAGAAAGATCATCTTAACAATTCACTCAAAGGAGACATTGCTGAGGGAAAGGTAAAATGAGCATTTACTTCCAAAAGCCTCTGTGATTTAAGAGCAATGCAGCATGTGGTGTTTTCCCTGAAGGCTTTGGTTACATTTTCCACCCTGGCCCACTAGTTGGATGAAAGATTTGGGAAAGAAATGCTGAAAGTGAAATCTTCCACCCTAGTTCATATTCTTATCACTTGGACTATTATAATAACCTCATAATTGTTTTCCCAATTCCAAGTTCTCCTTTCTACTATACATCTTCTCCCTGGCTAGTGGTATGATAAGTGATAAAGTACAGATTTGATGATTTCAGTACGCTGTTTAAGAATCTTTAATGGCTCTTTAATATCTCTAGAATAAAATACAAATCCTTACCTTGGTATTTAAAGTACTTCATAAACTGCTCCATACTTATATTTCCCAATTTATTTTACATACTCTCCTCCCTGCAGTTTGTACTCTAATCACAATGTTATTTACAAACTTGTTTCATCTCCCATCTACATGACTTTATATTGACTGTCCCCAGGGCTTAAAATTCACTTTTCTCTCACTTCTTAGATTCCTTAATAATCTTGAAGGATTGATTTAGTGGCTATCTCTAGGGAAAATTTTTCCTGAAACCCTTACTTGTTAGTGCTCCTACTTTAAAATATTTGTATTTACTTTTCTACTTACAAACTGTGTCTACACCAGGTAGAATTTGAGCTCTTTGAGGGCAGTTCTAATATTTGCTTTGTTTCTGTCCTTTTAACTCCAGGATCTTGCACATAGTAGATGATCATTTGTAAGAACAGGAAGGAGCCCAGTACAGTGTTGGAGTCAGTCTAAGATACTTGCTAGCTATATGGTTCTAAGCTAATTATTTAGTGTCTGTTTCTTCATCTGTAAAATGGGGATAATAATAGTACCCATCTTCCAGGATTGTCATGATAGTAAAATACCACCATATTTGCAAGACACTTTACAATCCTTACAATGTTATATAAATGCGAACTAGCCTTCCCAATTAGACTGTGAGCTTCTTCAGAGAAGATGTTATCTTTTTCCTTTCTTTGTATCCCTGGTACTCAGCCCTGTTCCTGGCAAATAATAGGTACTTAATAAATGTTTATTGATTTGACTTGATTTGACTTGATTTGACTTGTTGAATTGAACATGAATAATTCCAGGAGATACAAAGGAAGTAGATAACAGCAGAGAGCAGAGAAAGATTACTGGGCTTGATCATCAATAATACCTTAAAAATGTAGCAAGGAATTGCTTACTCTCTTTGGGTCAAAAGTATATGTTGATAAGAGCAACAGTCAGGAACTATTGGCTCTGCCTCTCCTTTTTGGAGGCTTTAAGGACAATTTATATAGCCCTGCCCAGTTGCCTTGGAGGAAGACAAAAGAAATTAAGAAAAATGGAAAGAGAACAGAATTTTTCTCTGAACTCCAAAATATTTAGGAAAGTGTGTTAATGTAATTATGGGGAACATGACTGAGTTCTCAGAAGAGAAAAGGTAAATGACTACAGATATATCATGAGCTGAGCAAGAACAGGAAATAGAGATATATCTGAATGGTCTAAGAAAGGGTCATTCCTACAGAAGAGATTCTTTGTGTGGGTGTTTGATCTATAGAACTCATCTATAAAACAGAAGGAGGTAAGAATGACTCATGATGGGTATGGAGGACAGTAGCAGTGGAGGAGTGGAATACCAACAAGAGTAGAGTTTCCAGATAAAGAGTATAAGATTTTAAAAGTTTTAGATACTGATTTTTTGGTATGTAACCAATTTGCTTGTAGAATCGAACATAAAATGAACTTTTAAGGGATAAAATCAACTTATACACAAAGAAAAAGAATTAAAACAATTTGTCATAGATATAAGCTTGTCCCTTTTTTGTCAGTAAGCAGTTTAATGATCAAGGAGGCAGAAGCAGAACTTTAAAAAGTGATAAAATCCATATGGGAAGAAACATAATTTTTTTTTCTATTTAAATTTGAGAGAAGACAGAGGGAATAGATAGAGGACTGAAAATATCTATTTGAGAACAAAGAAAAGTTTGAAACTTTAGGGCATTATGGTCCATCATTGCATTTGAATGTGACTATTTTTTTATTTTTTATTAATTCAATAAATATATACTAAGTGCCTATAATGTGCCAGGCACTGAGATAAGTGCGTTTCCCCCAGCTTGAGAAGTTAAACATCACAAAATGATCATTCATATTACTACCTGGAAATAATGGGATGATTAAATAAGGATTATTGGTTTTTAAAACTGGTAGCAAATTGGATTTCTTGAGTTTAAAGGCAAATGTGAGTCAACGACCACAAGGAGACTCTGTTTTTGTCATTAGAAATGACAAAAGTCAACAGGAAAGGAATTAATTAGATAAAAGGAGCAGCTAAAAAGGCAGCAGATACAAGAGAGGAAAAAATTGTTAATAAACACAGTCATCTACCAAGAAGGCTTCAGCTGCTGTAGTTAAAAATCTTTTTTGTGGGGTGGGGGAAGAAAAGCATCATTTGGAAGATGGCTGAAGGAAAGACTGGTAGCCTTATGATTGAAGGAGAGCAGAACTCTGATGCATTTTCAGCTACTGATCATTAGTGCCATCTGCAGTTTCAGAAAGACAAAACCCCCTAGAAGTGCCAGGTTGCTCTCTAGTGTCCCCTTTGATTTGAGAAGGAGAAATAAAATATAACAAACTATGTAAAGATAACATAAACCTCATGGTCCCATACACTGCTGCCACAATTATTTGTTGTCCTTGGATGGGTAACCCTGAAGATTTGTCTAAAAAAACCTTTTAAAATTATAAAAAGCATTTATTTAGTCAGCTTTGTTATCTATCCTTGAACACAGAATAGTGTTTTTTTTTAAATAAAGCCTTCATTTGTGCTCCAAATACACCTCTTTTTTCCCTGACAGCTCATCTTTTCCATCTCTTCTTGTGAAATGTTTTTCTTTTCTCTGTTAAATTGCCATAGAATGCTGCTGATAGACTGTATCCTCTAAACTTAAAACTTAATCTGTATCCTAGGAAGCTGGCTCTGCCATTCAGTGAAAGTATTCTTCTATAGCATGCTAATAAATATCTTTGCTTTACACTTAGTTTTCTAACTTTGACCCACAATCATCAGGGACCCCCTTCTTTACAGATACTTCTGCTAAGAGGTCTCATTCCTTTCAGTCAAGAAAATTCCCCAACAAATAGGAAACAATGTGTGATGGAAATGGAGAGACAAATTCCAGCTTGGGTCTGCCAGTAATATGCTATGTGATCTTGAGAAAGTCATTTCAACTTTGATTATTGGTTTCCTGATCTATTTGAAATGGAAGGAATTAGACGAGGTAACTGCTAAAGTCCTCTAATCTAACTAGTCCTCTAGTTTCAGATTCTATGCTGTGCTAGAATATAAACTCCATGAAGGCAGTAACCTTGCCATATCTAAATTCTGCATATCCTTGAGCACCTAAAATAATATTCTGTCCATAGTAGGTACTTAATATGTTTGTTGATTTGAATCAATTGAGATGACATTTGAAAGCCCTGAAAATCTAAAGCATTATGCAAAATATATGTTGTTTTTGTGAAGGAACTTGGGTAGTGTTGTGTGGAAATGACCTCTGAATTACTTAAACCAGGACGAACTAGAATAAATACTGAGAATTCAGAACCTCAAGGGCCAAAACTGATAGAAAATTGACAAAGTCAGAATTGTCCCCAAGAATTTATCTGTCTTGTGAATGTGCCCTTGCATTTCTATAAAACCCTGGAAGTAAAAACATCCTGATTGTTCTTACTCTCTTCTGAAAATTAGAGAAAATGTGATTTTGTTTTAAACAACAAAAAAAAGTTTGATTATTTAGGTTCATTGGTTTCACACGGAGTCTCACATTTTCCCCAAAGGACCACAAAAAAAGAACATTTATTAAACGATGAGTTATTCAAAAATCAGCACAGGCCCCAGTTGCCTCTCAAAAGCTCTGATTTACTGCATAAGCCTCCCTTGAGAAAGGCCTCTTTTAAATGTTCATTTCCATTTTAAGAGATTCTGAGCTTTGATCTGTTGGGAGCATTCCTTTTCTTTTCCTGACTGATACATGTAGACTATTGGAAACAGAATATAAGCTCTGCACTGGTCCTGAGTTTTGAAATGGTCTCCTCAGGCACGCACACAGGCCTTTGCTGCATCTGCCTTTGCTCTTGGGAGAACTTCTGGTCTCATACCTGAGCTAAACATGTGCTATTTCTTTGGGATACAAGAATGAATGGTCATAACCTATGTCAGGTGAAACAGGGAACATTTGTTCTTCACATCTCTTCCCATTAAAGAGCCTTCCCAGGGGACCAGGACATACAAGTGTTTTTAATAGTAGGCAACATGGTCAGAAATCCATATGTGTGCAGGCTGCATTATTGTTTTTATCTTTTGCGTTGACAATCACTAATTGATCCAAGCCTGCTAGCATAATACCTGGTAGCAGTCTATTGTACAAACAGAGGACTGGGCTAGTGGTTATTCTGTATTAGCCTATTAGTTCATATGTTATGCTAATTAATACTAATAAAAGCAAGTCTATAGTTCCTTATGGTTTCACATGCTTCACAAATATGATCTTACTTGATCCTCACAACAATCCTGGGAGGTAAGTACCATTGTTATCCCGGTTTTACAGATAAGGAAATTAAGGCAGACAGTGATTACGTGGGTGGACTTGCCCAGTGTCACACACCTATTAAGTGTCTGAGGCTAGATTTGAACTGGGTCTTCTAGACTGCAGGCTTGGCACTTTATCCACAAAATCACATAGTTCCATAATTCTTTTTCCTTAAAAATTCTTAAGCAAGGCATAGATGTTCTATCAGGCTTTAGGAGAGAAGAAAAAAGTAAGAAAAATTTTCTTATCCCCAGTCCTGAACTTTGAGTGCCTTTAATGTAGCCAGGGCTTCTCCTAGTACTAAATCTCTGACCTTTATACAGCCCCTAGTGAGATAAACTAAAAGGAATAATATTTGGGTATTTTTATCCAGCCTGTACTTAGCTTTAGATTGTGTTGTGACTCATCCATCTATCCCTAGATTCCCTAAAATCTATGCTGGTGGGATAGAAAGAGTCTCTGAGGGTGGAGAAAATCTTCCAAACTCTATTCCCTTCCATTTTCCCAACTGTAAGGTCAATGCCAGATCTGTTAAGAAAAACTCATTTTTCCTATTCTTTCCTCAATTCATGCAGAAACTTTGTTTTCAAACACCCTATCTGCCATGACCACACACACACACACACACACACACACACACACACACACACGATAAAACCAAACAAAAAACAAAACAAAGCAAACAAAAATCTAACTCTTCAGTTCCTTGAACTCTGTGCCTTCTCACCTTTTCTTCCCCTTCTCTTCCCTTCTTCTCCCCTTCCCTTTCTCTGTTTCTTTCTTTCTCTCTGTGCTTCTCTATATGTCACTGTTTCCTTTCCCCTGCTCTCTCTTCTCTTCTCTCTTCTTCTTTTCCCACCCTCTTTCCTATTTTTCCTCCTTTCTCATCATTCCCACTTTCTCACTCTCCCACTTGCCCCCTCCTCTCTGAACTGCAGAAACTACATGAGTATCATTGCATCCCTGTGAAGACTGACATAAGCTTTGAATCCAACCTGCCCAGAGACTCCCTTACATTTATTTAGAACTGAGTTACATTTTGAAGTCTCTCCCTTCCTTTCTTGCTCCTGCTGGCACTCTGAAAGTTTAACATTGGATTTGGGGGGGCGTTTTTCCTGTAATAATCTATAACTTGAACTATGCGGTCCTGAGTAGAAATCAAACTGCTAAAGAATGGAGGCAGAATGAGCATTTGATAGTCAATCCTTGTCTGTTATTGGTTACCACCACTTTCTTTCACAGGTAAATGACATGTAGACTTTTTTTTTAAGCAACCATTTTCTTGTAGCACATTTTTTTGTTTGTCAGATTACATGTTCAATCAATTGTGACAAGCCACTAGGCATGCTAGTCAGCAATGTAATCCAGTGTCAACTTAGGGTTTTCCAAGCAGAAAAGAAACTGATGACAAAATGGTGTATTGAAGTTTATTCCCCACTGTTGGGAGATGGAAAGGGGGAACCCATAGAGTTGCTTCAAAGTGATTTTCTATCCTGGGGAGGGAAAGAACTGTGTTCCCCAAGAGAAAAGTGAGTAATTTTATTTTATTTTATTTTTTGTAGCTGCAGGCAGTCTGTGGATAAGTGGGTATTACGATCCTGGTACATCTCTAATTAATAAGATCAATTGCCACTGTATTTTCTTTTACAAACTAATTTAGATATGTCAGGGCTGCAATTATTTTGAGAATGATCTGGCTTTACGCTTATTCATCTTTCCTCTTCCTCAAGGAGAAAATAAAACTGTCAGCTTAAATGCCCTTTGAAGTCTGTTTTAAGGCCTTGATTGAAAATTAAAAACAAAGCTCTCTGCCCTGTTGCTATTACTGAGGTCAGGGTTCTTACCCTCATGTTGTTGTTTTTTTATTTCTATTTTTTAAAGGGACAACAACATGTAGTTTTCCTAATACAGCCTAGCAGCACTATGAGTTTGAGAACACATTAAGTCTCTTGATGTTATTTTAGAACTTGGATATTTTAGAATTTAGATATTTATTTTAGAAGTGTGTGATTTAAGAGAGGTAGTACCCTGGAGTAATAGAGATCTGGCCTTGGAAGCTGGAAAACCTGGATTTGAGTCTCTCCTCCAATTCTTTTTAACTTTAGGAAAATCTCTTAATTCTCAGTATTCTAGGCCCATGATGTCAAACTCAAGTAAAAATAAGGACACTAAAGCATATATAAAGATGTCTGTCAGCCACATATTAACTTTGAAAACCAAATATTAATATTATCTATATTGTATTTTTTTTATTTTGTTAAGTATTTCCCAATCGCATGATAATCTGATTCAGCACCTGGAAGTATGCTTTTGCAGGCTCAATCTTGCCCACTGGTGGCTTGATTGGCACCTCTCTTCTAGTCAACAACCTAAGATGATAGGTTAAAAAGGTGAGGACCTGACCTGGCAGAGAAAGTTTCCTCACTTGGAAGTTCCCTATAATAATTAAACACAGTTGTAGTTCCATTCCCTGATCTCCTAAATGCTCAGTAACTATTGCTTTTATAGGCCTGTTTCTACCCACCCACTCCCACCACAGCATCTTGAGAAGGATTTCTTCCTAAAGTGGTATATTATATCATATCACATCATATAATATTGTATTATATTTATTATATTATACCATATCATATTATATTGTATTGTATTTATTATGTTATATTGTAATATAATGACTTCAGGTGAATGACCCTGAATCTCCAGTTTTCACCCCAGTAGCAAAAACTGCTATAAAAGTTACACCTTACTCCACCCCTAGAACAAGTACTCTCTGATTAAGGTGAAAATACCCAGATTTCATTCATCAGGCCAGGTAGAAAGCCTTTCCCATGGTAGAAACAGAACATTAGAGAAGCCACTAAGAGATGCTACCAAAGAGACGGGTACCAACCTGAGATGAGGAGGAAGTTCCAGAGGCGCCCCTCCCAGTTTTTTTGTTTTTGTTTTTGTTTTGGTCTGGGAAGGAGAACTAAAGCTCTTTAAGAATGAAATGTAAGCCCATCCACAGAGGAAGGATCATGTTTGCCATGAGGAGAACAAATCAAAGAAAGCTCAGAGAGCCTTTTCTCCCAGGCCCTTCTGGGCCAGAGAACCTGTCTTCTCCTCTTGCTAGCTGTCCGATTTGCCTTAAAATTTTAACGTTATCCCTCTGTTGACAAACGGATGCTTTTCTGGAAAATGAGGCATTTCCAGAAGCTGACAGACACTGACTAGGATGCAGTGAAGTGCTCAGCAGAGTTCAATTCATTAGTTGAAAGGGAGAGGCCTAGAGGTTTTACGCTAGCATTACATTCAAGGTGATGATAAATGCAGTCTGGCTGGGGTGGTAATAAGGGGATTTCGAGCCAGGTCCTGTCTAGACCATGGTTTGTTATGGAGTGAAAGTCACAAAGGGGGACTATAGTAAGCTACTCCATAGAAGGGCTGTCCTTGGGGAACTTCATACACATTTAAAGTCCAAACCTCGCTTCCGGCCCCTAACAGGGACTGCTGTAAATAACATTAGAGCTGTCTTTCAGTGAGCTCTGGGAAGCTTACAGACTGAACACAGTTTTTGTTGTTCAGAGCCATGCATTAAGCTCAGTAACTGTCAAGTCTAATTATTCTCATTAAGGCCTGAAAGTTTTAGGGATTAATTAAGCAGAGAGCAAAAGCTTATGCAAAACAGAAATATTTTCCCCCTCAAGGATTATCCAGCCATTTGATTGGGATTTTCCCCGAGCTTTGCCCATTATTTTATGTGATAGCAAAGTGTGGAATTTATATAATATGAATTGGAAAAAAAACCCCTCCATTTCACATGTACTATTCAGCCATGAAAATAAGTATTGGCCCATGAGTCCATTACCCAGAAGGCTCCCTAATGAGAACCAGGCAGTGGGCCTAATGAGGCAGCCAATAAGCTCTGTCCCTCTTATTTTTGGGGTTATCATAGGAATCTGTATTTGTAAAGAAATTAAGGGTGAGGGTGGTATCTGGACTCATATTCACAGGACCATACAATGTCAGAACCAGAAATAATGATATCTATCATTTAGAATGTTATATCCAATATATTATCTCATTTGATCTCTATAAGGTAGATTCTATCATTTTACAAATTTTACAATTTTACATTTTTACATTATTTTACAAATAAGGAAACTGAGAATAAGGGAGGCAAAGCCCTTCATTTTAAAGAATAGGGAACTGTATACAGTTCAGTGAATTCAAGTGACTGGTCTAAGGTCACAAAGATTATAAACAATAGAACTAACATCTGAACTCAGAACTCTTGGCTCAGGAAATAAAATGAAGATGGCATAGTTGCCTATAAAGAGAAGCTTTTAAAAGAGGTAAATATAGCAAGGCCCATTTTGTGATCCAAAAAAAGAATTTAGGATAATATCATCTTATTGCTCACAACTGTTTGTAAAGGCTGTATTCGATCTCCATTTAATTGTCCCTAAGAGTCTCAGTTTTATCTCTCCTCCCCCCCCCCAAAAAAAAGAGAGAAAAAAAAAAGAAAAGAAAAAGAAGAAAATTGTATCATTCACAGCTAAAGGAAATTGATCTGGGAAGATCCCTGATCAACTTGAGCAATTTTTTGGGTCTATCCCTATATTCTGAGGTTTTCTGGGGTATCTCTGAACTGGAGTACAATAATTAAAAAGAGAGTGAGCTGAAAGGCAGGTCTGCCTCTATGATTAAATCTAACCTATGCAAGCTAGAGCTTAGAGTACTATGCCATAGGTTATAGGAGTCAAGCAGGAGGCTATGAAAGATATCAATACTGAAGTAATGTGACATTTTTTAAAAATCTGCTTTCTGGAAGCTTATTTGATGTATTCCTATTCACGTCCAAATTAATGTAATCCTGAGGTTAAATACACAGAATCAGGAAATGTAAAATTACTAGCATTCATACTTAGCATTAATTTAGCCACATTGCATGTATTTGTGATTCTTGCATAGTGTAATTGCTTCTAAAAAGAAAGAAATAAATTGAAAAAGTTAAATCTTCCCTTCAGGATAGCAAAATGTATTTATTAAACATCTTTTGGCTCTGTGCTAGGATTTTTACAAGTCAGGTTAAATAGAAGGGACCTTTAGAAGTTTATGTTTTAATACATAAAACACTAATGTGAGAAGACACATGATATGCCCTTTTATAAGGGCATGGAAACAAACAGCTTTATTGACAGTGACCACGACGCCTCTATATTATCTGAACATTGCTGCCGATAGTGATGATGTGAATAGTGGAAAATATATTCAGACTAGGTTGTTAGCAAAGAACAGATCACTTTGATCTTAGGTGGGGTTTATATTAATGGTGAGATTTTTAAGGGCTCTTGAGACCAGGGAAATTAGTGAATTACAGTAGATACAATGAATACAGCATTGCAAGCATTAGGTTTAAGTGTAAGAAAAGTGGGAATGAAATGATCTGTCAAAGGTAGCAATGAATAGGTTTGAAGCTTGGACAGATGTTTTTATATGAAAAGAGAACACTGAGGATTTTTTTGGGTTTTTTTGTTTTGATACCTAATGAAGGTCAAAGACTTTGGCCCTATTTGCCATACCTAATCTTTTATTTTTGTACTGTTTCATTTTCATGCTAATCAGTGAAAACCTTAGGGATAGGAGAGAAAAGGGACTTGTCAAACCCAACCCCCACACAGTTCCTATGAAATTTTGTGGGGCATTTGTTTTAGGGGCTTGTGGAAGAGAGGAGACAGAATTTCTAATTTGGGTTTAAGGGATAGAGCCTCATAATCAGAAATTTATAAGTTAAAAGGAGTTTTTTAACTTCAGGTAAGATGATTTATCTGGGTTCAAAAACCTTTAATTCACATCAGAAGACATATGGTCAAAAGAATAGATTTAATCTTTGTCTGGGACATTTTGTTGGCCTTTGTTGTCTGCTTGATTGGATATAGTGGCTCATATACCTCAGTTATGTACTAAAGTACAGTTGTAGGCATTCCCTGACAGGAAGAAGCTTTCTAGCCACTATATTCCCAATAAATAGTAGCAGTCAGTAGTAAATGATCCAAAAATCCAAATAGCTGAAGCCAAGATGGAGATATCCTCAAAGATGTAACATGTAGGAGAGAACAGCAGAGAGCACTCAAATAACATCACCAGAAGACATTGTTAGCCTTAAAGCACCACAGGTATTTCCTTGGTCACATATGCCCCTATGTATATGATCTCCATTTGTGTTTGCTTTTCACTTATGTGGGTCCTTCTTCTCTGGCAATAAGATGACCTAATATAGAAAAGTGTCCCTTATGTGTGCAAAGGGGCTTCTTTGAGGTTCATGAGTTATGATTTGGAGTTGGTCTTGATGCAAAATTTCAAGCCTACAATAGCTTTTCCATGAGCCTAACATGAAACCTTTGGTTTTCCTTTGTTTTATGGTAGTTGACGCTAAGAATCAGAAAAATTGAAGAACTGCCATTTTAATTTGGCAGCATTGAATATGTGAGGGTAAAATTTGATAGTGTCTTTTCAGTAAAGATAAGTCTTAAAAAATATATCTGATTTTTATAGTGTTTCCTAATTTTGCTTATGTTTAAGCACTGGTTTACATGTTGGTTGGAACCAAAAGATCCTAGAAAATGATTGTTGAACAATGATTAGTTTACTAAGGAAAATGATGAAATCTGATTGTTCCCAAATGGGTATATTATCATCCATCTGGCAAGTATCAGATGTAGTCCTTCACAGAATTTAGGGATGGATTAGTTATCTTTTTAAAATTCAAAATGATTTTGAGCAGTTGGGAAAGTGGACATAGGGTATGCAAATGGTATTCATCAAGACTCCCTGCTGAAAAATTAGCTGAAGTTAGAAATAAGGCACAACTAGGGTCCAAGTCTAAGCAGGAAATCTTAGCATATTCATTCATTAGGGTCACATTTACACTTCTAGTCCAGCTGTAATCATTTGTTTGTTTGAACTCAGGTCCCAGTTCTTTGTTAGAGACCCTAATGCATAGAACAAAAGATAATGTGTTGGAATTTCACAAAGTGTGAATTTCATACTTTTCCACTTCCAAACAGCTGTGGATTCTACCACTTAATTTATAATGGCAGTCTGAATTATTATAATCATCAAATAGCATTTATTAAGCAATCAAGCAGCTTGGTACTACACTCTAACATTGCATCACTACAGTACTTATATTTCTCTTATGTGTCTACAATAAGTGTACAGACTAATAGAGCTATGCACATAGTCTGAAAAAGTCTACAATTCCACAGAAATATGTTCTTATCCATATTTCTTTTTCTGTTCTTTTTCACATTTAAACCCTCTCTTAGGTGTGCCCACCTTCTCCCCATGCTGCAATTTCACTGTGCCCTCAGCGAACCTGCAGCCAGCCAGCCAATCTTTTTCCTCCACAATCAAACCACTAATTATTTGTGGAGCTCCTATTGTATTTAAGGCATGCTAGGGGCATTGAAACAGTAATACCTACCACAGTGGAAAGCAGGCTGAATTTGGAGTCAGGAAAGACCCGTGAAGGAAACAGGTCTCTATCATTTGCTAACTACATGATCCTTTAACGACTCAATCTCTGTTTCCTTATGTAAAGGTGGGGATATTTGTAGTGCCTATCTCACAGAGCTGCTGTGAAAATCAAATGAGCTAATGTACATAGTGTCGTGAAGGTGCTATATAAATGTCAACTCTTATTATAGCTATTTTGGTTATGAGAAATGTAGCATCACAAAACACCACAGAACCAGAGAATATGCTGGGAGGAATCTCAGTAGCCATTTAATCCCACCTCTACTTAAAAGGAATTTCCGTTATAATATATTCAATAAGCCATAGTCCAGGAGGGGAAACTCAGCAGCTCTCAAGACAGCCTGGCCCACTTTTAGACACTTCTACTTGTTAGAAAGTATATTTGGCTAAGAAATATAAAATTAAGATAATGGCAAGCTGGAAGTAATTAGGTAAGTGATAAAATTTGTCAGATTTGTTCCAACTGGCTTGTGTGGAGTTGCTTCTATGACCTTTTGTTTTAATTATAGAAATATTTATTTTAATTGGTCTTTTATATAAAGACTTTTCATGCCATTTATAATTTACAAACCAATAAATTTTAATAATTTTATACAAATTATGAATGATTCAAAAATATTTACAAAACCCAAACTTTAAACTACAAAATATTAACAAAATGGAGAACATTTCAAAGTAAGCAGTCATTTTAAAGTGGCCAGTTTAAAAGAAAGTTGGCCTTGTAGTACATTTACTAAATGCAATTCAAGTTTCTGTTTAACAACAAGAGCACAAATAGAATGGGAAGATTTGAATGAATGCTGCATATATGATACCACTGAGGTATATGATCTCTTCAAAAATCTGAAAAATTTATGATTTGTATGTAAGCCTTATTTAAAAGTCTGTTTTTAATGGTGAAATTTTAAAGATCTAGATTCAACAGGTACCTTTAATGGTGAAAAGCTTCCTCCTTCTGATATGAAGGTGTCTCCAGATTCCCAAAGATGATGCTCCATTCCTACCTTAATCCCTTTTAAAAAAAAAAAAGTATGCCTTTCATTTGAGCGCTATCCTAGCTAAATTCAGACAGGGTCCTCACCAACAGGTTGGCCAACAACAACTCACCAAGATCATCTACTAAGCCATGGAATGATTGCAATCTGCCTTGGTTGGCAGTGGGGGTCCCACATCAAAGAAATCCCAGAGCTTTTGAAAGAAGGAAGAAATATGCATGTGAGATGACTTCAGAAGGGAAGAACAAAATCACTTGCATAGATTCATTGTTTTCTATCATTTGAAATTTGGATAACTTGAACATGAAATCCTTGAAGTGGATTTTTTTTTTTCCTTAGAGAGAAGGGAAGGAAAAATGTAATTCAAACTCAAGGAGGAAGAAAACTATGAATATGTCTGGCAAGGAATCAATATGCTGTTTCCTTATTTTTGTTGGTTCAGAGTAATAAGAAAGAGCAATGGAGTTTATAAATAAAAAGACAAAATTAGTTTACAATCCCCTTTTTTCTTTCTAACTCCAATAACAGAGATGGTTAAACTGGAAGTGTCCTTCATAGATTCTCATAAAGCAAATTTCTGAGCAGTGAGCCATGGGTGACAGAAAGGAGCATGTAATAAAATAGTATCATGGAGATAGGGCTAAGAATTTACATATATGTGTGTGTGTGTATATATATATATGCATATATGTAAATATAGATTTTTACTCACTTGTTGATTACAATGACTCTTTAGAAGCTTGAGGCCTTAATATGATTATCAGTTTATTGAGCAATGTTTGTTTTATTTCATATTTTGTTTTATTTCTTACTTGCTTATCCTTATAGCATTTGCTCAGAAGTACTTGGTTAATGCCATCATAGGAGAGATTCATTGAGTAAAAATGATGGAAAATATTAGCTTTAAAGCTCTAAAACACATGAGAACAATCATGCACCTTGCTAATAAATTTGTTGTTAAGTCATTTTTCAGTTTTATTCAACTTCGTGATTACATTTGAGATTTTCTTAGTGAAAATACTAGAGTGGTTTGCCACTTCCTTCTAGCATCCCTTTCTTTTATTAAGTGGTAGACAACCAGCTGATCATATCATAAGAATTAGCTGGCACTAATCTAGAAAATTAACCTCTATGAGGAACTTTTTTTTTTTTATCATCATAGCAATTAACCAAGGTAGGTACTTCAGAGGTGTTTCCCATTTTATAGAGAAAGAATTTGAAATTGCAAAGAAATAATCAACTTTGTCCATTCACATATCTAGGAATTATTGGAGGTAGGATTCAAAGCCAGGTCTCTTCTGACTTTAAGTTTAGTCATTGCCCTTAGCTCTATTCCATACTGCCTCTGTAATCTAGGTCCTGAGAAGAAAAAAGTTGGGGCAAAGTCCTAATCAGGTATCTTTCCAAGACCTTTTTAGAAAGTTACTAGCAAGCAAAGGAGTATGATTTTTTTTTCAAAGGAAAATTCTATATAGTATTTTATTTTCCCAAATATATGTAAAGATGGTTTTCAACATACATTTTTGTGAAACTTTATATTCTAAATATTTCTCCCTCCCTCCTTTACTTTCCCTCTCCCCAAGACATCATGCAATATGATATAGGTTAAATATGTGCAATCCTTTTAAACATATTTCCATATTTGACATGTTATACAAGAAAAATCAGACAAAGGGAAAAAAAATAAAAAGGCGTTGATCCACATTCAGTGTCCATGGTTCTCTCTCTGGATGTGATTGGAATTTTCCATCTCAAGTCTATTGGAATTGCCTTGAATCACTGCATTGTTGAAAAGATCCAAGTCCAACATAGTTGATCATCACATCATCTTGTTGTAACTGTTTATAATGTTATCCTGGTGAAGGATATCCCACTCTTCATTTCTTATAGAACAATAATATTCCATTACCTTCATATATCACATATTCAGTCATTCCCCAACTTTTGGGCATACACTCAATTTCCAGTTCCAAGGAAAATTCTATTTATCGGTTTTAATGCTATTAGCAATAGACATTTATAAGCCACATTATTTTCTTTTCATTGTGGAAATCTAGTCACTCTTAAAGGATGGCTTACTTTGATACTTTAGTTAATTAATATTCATGAAAATTCTCATTACCCATATGCCCAGAACTGGAGAAAAATCAAAGTCTACCCAAAAAGAAAGAACCTGGGCTAAGAGTCAGGAGATTCTTATGGGGAGAGTGGAATGAGGAATCTACACTCTCTCTTCAGGAGCTAATAATAGCAAAGGATGGGAGAAATAGGAGTTCTACACACTCTCACTTACATAGCCTGAAAAGACAGGTCCTTATATTAAAGATCTAGCATGTGGTCCCAGAATTGGAAGCCAAGACACAGAAGAGTAAAGTGTGTGCTTTGTTTAATGCTATTACTCTGAATTATTTGGATGGTGCTTGTCAGAGAAAAATATGGCTGTATGTTAATCCAAATTCATTCCCCTTTCAAGTAGAATCTAAGACATTGGGAAAATACTCTAAGCTTGAGGTTTCTGTGGATCTCTGGTATAAAGAAGATATTTGCCTAGAGGAATGCTTCTTTATCAAACCTAAGATCATTTCTCATCTAAGAAGTACTCAAACTACCAGTGGCCGTTAAAAAATTATAGAAGTCCCTGAGACTGAAGAGAAAAAGGAAGAAGGTAAGACTCACTGGAAAAAGTAAAATATTCATAGATTACTTTGAGTGCCTTATTTTTTGACATTTATGGGGTGACATAAAGGCTTCCTTGTACATGCTTTGGATTGCTATCTTGAATGTATGTGTAACACTATGTATTTCCATCTGTAAAGATCTATACATAAGCTATATTCTCAATCTCCCAGAAGAAACAGTAGGTGGGAGTAAAATAAGATAAAGAAATTTGATCTGCAGGCAGCCCCTCAAGATTAAAACCAGTTTATGTAAGTAAAGAGTTTGGGCACCACTCTCAAGTTACATGCAAAAACCCTCGAAGACATATATATTTAGTTTAGAATATATGAAAATAAAATCTAAAAGGAGAGGAAATAACAGATTCAGATAATCCCTAATAGCTAGCATTTTTTGTTGAGTCATTTTTCAATTGCATCCAAGTTTTCAGTGACCCCATTTGGGATTTTCTTGGCAAAGATACTAGGGGGATTTGCCATTTCCTTCTCCAGCTCATTTTATAGATGAGCAAATTGAGGCAAACAGAATTAATTGATCTGCCCAGTGATACACATCTAGTCAGTATCTGAGCCCAGATTTGATCTGAAGAAGATGAGTCTTTTTGATACAGACCTGATGTTCTAGCCACTCTGCCATCTAGCTGCCCATAGCTAGCATTTATATTGCATTTTAAAGTTTGCAAAGTATTTTATATGTATCTCATTTGATATTCACAAGACCCCTAGAAAATACTATTTGTCATCCCCATTTTAAAGATGAGAAAACTGAGCCAAAGAGAGGCTCAGTGACTTTTCCCACACAGCATCTGACAATAGGATTTGAATTCAGATTTTTCTGACTCTAGGTTCAGTTCTCTCTGCATTTTGTTACCTATCCACTTCTAATTACAGCATCCAATTATA
This sequence comes from Antechinus flavipes, assembly GCF_016432865.1. Lineage (NCBI taxonomy): Eukaryota > Metazoa > Chordata > Mammalia > Dasyuromorphia > Dasyuridae > Antechinus > Antechinus flavipes. The sequence goes on from NC_067398.1 coordinate 549,803,547, forward strand.
GCAGTGAAAAGGGGAAAATAAATAAGATTCAGGAGCAGCAGCTCTTTGACCTATAAAGGTAGGAGAAGCTGTTGTTGTCATTGTTTGTCTTATATTATTCAAGAGAACCATGAATGACATCAGGGAGTTGATTTCCATGACATGCAAGTAAATTGGATTTGAGGGAGTGGGGACTGTGCAAGGTCACCTGTCTCACATTCCCCTCCAGAGCCACCTGGGTCCAGTAGCAAGATATAGAACAGGATAACTGGAGATGATCCTGGATGCAATGGGAGCCTTGGCCTTTTAAGCTAAATTTTCAACAGGTCTCACTTTGACAGAGACTGCACCCATTCAGTGATTAAGGCTGGGTAGCAATTGAGATTAAAAAAATCTCCCAGTCCATACCTCATTTTGGGATCCAGGATTCGGGGAAGTTTAGAATTTCTTGAAATCAAAAAGCCATGGGACCAAAGGCTGTATAACCCGAACTAATTCCAAAGAAGGATTGCTCAAGGATTAGAAATTATAATATTAATAGATAAAGGCCCAGGAGTCAGGAAGATTCCTTTTAATGAGTTCAAAATCAGCCTTAAATCATCACTGGTTCTGTGATCCTGGGCAAGTAACTTATTTCTGTTTGCCTCAGTTTCCTCATCTGTAAAACAGGATGGAGAAAAAAATGGCAAACCATTCAGTGTCTTTGCCAAAAAAACCTCAAATGGGGTTATAAAAAGTGATAGACGATTGAAACAACTGAACAACACATGCCCAGCATTGTGCTAAGTACTTTATAAATATTTCATTTAATCTCACAAACAACCCTAAAAGGTAACTGCTGTTATTATCCCATTTTTTTCAGAAGAGGAAACTGAGGCAAAAAGAAATTTGCCTGGGGTCATACAACTAGTAAATGTCTGGGCTGGATTTGTGCTTAAGTATTCCTAACTCCAGACTTAAGAGGTCTCTCCACAGCCCCACTTAGCTGCCCCTTAAAACTCAGATATTTACATATCTTTCCAACAGTAATTTTTGCATGCCCCAAAGAAGGTGACTTCATCTTTATCTGACATTTAGGTTTGTGGAGGTCCTTTAAGAATTAGGGATCTTTTATGTTCCTGATATAGTATAAATATTCACTCTTTCTCTGTGTATCTGTCTCTCTCTCTCTCTCTCTCTCTCTCTCTCTCTCTCTCTCTCTCTCTCTCTGTCTATCCCTGTGTCTCTACGTCTCTTTCTCTGCCTCTCTCTCTCTCTCTCTCTGTCTTACTCTATCTCTGTCTCTATCTTTCTCTTTCTGTGTCTCTCTCTGTCTCTTTCTCTATCTCTCTTTGTCTCTGTCCCTGTCTGTCTCTCTCTTTCTCTCTCTCTGTATATATATTCATGGACTTACTTCCTCTACTGTAAAGTCTCCTTTTAAAAAAAAAAATAGTTGACTTCAGATACGAGATTATGTTTAGCTAGGTACTTTCAATGTTCATGGTTCTAAATCCTATTAAAGAGGCAGTGGTAGCAGAGATGGAAACATAGTGAGAAACATGGAGCTGTTTGCACAAGGAGCTTCATGGGCCAGCAGATATCAGAATCTGCCCTGGCTCTAATTCAGCAGGTGTCAAAATATTGTTCTTGGCTATGGGATAACCAGTAGGAAAATATGAATTAATAGCTGACTAATCTCTAGGGAAAACTATACATAATCTCTCTAAAATCTTAAGATCACAGAAATAATGTTGATTGGACTCCCAGTTTATTTCTAAAATTCTTAATTTAATAAGGGACCCATTTGATTTCAGGCCTGGAAATTTACTTTTTTTGAATTAGACTATCATTTGTATGTTTGCATGTAAATATTCCCTTCTCTTTCCTTTATACAGACCAATTATAAATACAGATTTTGTACATTTCCAAAAGAAGTTATGAAGTACATCAGGAAAAGAGGGGCTAGGGCCCTAGGGTCAGAGGCATGCCAGGATTGTTGTTTTCTGCCGGCTGTCATGGGGCCTACATAGGCCAGAAAAGGCCTTCTCTCTCCTGAAAGCAATACTTGGCATATTTGGAGCACATGCTGACAGCAGTTGCTTTTTCAAAGGCGTTGTAAATTCCACTTCATTGTTCTATCCTATTTTCCATTCAGAGACACAGCAAGGGGCATTTGGCAGGCCATGAAATAAAGCTGCACGTGTTGTAAGTCCTTTCAGGGGGAGCCCCCATCCTCAACCTCTCTCACTGCTTTTTTCCCCCTCTGAATTGGTCTCTCTCTCCCTTTCTCTTTTTTAATCTTTCTGCCTTTTTTGTCTTTTTCTTTTCCTTCTCATTTTTTAATCCCAACTCTTCCTCCTCTTTACCTATAATGTAACCATAATTTTTGTCGCGGCTGTTCCCCAAAATTGGAAAGTGCAGTATGTAATGAGCACAATACAGAGACAGCATTAACACTGATCCTGTTGGTATTGAGGCAGATGGAACTGTTAAGGAAATACTATTAGATTTCATAGATGCCATCACGCCATTCTCTGCAAGATGAAAGATGAAGAAGGTGACCACATCTCATTGTCTTCCGCCCATCAGAGCCCTTCAGAACAGTCTGTTCACTCTAATTCAGCCTACATATACAAAGTGCCTACTGGGTCCAGAGTGCCATGGCAGACTTTGAATGAGAGACAAAGTTTAAGTTAAGTCATGGTCTCTGACTAATAAAATAATCAGCTCCGCATTGCTGGGGTCATGAAGTGATGGTAGGCCACAATGGGGAAACTGTTTTGTCCCTACCTTCCACCCAGCACACATACAATATAACAAATATTGGCGAAGTGGAAGAGTCTAGCACTGCATAGTATAATCATCATCTTTGCAAAAATATCTGTCTGGGAGCCACAAACAATCTTGCTGCAAGCAAAAGTTATGAAAAGACTCAATTCACTATATTTCAATGAATAGGGTTTTACCAAAATTTGAAAGTCTGATAACAAGCCAATTCATTTTTTTTTTACCTCTAGGGTATAGAAACAAAGTTGTATAAAGAGTATTATTTTACTATAATCTATATAATATGATAGGGTTTTGGGTAGCATGTAGTGCAAGTAGATTCAGTGTCATATTTAGAAACAGAAAGAATTTATGAGTTCAAATCTGCCCTCAGACACTTACTGGCTGTGTGGCTCTGGGCTAGTCATTTAACCCTGTTTGCCTGTTTCCTCACATGTAAAATGAGCTGGAGAAGAAAATGGCAAATTGTGCCAGATCTTTGACAAGAAAACCTCAAATGGAGTCACAAAGAATTAGACACAACTACAAAAATGACTGAATGACAACAAACTCTTAAATTTAAGAGCAATCCAAAAGCCAGCATGAAGACAGTGTATTTAGCAGTAGAAAAAGTTCTGGGCTTAGTGTCAGAGGACCATGGTTCTGTCATTTATTAACTGGATAATCTTGGGCATATCATTTAACTTCTCTATGCCCAAGCTTCCTCATTTGCAAACTAGGCGGCCTCCAAGACCTAAAGATAAAAAGATCTGAGTTTAAATTGGATTTTGGGCCCTCATTAGCTGTAAGACCCTGGACAACTTATCTAACCTCTCTTTACCTTCACTTTCCTCTACTATAAAACAGAAATAAACAGAACCTACTTTGGAGGGCTGTTGTGAGGATCAAATGAGATAAAATTTGCAAAATGCTTCCCATGGTGTCTAGCACATAATATAAATGCCTTTTCCCATCTAAGATCCCTTCTACCTTTACATATATGATACTCCAAGAAATTCTTTCCACTGATTGACTTTGATTTATTTTTTTAATATATTATGTATCATGGTGCAAAATATTGGGCTTCTAAGAATTCTACTTAAGTTCATATTAGCTATTTTGGCTATTTCCCCTTGTTGACCCATACTGAACCCGTGGTCAGTTTAAAACCTCTAAGTCTTTCATATGTACTGCTAAGCAACATTTCCTTTATCCTGTGCAGTTTAATTTTTGAACCATAGCTTAAGAGAATTTTTTAAGAGTTTATACATCATTCCTGCCTGTCAAGGGTTTTTTGAATCCTTATTTTATCCTACATACATGCTAGCTATCCCTCTTTGATCATTTGTAAATTGGATAAGCAAGGTCTTCTATTTATTCATTATATTAGCCCATTATTATATAGCATTATAAAACACTATCCTCATTAAAATCCTTAATGTTAGTAGTGAAAATATTATTGTTATCCCCTTTATGTTCTTCAGTACTTCTTAAGGTTTCATGTAGAGACTCTCTTTACTGATAATCAATATTTTTTAAAAGTTGAATTTAGGTTTTTTAACTTAGAAAATTCATGGAGAAGTTTTTGGAATTATTTTATTTTAAAATAACATTTTCCCCCAATTATATAGTAAAAACAGTTTTCTAGCATTTTTAAAGTTTTGCTTTCTAATTTCTATCCCTCCCTTCCCTCTCCCTTCACTGAAATTGTAAGCATTCCAATATAGGTTATATATGTGCAATCATGTAAAACTTTCTGTATTAGTCATTTTGTACAAGAAGATAGAAAGAAAGAAAGAAACAGAGAGAGAAGAGAGAAAGAAAGAAAGAAAAGAGAGAGAAAGAAACAAAGAAAAATGAAAAAGAGGAAAGGAGGGAAGGAAGGAAGGAGAGAGGGAAGAAGGACAAGAAAGAGGAAAGGAGGGAGAAAAAATAAAGAAAGAAGAAAAGTGAAAAAATTGCATACTTCAGTCTGTATTCAGACAATGTCAGTTCTTTCTCTGGATAGCATGCTTCATCACAAGTACTTTAGGATTATCTTGGTACATTGTATTACTGAGAATAGTTAAGTCATTCCCAGTAGATCATCATCCAATATTGCTATTGCAGTGTACAACGTTTTCCTGGTTCTGCTCACTTCACCTTGCATCACTTCATATAAGTCTTTCCAGATTTTTTTGAAATCAACCTGCTTGTAATTTCTTATAACCCAACATCCTACCACAATTATATATCATATCTTGTTCAGTCATTCTTCAATTGATGGACAGCTTTTGATTTTTAATTTTTAGTCACCAAAAAAAGAGTTTCTATAAATATTGCTGTACAAATAGATCCTTTTCCTTTTTTAATCTCTTTGGATACAGATTTAACAGTAGTATTAGCTGGATCAAAAGGCATGTAATTTTATAGCCCCTTGGGCATAGTTTCAAATTACTTTCCAGAATGTTTGGATCAGTTCACAACTCTACCAAGAGTGCATTAGTATTCCAGTTTTCCCAATCTCCAATATTTATCATTTTCCTTTTTGTCATATTAACCAATGTGATAAGTGTGAGGTGATACCTCTGATCAGCTAATATTTATTAGATGCCTCTTATATGTCAGGCACTGCTAAACACTATGGATACAAAGAAAGGCAAAAATCAGATTCTCAAGGAGTTCACAGTCTAATGAGGAAGACAAAACACAAATAACAAACAAGTTACTTTAAGGATAAATTGGGCTATTTCAGAAGAAACACACTCAGATTAAGGAAGATTGGAAAAGGTTCCTTACAGAAGATGGGATGTTAGACAAGGCTTGAAGGAAGAAACTAGGAGGGGGAAATGAGAAGGGAAAGCATTCCAGGCGTGAGGGACAGTCCATGAACGTGTTTAGAATTGGGAGATGGAGAAATGTATACAAGGAATAGGTAAGAGGCTAGTCATAGTAGATTGCAGAATACATAAAAGGGAGGAAGGTCTAAGAATACCAGAAATGTAGGAAGATGTTATGTCTTGCTTTCTAGAGACCCCAAGTTGGGGTGACAAAATGTACCCGTTGCTTTCTAGAGTCCCCAACTATACTTCAGAAAGTTCAATTTGACAGCTAAGTGGAGGTTCATTTGGAGTGAGGAAAAACTTGAGATAGAGAAACCAACCAATTGGCTATCATTACAAAGAACACAATATTTTGACCCTTCCTAAGTTTTTTTCCTATAGTTATTGCTGCTTTTTGATGGACCAGACTTGTGATTACATGGATATAAAGAACTTCCAGATTTGCCAAGAGTACAGCAAGATTAAGTGAGTTGTCCATAGTGTATGTGTCCAATACGTAGGAGACTCAGATTTAGATGTGTAGACTTCTCAGGTAGTCCTGACACCAAAGCTAGCAGTTCCTTTTAAATCTGGAGCATGGTGTCTCTCATTGAAGCCCTGTATACTAAACAGAACAGAACCAAGTACAGAGTAATACAGTATGTGACTAGGAATATTCTCAACTTTATTTTGGATACAATTGTTCCATCACTTATAAATTTAATTGTCAAAAAAGAAAATGAAGTTACTTTGATATGACTTTTAAAAAATTAACTCATTATCACTCCTAGTGATAGTTATTTTTTTATGTGTTCATAAACCATATACTTAATCATTTATTCTAGAATTTTCAGGTCATTTCCATGTCCTCATTTGGATTTTCAAAAATCAATTTTCTCCCTTCTTGAAAACTGGGACAGGTTTTTCCTCTTTCTGTATTTTGATTTTTTTCCTATCCTCCAAGATTCCAAAGAGATTATTTGTAATCTCACCTGTAAATTCTTTGAGTATTCTGAGATGTAATATTTTTTGGCTTGGAGCATATGTATGAAAAGTATTAAAAGAACAAGGTGCTTCTTATCACATTATTTACTTTGGGCTACATTTCTTTTACCAATGACTCCAAAGAAGAGAAATGAGAAGACTTTTACCCCCAATGTTTTGCAGAAGTGGAAGATCTAGGAGTATGTTACATAGCATAAAAATATAGATATAAATGTGTATATATATATATATATATATTCTGCCTTATTTGATACAATGATAATTTTTTTCTCTTCCCCCCCCTAAAAAAATTGCTATATGAGATGACTCTTTGGGAGAGAGGAAAGAGAAATACTAAGAAAAAATATGCTTTGTAAAAGCCAATGATGTGAGTGAAGATTTATTTTAAAAAACAATGTTCAACAAGATTATACAATGATCAATTCTGATGGACACGAGTATGGATCACAACATAGTATTTTCACTTTTTTATTGTTTGCTTACATTTTGTTTTCTTTCAACTTTTTTCTTTTTATCTGATTTTCTTGTGTAGCATGATAATTGTGGAAATATATATAGAAGAATTGCACATATTTAACATATATTGGATTATTTGCCATCTAGAGGAAGGGTGGGAGGAAGGGAGAGGGAAAAAATTAGGAATACAAGGATTTGCAAAGATGAATGTTGAAAATTATGCATATGTTTTGGAAATAAAAGTTTGTTTATTTTTTACAAAGAGGCAAAAAACTCCAATGTTTTATATAATTTTTTCTAATTTTAAGTCATTTCCCTAAAATAGAAGCAAAATAGAAGAGCCTTATGCCTCTCATTTCCATGTTCTCATTACTACTTATTGACACTAAAATCCTACTCCATTGCTTAATTGTGGTACGGTGATGACCCTGAGTAACAGAAGATGATGCCAACAGAGAACACTCTCTATCATGGTGTACCAAGATATAAATGATTTAAGACTACACCTGACATCAGTTTATGTGTCTCTTATTTGAGGATCAGCCTTGTTAAATACAAGGAAGTTATAGTCACTAAAATTGGTCACCAGGAGATAAAATTTTGAACCATATTAGCGAAGTCATTTACAAAACCATTAAAGAGTTGTGATCTGAGTTGGTAGAGAAAATATCCACTCTGTGAAACTAAAAAAAAAAAAAAAAAAAAAAGAAAAAAAGTCCTTGAAGTACTCAATGAATCACTACCAATGAACTGAAGAAGGAAATGGCAAGCCACTCCAATATCTTTGCCAAGAAAACCCCAAAGAGTCAAAAGACACAAGTGAAGTGACTCAACAACAACAAAAACTATTTTTATAAAAAAATTAAATTAAGACAGAAAGTAAACATTGCAGGAAAGGACAAAACTTCTAAATCTCATTTAATTCTCAAACAACTTAACAATTGGAAATGGGAGTGAGAGAGTGTGAATAGCCTACATGAGATTCAAATTCTCCTTGAAATGGGAGAAAGGAAGAGAAGAGTGTGACCATCTTTTCCAACTAGGTCAGCTTATTGAGCCACATAGATTCAATCCAGCCCGTAAGACACCACCAAATCTCCATCATATCTCCCCAACTAACCATCACTTTGCTCATGCTGGCACAGCCTTTAACAAACCCAATGGCTCCTCCCAAGATCTTTCCTAACTACATTTTATGTTCTCTTTCTTGGCTACTATTTCAACTCTAAGCTGGAATAGTCATTTTCTCTACTAGTTCCTATAATTACTACTAATAAGAATAACAACTCAATTTTATATAGGGCTTTAAAGTTTTCAAAGCATTTGAAGCTAGCCAAGTAGCTCTCAAGGCCTTTCCAATTTAAGTCCAATAGTAGCAGAATATATGCTTCCTCAACTTTCTGAAAGAGGACTTGGAAAGTGTTGTAATTTAAAAAGAACAGAAAGAATTTACTTTAAAATGAAAAGTGTTACTAGTTTCTTAACTATGTCACTCTGCTACTCCTATTCCTCTGGTGGTTTCCCAACATTCCCTTCCAGAACAAATATGAACCCTGGCCACTGCCTCCAAAACTTTTCATTACTTGACCCCTCCCTTTCTCTCTGTTCTTATCTTTAAGTAAACCTCAATCTGGACCTTCACCTTTCAAACTCCCCATCCTTACCTGGATATCATCCTCTTCCAACTGTCTGCCCACATTGTCCCCTAGTCATGAAACAATCCTTCTGCCCCTAATTGAAACTCAAAATTCATCCCTTCATGAAAGTTTTTCCTAACTAATGTCATCTATTCTCTTTCATCTTAATCAGTTTCTTCCTATAAATATATTCTTAAACCAGTAGTGTCATAGTTAAAAGTGTGTTGAACTTGGAATCTAGAAGATCTGAGTTCAAATCTTGCCTAGACACTTAATATGTGGGTGACCCCTACGCAGATTAACTTCCATCAGACTATAAAGCTCTTATTACCTATCAGATAGGTAAGCTTTAGTTTCCTCATCATAAAATAATGCTAATAAGTATATAGTGAAGAAAACTATCAGGCCTAACCTTTATAATTGCCAGACCCTGCCTTGAGGACAACTTCATGACTTTGTTGTGGAAGTGAAAGCATGTGTGAAACATCAAAACTTAGAATATTACATAACTATCTGCTGTTACTACTACATGCATTGATAATATGTGTGTCCCTTTTGTCTCCCTTATTGCCCTGTTGTTGTTTTGTTTTGTTTCGTTTTTCTCTCTCTGAAGGTAAAAAACTAACACATATACCTCAGGTGATTCCCTGGGCTTCTAGTACCTCAGGTACACAGCAGCTTTTCAGTTTCAATGCAATTCAACATATGTTTGTTTTGAACTATCCACCTAAAAAGTTCCATGGGGTCTTAGATTTAAAGTGAGAAAAGGCCTTAGAGTCTGTTTAGTCCAATCTTCTCATTTTACAGATTGGAAAGGTAAAAGAGTAAAATGATTAGTATGGATTTGCTAAGGTCACACAGGTAATAGATGGCAGAGTGAATAATTTATTCTAGGTACTTGGACTTCTCAGCCAAGAACCCACACCACTGCATCATACTGTTCCTAGAAGAGAACAAAGTTTGACCTGAGATCAGAAGGACAAGAGCGCCTTATTCATTTTATAGGAAACCACCTAGAAAGTCATAAAAATGGGTAGAGTGCCTCAAAGTCTGAGAGCCTCTTTGGGGTTGATTTCTCTGGAAAGTATATAGTGAAGGAAACTATAGGCCTAACCCTTATAATTGCCAGACCCTGCCTCGAAGACAAAGGTGTACATGGTTTGATACTAGTCTTACAAACAAAAAAAAATCAGACATAAAGAATTGTAATCACAGTTATTAGTAGGTAAAGTGCGAGGTAGGTATAGAATCCCAAGCCTTGTCATTAATGAGAATGTCTCAAAGTTCCCTAGCACTCAGTTCTTGGAAGCACAATTCAGGGGTCCTCAAACTTTTAAAATAGGGGGCCAGTTCACTGTCCCTCAGACTGTTGGAGGACCGGATTATAGTAAAAACAAAAACTTTGCTTTATGGGCCTTTAAATAAAGAAACTTCATAGCCCTGGGTGAGGGGGATAAATGTCCTCATCTGCTGCATCTGGCCCGCAGGCTGTAATTTGAAAACCCCTGATAGAGCATTATCACCTCTCCATACTCAACCAAGAAACCAAGAAAGTGTTCCATTTATCTGCCTGTCTGTCTATTTGTCATTCATTCATTTGTTGATTTTTAGAATCTCCAAAGCTTCTTTGTATGAATTCAATCAAGAGGAGATCTCTTTTGGTCCATCTTGAAGTATGTGATGAGAGAGAGAGAGAGAGAGAGAGAGAGAGAGAGAGAGAGAGAGAGAGAGAGAGAGAGAGAGAGAGAGAGATTGAGATTTCAGGGCCTTTGTAAATAGAATAGAGAATTCAGTCAAATGAATCCAATCCATGATCACAGAGGATAATATGAAGTGATGAAGTTGTAGATAATGCCCTGTCACCATCCAAGAGTTGGATATTTGGGCTATTTGGGCTCATTCTTTGTTGCCATCAGTCAAAGATAATAATGGTGGAAATGACCACTGTCTTAGCCTTCCTCCAATTCTTATTTCTCTTGTAATGGAAGCTACATGTCATCATTGACTCCTCAATATTGTTCATCCCTTATATCCAACTTTTTGCCGATGCCTGTAAATTATCTCCTATATCTAAATTTTTGCAATAGACTGCTAGTTGGTCTGCCTAGCATAAGTATTTCCTCATCCTAGTCCTTCCTCCATTTAACTATCAATACTTAGCACAGTTCCTAGTACCTGGTAGTATTTTCAAAAATGCTTATTGACTAATCCTACCTCATATAATCTAACACAGAAGGGCTGGTTCAAGTGTATAATTAGATATGACTCTAATGTGGGAGAATCTTGTGACAAAAGTTGAATTATCAGTCAAGTATTGTTCCATATTATTCAGTGGTACATAAAGAATGAGATTATAAATAAATTAGAAGAGCATAGGATAGTTTACCTCTCAGACCTGTGGAAGAGGGAGGAATTTATGACCAAAGAAGAACTAGAGATCACTATTGATCACAAAATAGAAAATTTTGATTATATTAAATTAAAAAGGTTTTATACAAACAAAGCTAATGCAGACAAGATTAGAAGGGAAACAATAAACTGGGAAAACATTTTTACAGTCAAAGGTTCTGATAAAGGCCTCATTTCCAAAATATATAGAGAATTGACTCAAATTTATAAGAAATCAATTGATTTCCACTTGATACATTATCCAATTGATAAATAGTCAAAGGATATGAACAGACAATTCTCAGACAAAGAAATAGAAACTATTTCTAGTCATATGAAAAGGTGCTCCGAGTCATAATTTGTTGGAATCTTTACAAGCTGTTAAGTCATTAGAGTTGAGATGTTTGGGGCCAGAATCTGAAACAAGGTACTAAGTAGAACTAATTGATACAATGCTTGTGTTTACACCTGACCCCAGTCAATGTTCCAAAGTAAAACTCCTTACTCAGAGAGGGCTTCTGGCTGAACTCACTTGACACTCCCCTCTCAGTCTAAATTCAGCTGAACTCCGTAGCTTCTTCACTCTGAAAAACTTTCTTGATTGGCCCATTGAAGCTCTATTTATGCTCCTTCGAGAGAGAGGGATTGTGGGATGCAAGAGAGAGGGATTATGAGCTTCTTCTCAGAGTGCTCTCTGGCTCTAAGAGCTTCAAGGGAGGTGTGAATTCACAAAGTTACACAGTTAACTTTGTGAATCTCCCATACTTGTGAATTCCAATGAGTAAAGGACATGAACATTGTATCAATTAGTTCTACTTAGTACCATGTTTCAGGTTCTGGCCCCAAACATCTCAACTCTAATGACTTAACAGTTTGTAAAAATTCCAACAATAATTGATCAAAGAAATGCAAATTAAAACAAATCTGAAATACCAGTATACACCTCTCAGATTAGCTAAAATGACAGGAAAAGATAATGACAAATGTTGGAGGGGATGTGGGAAAACTGGGACACTAATGCATTGTTAGTGGAGTTGTGAAGGAATCCATCCGTTCTGGAGAGCAATCTGGAACTATGCTCAAAAAGTTATTGAACTGTGCATACTCTTTGATCCAGCAGTTTTTCTATGGGCTTGTATCCCAAAGAGATCTTAAAGGAGGGAAAAGGATCCATATTGCCAAATTGTTTGTAGCAGCCCTGTTTGTAGTGGCTAGAAACTGGAAAATGAAAGGATGCCCATCAATTAGAGAATGGCTGAATGAATTGTGGTATGTAAATGTTATGGAATATTATTGTTCTGTAAGAAATGACCAGCAGGATGAATACAGAGAGGACTGGCGAGACTTACATGAACTGATGCTAAGTGAAAGGAGCAGAATCAGGAGATCATTATATACTTCAACAATAATACTATATGATGATGAATTCTGATAGATGTGGCTCTCTTCAACAATGAGATGATTCAAACCAGTTCCAATTATCCAGTAAAGAAGAGAATCAGCTACATCCAGAGAAAGAACTATGGGAAATGAGTGTGGACTACAACATAGCATTTCCACTCTTTCTGTTATTGTTTGTTTGCATTTTTGTTTTCCTTCTCAGGTTTTTTTCTTTTTTTCTTGATCTGATTTTTCTTATGCAGCAATATAACTGTATAAATATGAATACATATATGGGATTTAACATATACTTTAACATATTTAACGTGTATTGGACTACCTGCCATCTAGGGGAGGGGGTGGGGAGAAAGAGGGGAAAAGTTGGAAAAGAAGGTTTTGCAAGCGTCAATATTGAAAAATTACCCATGGATAATATTTTGTAAATAAAAAGCTATAAGAATAAAATTTTTTAAAAACTTTTAAAAAGCATATTATTTAGTGGTATACTTTTCAGATTCTCCCTATCATCACTTTGCTTTGGTCATTTGGACATTATATTAGAAAGAGAATTTTTAATCCAAGCTCCATGAATTTGTTTTTTAACAAAATATTTTAATTCTGTATTTCAACATAATTGATTTTCTTTGTGATCCTAATTTTATGCATTTAAAATATTCTGAAAAATACTGCACAGGTTTCACTAGATGGCCCAAAGGATTCATGACACAGTAAAACTTGTTTTTTGTCCTTCATTTTCAAAAAGGATCATTGCACCCAATTCTCACCTGTGGCTACAAGAAGCTGTAGCATGTGCAACAACCATATCTGGGTAATAACCATCTTGGCAGACAAGCTAATCCAAACTGAGGATAACCAGCAATTGGTAAATTATGGCCTGTCTACCCCAAGTATGTGAAGACCTCTTCTAGCAGAACAGATAGATGAGAATGATTTGCTTCATACATCATGAAGATGGCTGAAACAGGCACCAGGAAGTGCTTAGAGTTTGGTAAGACAATAAAAGTTAAGAAGCTCTGAATTAGAGTTTCTCCTTGAGATAGTTATTCTCATTAGGAATGCTCTGCTTACACCCTCTAGTCCTCAGTTCAGCAATAACCTTTATCCTTTTCTCCCAAGCATCAGCTCCTTTTAATCCAATAAAAATATAATCTTTTTCTGGTTGTTAATGTTAATCATAATGAAGTTTAGGTTATAGGTAAACATATTTCTTTTGACTTCTGGTAAAAAACAGCTTCCTCTGTACCTACCTGTCTCATTATCTCAGTTGATAGTCCTCTTGCTCTGACTCTGGGAATTGGACTTCTTTTTCCTTTGTAATTTTAAGTTTAAGTCAAGCCTAGGTTCTCAATATGTCCATTCTGCATTAGCTTATTTCCCCTTTTTTAATTTTTGTGCAAACACCTTGAAAAAAAATAAAATTAATCTGCCTAATTGAAAATCTTTTCTCTTCAAATTTCTTACAGAATTTTGCCTGGAATTCTTCTTTGCCTTTTTTATGTCACATTTTTTCTGGAGGAAGCCAGGTGGTACAATAGATAGCATTTGATATAACACTAAACCCCAAATCAGGAAGATAGGAGTTCAAATTCCTCTTCACACTTACTAGTTGTGTAACCCTAAGCAAATTACTTATTCTCTATCTCAGTTTCTTCAACTATAAAATGGAGTTGATAATATTAGCACCTACTTCTGAGGATTGTGAAGTTAAAATGAGTTAATATTTATTTCAGCACTTTATAAACCTTAAAGTGCTATATAAATATTAGCTATTATTACTACTACTACTATTATTACATTGTCTTACCTCTTCTATTAGACTATAAGTTCCTTTATGTGGTTTTTCATTTTTGTATCCCTAGCTCCTTTCATAGTTGCTTGCATATAATAGGCACTTAATAAAAACAGGCAGCGTGAAACAAAGAGTTCTAAAGATCTGGGGGCAAAATCTTCCTTTTGATAGTACTGTCTATATGATCTTGGATTAGTCATTTAACCTTGACCTATTTCCTTATATGTCAACTGAGGGAGTTTGGAAATATGACCTCTAGGGTCCTTTCCAGGTCAAGCTCTATGATTTTATGATTTTTCATCTTTTTGATCCCAATTTTAAGTGTTTAAAACATAAGGATCCCAGATCTTGGCATAATTAATTGCATATATTAGGTACTCAATCAAAGAGTCATTGTGATATAACATTAAGAGCACTAAACTAATTCTGAGATTTGTTGTTCAGTCTCTTCACTGACCCCATTTGGGGTTTTCTTGGCAGAGAAACTGAAACTGAAATAGTTTGCTATTTCCTTCTTCAGCTTATTTAGCAGATGAGAAAATTTAGGTAAACAGGGTTAAGTGACTTGCTGTTAGTGTCTGAGTCTGGATTTGAACTCAGTTCTTCCTGACTACAGACCCGAAACTTTTTCTTGGGCATTTGCTAAATGCAAAAACAAAACAAAACAAACAAACACATTTTTAAAGATCTGATTTTAGATGATCACACACACACACACACACACACACACACACACACTCCCTACCTTCAGGGACTTGACATTCTATATGTGATAAATGTTAACAGATCAATAAATACAAAATCAAAGAAGGAAGAAGATAATATATGTAAAGTATTTTGCCAATCTTAAAGTCCTATCGAAATGCTAGTTATGATTGGTAGAATTTCTATCTGTTTATCACAAAGGCATCTCAGAATTTCTGCACCAAAAATATAATTATCTTTCCACCAAAACCCACTCCTCTTCTTAATTCCTTCTTTTTCCAGGGCAACACCAACTTTGTAGTCTCCTAGATTTGAAGCTTCGTAGTCATCCTCAATTTCATCCTCAATTCTTCTCCCTACTCTTCTGCCTGATTCCCCATGTCCAAACAGTGTCCAGTCTTGCAAAATGTACCTCCACAAATTCCCTCATGGTTAAGACCTTCATTAACATTCATGCAGATAATAGCTTCCTGGTTGCTTTCTCAGTTTCTAGTCTCTACTGTCTCTCATCTTTCCTCAGCACAACTACAAAACTGATAGAAACCATATTACTCCCCTGGTTAGGAAGCTCCACTGGCTCCTTTTTGTTTTTAAGATAAAACATAAATTCCTCTGTCTGGCATTTAAAGCTCTTCACAAGCTGGATTCAGCCTACCTCTCTAATACACATTACTCCCCGACATGCACACTGTGTTCCAGCCAAATGGATCTTATTGCTACTCCCACTTACACGACATTCTACCTCCTTTTTTGTATCTCTGCACAGACTGTCCTCAATAACCAGAACATACTTCCTCCTCATCTTTGCCTCTTAGGACATCACAGAACTCAGCTTAAAAGAACTACCTCCTGATCTCCTTCTTTTCTTTCAGTTTTTAGTTCTCTGTCCTTTCCTTCCCCAAAATAACTTTGTATGTATTTAATATTTATTTATGTATTCATATTGCTACCCCTCATTAGAAAGTTATCTCCTTGAGGAGAGTGTTTCATTTTCTCTTTGTATTCCTAAACATTTAATAATTATTTATTGAATGAATGAACAAATGAAGTATAGAAGCAGTTCTCAATTGTTTTGTGTCAGGAATCTTCTACACTATTAAAAATTATTAAGGACCCTCCTTCCCCCCCCAAAGAATTTCTGTTTATGGGATTATATCTATTGATGTTTGCCATATTGGAAAATAAGCATATTTATTATTATTTAATATAGCATTATGTTATAGCATTATTATTAAAATACTTTATGAATTCCCTGAAAACCTCATGAGGACCCTCAGAGGTCTCTAGACCACATTATGAGAACTGGTTGGGGAAGATTTACTGTAGAAATTGGTGCCTCAGTTGAGCTTTGAAAAAAAACTAAGAATTCCAAAAGACAGAGGTAAGGAGAGAATGCATTCTAGGCATCAGGGTGTGATATTTAAAGGTTTGAGAAACATAATTTCTCAATTTCAAAATTTCATGTTTAATTTTATTTTAATTAATTAATTAATTCAATTTATTTTAATTTCAAAATTAACATTTTGTAATAATGCAGTCATTTATTAACAAAAAAAAATTAGTGATACTCTTGAATGTCAAAGACCCTCACAGGGATGGGCTCGCAAATTCCATGCTCTTGGAAAAGTGGGTGTTCCTGAGGGTGGCAATCAACTCTAATTGGTTAACAATTAATGAGAAAATGAATATTATGATGAGATATGTGCTCATTCTAATGAGGGTCTTGCGGAGCACATGACTAGTATCACCTAAGAATTGGTCAAAGGGACTATCAAGTCTGAGCAAACACAATAAATAAAAATTCACTAATTCTCTCAGCCAGGTTGGGTAAGTTTCCCCCAAGATTTCCTACAATGGTTGATTTCAGGATAAGGAAGTAGAAAACCCTTTAATGTTAATTCAATAATTGCTTATTAATATAATAAAGAAATAGTCATTTGTCCAAAGGGCAGCCTGAACAAAGGCACAAGTTACAGAATGGCAAGTATGGGGAACATTAAATAGTCCAGTTTGTCTGGATTATAAAGTACATAAACAGTAATGACACAATCAAGTCTAGGAAGATAGACTGGAGAAAGGTTGCAGAGAGCTTTAATTATCAGGATGAGCAGTTTGAATTTTATCTGAAACACAACTACCAAGTTTTGTATAAGATAGTAATATTGTTAAGACTTATGTTTTAGGAAGAGTGTGTGGAGAGAACAAAGACTGGAAGTGGAGTTATCTATCAGGAATCTCATGCAAAAGATCAGGGGAAAGGTGAGGAGGATCTAAATTAAGATAGCATCTTAGCAAAAAAGGACAGAAAGGATATAATTAGCAAAGAATCCCTCCACATGCCCTTCAAGCACTCATCCAGTCTTCATCTGAAGATCTAGAAATGTTTTGTGAATTCCTTTGACTTGTCACAAAGGAGAATGGTAGCTTCTACTGTTTGGAAGCAATATTATTGAATTAGTATATTCTTTAGAGTATCAAAAGATGAAGACAGGAAGGAAGGAAGGAAGGAAGGAAGGAAGGAAGGAAGGAAGGAAGGAAGGAAGGAAGGAAGGAAGGAAAAAAGGGAGGGAGGGAGGGAAGAAGGAAGAGAGGAAAGGAGGGAGTGGAAGAACAATTTATTAACTGCACACTTTTTTTTTTTTTTTGGCAATACATTGTGCTAAACACTACTAAATCAATTTCCAGAGCAAAAGCACTGTAAATTCAATTTCCAGAGCAAACTGAAGACTTTTCAGCCACTTACTGATTACTTGCACCATGTTTTTGAAGTTCAAAAGTTGGGATTAGTGCTAGACAGCTTCCTTTTAAAGGGGACCTTTCATAGTAACAAGTCAACAAATACTACATTCTTGGCTAAACGAAGCATAGGATGCACTAGGAATATGATATTGTTGAGGCTTTTGACTCAATCAAGTCTCTCTGTGACTTAGATTGGATAGAATCTTACAGAATTTCCAACCCACTGAACTTTCTGGACAGGCACTAGTAAAATGGCCACTGACTAGCAATAATAGAAGAACTAAGTTTTTTATTTAAATCACACATGTGCATATACATATCACTAAAGTCTTTCATTAAATATTTATCTTTGCTGATGGGGATGAATAATTGCTTTAAAGGATTATTAATAGCAAAAATTTGGATCAGTACTGCAGTGACTGTTCTGTTAATTGCTATATTGTTTTTAAGTATCATTCAGGAAAAAAGCAGCAGAAAAGAGTGGAAGCCTAAGGAAAACATTAAGGGTCATTTATAAAAAAATACTAAGAGCTAGTATTTAACGAGTATTTTAAGTTTTATAGAGTGCTTTACAATATGATTTCATTTAATCCTCACAACAGCCCTGGAAGATTATCATCCCCATTTTATAAATAAAGAAACTGAGGCAGGCTATGTTATTTGTTTTAACTAAGCTACTTGTCCTGAGGTACACAATTAGTAAGTGTCTCAGGCAGGATTTGAATTCTGGTCTTACTGATCTGTATTATGCTGTAGCCATTCTGTCACATAGCTGTCATGAGGTAGAAGTCTAATTGGGCAGGATTGTCACCACAAAGAGAAGTGTAAGAGAGGAAGACTACCAGCAGAAGTAGTGGAAAAGTGATAAGGAACATTAAACACAACTAGCTGTGCCTTATTTTATTTTCCATTTAGAAAATTTGTCATTCAAATCCTTATTAATGATAGTAACTATCATTATTAACTCCTCATTAATAATAGTAATCATGAGAGCTAGCATTTATATATCTCTTTAATCTTTGTAAAGCACCTCACATGATATTTGTTTCGATCCTTATAACAACTAGCTGCTATTCTTTCCAGTCTTTTGCAGATGAGAAAATTGAGGCTGAGTGATAAGTATTCAGACTCACAATGTTAGTAAGTCTCTGAGTAAGTCTCAGAACTCAGATCTTCCTAATCCTAAATCCAAAACTCTCCACTGTGTCAACAAGCTACCTCAATAACCCATTTCCTCATGATGATAATAGATCATTTTAATGCCTAAACTATTTAGCCAGCTTAATGGGGGGAGAGGGGGAGAGGGAAAGAAGGGGGAAAGACACAAAAGTAGCACCAAATGGCTGTGAATCTAAAGGCTACAGTTACTGAAGTAAGATAGTTTTGTTAAGTTGAAAAACAAAATGGAAAAATAACATTTTTAACTACTTGGGGGATATACCAATAAGGAATGCCAAAAGAATTAAAGCAAAAACTGGCTCAATGTAAGTCATGCCCCAAAGAAAAAAAGAGGCAGAAAGAAAACATTGCAGATGATCTGAGAATGAGTAATACAGTCTATGAGCCATATAAATCCTTCCCTGCTATTCTTCCCCCAAACTTTGGTCTGAAAAATATCTCAGAACCTATATCAGAAAGGTGATGAAGACAGAAAGGGAGTTAAATCAAAATCCCTAAGGTGTTTTTTTTTGTTTGTTTTGTTTTGTTTTTTGTGCAACTTTAAGAAAAAGTGGTGTTAAAAAGAGTAGAAAAATATGGCAGATTCAGAAAAATACTGTTAGTCTCTTATAAACTGATACAGAATGAAAAGAGCAGAACCTGGAGAGCAATTTACATGATGACAACAATAATATGAGAGAGAAAAAAATCTTTGAAAGACTTCAGAGTTCTGACTGAAGTAATGAATAATAACTTTAAATGAATGGGGATATATCTCCCATCTCCTTATAGTGGTTAATATACTAGAGATATGCATTGTCAGACATGGTCC
This sequence comes from Antechinus flavipes, assembly GCF_016432865.1. Classification (NCBI taxonomy): domain Eukaryota; kingdom Metazoa; phylum Chordata; class Mammalia; order Dasyuromorphia; family Dasyuridae; genus Antechinus; species Antechinus flavipes. The sequence goes on from NC_067398.1 coordinate 549,823,182, forward strand.
ATGTATTGATTTGTTTTATTTAACTACACATATTTATTACAAAGGATGGCTTGGAGTGGGGAGAGGGAGGTGTAGAATAGTGAGTTGTGACAAATAAAGAAAAAAAAGCATATCAATAAACACTTGATTTTTTTTTAATTTGTAAAATAAAATTCTAGGAGACAAAGAGTAGTTTTGGTACTACTTTATTAAACTATATATATAATATGTGCATCTTAAAAATAAAGCTATACCAAACACAATTTCATAGTTTCTTATAAAAACCCCTTTCTTGTTCTTTTCTTCTATTAAAATAATGTTTTTGTGTATACTTTTACAATTAAAAATTATTTTTAAATTAAAAAGGATAGGAAAAAAATTAAGGATTGAAAATGATTTAAAGTATTTACATTTTACATGATTTAAAATATTCAGATTTCCAAAAATCTTTCTGTTGTAAGGTATCTTTCAATCTAACATCTTAAAATATTACCAAGGATATCATCATTTTCATTACAGTCAAGGTGCCCTGCATCTGTTTTGATTGGGGGGAGGGGAGATGTTGGAGAGATGAGTATTTGAAGGCCTGGAGCATACCATAGTAGGACATAAGAGGGTAGGAATGGTTCATTCTTCTCATTCTTCATAGTTCATTTCTTTAAATGTCTGCGCATGAAACAATATCTTGTTAGCTGAGTACTTTGGAAGTTACCCTAAAATTCTTGAGATGCTAGCTTTGATTTATTTTTTTTTTATTAATCTTAAAGACAACTTGTTATCCTTAGCTGAGGTTCTTAAACCAGAGGCTCTGAACTTGGTTTTTGAAAATATTTTGATTACTGTTTCAATATAATTGGTTTCCTTTGTAATTCTATGTTTTTTTATTTATCCATTTAAGAACATTATTCTGATAGAAATGCTATAGGCTTCATTAAACTTCAAAGGAGACACATGACACAAAAATGGTTAAGTATCTCTCCTTCTGGGGCCATCAAACTG